>NC_053489.1:650362277-650717277 GCF_905171775.1 Rana temporaria | reverse complement strand
GACCCCTGATCTAGATCCGCTGCTTGTAATCTATTGGTGGGCCTGTTATGGAAAATATTAGATTGTTCCCCCTTAATATGACCCTCAAGATCAACATCGATTACCAACTTTTACATCAGATTTTTCCAAATGTGATTTGCAGTCGTTTCACCATCAGTGATATGTTTTCCCTTTTTCTTTTTCAGTGGACTTATCATTCCGGAGAAGGAAAGTAACGAGTCTGTTCCGGAAGTTGCTGCTACCTCTGGTTACGCTCTTTTACATTTCTTCAGTGACGCCGCCTACAACCTGACTGGATTTAACATAGGCTACAGGTAAAACGGTTCAACTCCACACTGACGGTGTGTTCTGTACAGCATATCTAAGACTACTTTTTAGATGTGGATCAAGATGTCATTTTTTCACAGGAACATATGTTTTCTTTTTTTCCAAGTTGACACTCTACATAATTGACTGACGCCTTTACAGCTCTGACAGCTGAAACCTAAATATCAGCAGACGTGTTATGTGTAATTAGGATTCTGTGTGTGTCACTATTCACAGAAGCCGCTGAGATTCCCCGCTATCTGTTGTGCTCCGTAGAGTTTCCCGTATGTCATCCCGGCACTGGATGGTACTGACACTAAATCTGTGGGGCTTATTTCCATATTCTCTGTCCCAGAGCCAGGAAACCAAGAGGCATTGATGCACAACGTTATTGCTTCTTCAATGCAGATCATCTTTTAGAAAAAAAATATTCCCAAATTAAAAAATAAAATACAAAATTTACTATTCATGTACTAGTTTTGCTTCTTAATATTTGACAGCGCCTGAACTGATGCCTTTAATACCTTTTTATGTCATTTACACCTTTTTAACCACTAGCTGTCCAAGCCATTTCTGACACTTCTCTAATGCATCATTTTTGTTTTTTGTTTTTACTAGATAATTTCTTAGAACCCCCAAGCATTATATATTTTCTGAAAGCAAAAAAAAAAATTGTTACACAATATTTACATGTTTGTTTACCCACTTGCCAACTGCCCAACTGTAAGGCTGCATTCACATTGTAACGCCGCGTATGCGGCGTATTTTGCCGCGATTTGTGTAACTTTTTTTTTTTTTCCCCCCACAAATCATTTCCATTGCTGTCTATGGCCGAACGCCAATGCCGCCTGAAAAAAAGGGTCCGGGACTTGTTGGCAGGCGTACGGCGTTTCGGCGTTCGGCGTGAGATGTGAACCATCTCATAGACAGCAATGGAAATTCGCCCCTCCAGCGTGTCGGGCGTTTTGTCGCCTAGGTGTGAATGGAGCCTAAATGTACATCATTACTTTGACGTTTAACTGCTTGCCGACCTGCCGCCGCAGTTATAAGGCGGCAGGGCGGCTCCCCTGCGCGAGAGCCCGTAGCTATACGTCTGCTATTGCACAGGCCACTAGGTGCGCGCCGCCCGCTCACCTCCGACTCCCGTGCGCGTGCCCGGCGGGGGCACCCGCGATCGCTCGTTACAGAGCGGGGAACGGGAGCTGTGTGTGTAAACACACAGCTCCTGGTCCTGTCAGGGAGAGAAATGATGATCTTCTGTTCATACAATGTATGAACAGAAGATCAGTCATTTTCCCTAGTGAGGCCATCCCCCCCTACAGTTTGAACACACCCAGGCACACACTTAACTCCTTCCTCGCCCCCTAGTGTTAACCCCTTCACCGCCAGTGGTATTTTTATAGTAATCCAATGCATTTTTATAGCACTGATCGCTATAAAAATGCCAATGGTCCCAAAAATGTGTCAAAAGTGTCCGCCATAATGTCGCACTACCGAAAAAAAAATCGCTGATCGCCGCCATTACTAGTAAAAAAGAAATATTAATAAAAATGACATAAAAATACCCCCTATTTTGTAAAAGTTATAACTTTTGCGCAAACCAATCAATTTTTTTCGATTTTTTTTTTTTTTTATGTAAAATATGTAGAAGAATACGTATCGGCCTAAACTGAGGGAAAACGTTTTTTTTTATTTTTTTTTTATATATTTTTGGGGGATATTTATTATAGCAAAAAGTTTAAAATCGTATTATTTTTCAAAATTGTCGCTCTATTTTTGTTTATAGCGCAAAAACTAAAAACTGCAGAGGTGATCAAATACCACTAAAAGAAAGCTCTATTTGTGGGGAAAAAGAATGCCAATTTTGTTTGGGAGCCACGTCGCACACCTCTGCGCAATTGTCAGTTAAAGCGACGCAGTGCCGAATCGCAAAAAGTGCACTGGTCTGTGACCAGCAATATGGTCCAGGGGTTAAGTGGTTAAAGTGGTTGTAAATCCCTACAGATTACTTTGACCTACAGGTAAGCCTAGATTTAGGCTTACCTGTAGGTGAAACAAATATCTCCTAAACCTACACGGTTAGGAGATATTTCCAAGAAAGACAGCACCGATGTCTATGTTGAATGCGCCGTAGACAACGGCGCGCAGGCCCACTGAGCATGCCGCTACCAACGGCGATCATGCCATTAGTGACGGCTCCCGCGCGCATGTGAGGTGTCATCGCTGCTCCGGCCAGTCACAGTGCCGGAGCAGCGATACCCATTTAAACATTTTATTTAATTTTTTTACGCGGTTTATTTCTTTCTTTTTTTTTTTTTCTTTATTGCTATCACAAGTGAACAGCATCCCTTGTGATACACAGGCCGTGACAGGTCCTCTTTGTAGAGAGATTTGGGGTCTATTAGACACCAGGGGCCAGATTCAGGTACCTGCGCCGCGGCCTAACATATCCCGTTTACGTTACACCGCCGCAAGTTTTCAGCGTAAGTGCTTGATTCACAAACACTTGCCTGTAAACTTACGGCGGTGTAACGTAAAGGCGTCCGGCGCAAGCCCGCCTAATTCAAATGGGGCGTGTACCATTTAAATTAGGCGCGCTCCCGCGCCGGACGTACTGCACATGCTCCGCTTTGAAATTCCCGCCGTGCTTTGCGCGAAGTGACGTAATTTTTTTGAACGGCGACGTGCGTAACGTACTTTCGTATTCCGGGACGACTTGCGCAAAAAAAAATAAAAAATTTAAATTCGACCTGGGAACGACGGCCATACTTTAACATGGCTCGTCTAAAGTTAAGCCATGTAAAAGCAGGCTTAACTTTGCGAGGGGAAAAAACGACTAGCGATGACGTAACGAACGCGAAAACCTTTGTGGATCGCCGTAAAAGCTCATTTGCATACCCGACGCTGGAAAACGACGCAAACTCCACCCAGCGGCGGCCGAAGTATTGCAGCCTAAGATCCGAAGGCGTACGAAGCCGTAAGCCTGTCGGATCTTAGCCAAAAGCCGTCGTATCTTGTTTGTGAATCACAAATTAAGATACGACGCGGCAAATTTGAAAATACGCCGGAGTATCAGTAAATACTCCGGCGTATCTCTTCTGTGAATCTGGCCCCAGATCTCTCATTTGCCTTCCAAAGCAGCTGACCAAACCCAGATTGGTTTGATCAGATTCTTTGACTAGCTGGTAATGGCTTGTTTTCAGCAAACCGAAACCGACAAAATCCACATTGCTTCCAGTATCCTAGATTACAGGGATGATCAAGGAAATTCCATTCCTCCCTCATCTCTATGGTCAGCTGGCGGAACTGCTGGTTTCAGTCCTGGGGTCCCAGTTGGAAAGGGAGAGCCCAGGAAGGCAGCAGAAGATGAAGGGGTGTTTAAGCACCTTTTGCCGCATGTAAAAGTGACCCAGTGGTGGTATTGGCTATACATTTTTATATTGATTGATTGGATTGATTTTACATTAACCATGTAAAAACAGGCCCCATAACATTTTTACTGCTACCGGGCAGCTCTCCTGTGCAAAATAACATATATACATGTGATTCTGCACTTCCACCTGCAGGGGGCATGACACTTCTGCTGTGATTACAGAAGCTGATCTGCGGGTGCTGGGTGCCGGTGTGTTGTCACATTCTGCTCCCCGTCACAGATTGCTCCGGAAGTGGCGTTCTGTCGCCGCCATCTTGCTACACCCCACTCCATTGCACAGTAATGATAGAGTGTGAAGGGGGCCAACGGATATCGTCTTACACCCACCGGAGTTTTAGATTTCAGTTATTTTCAACACAAAATGGAGCTTATATGCTTAAATACAGTGTTTGAAAATCTGATTGTTTACATGTTAAATTTTTAAAGCAGCAGCAAACCTGCTGACCTTACATGGTTGCTAATGTCACAGAACACCTCTGATTTTCACATTTAACATGTAAACAGTCCGTCGGATTTACAAATACTGTATTTAAGCATATAAGCTTAGTTTTGTGTTAAAAATAACTGTGAAATCGAAAACTCCGGTGGCTGTAACAAGATGTCCGCTTGCTCCCTTCACACTCTATCATTACTGTGCAATGGTGTGGGGTGTAGCAAGATGGCGGCGAGGAAACGTCACTTCCGGAGCAGTCTATGATGGGGGAATGGAATCTGACACTACACCGGCACCTGCCGATTGTCAGAAAAACACATGAAACTGATATCTGCCTACGTAAACATGGCAGGTCTCTGTTCTGACATGATACAATCCATATCTTTCCTTAGTAAAAGCAGTACATACAGTACACTCAAACAATGGCTAGGCACACGTATAACCCTTTGATCGCCCCTCCTGTTAACCCCTTCCCAGCCAGTGTCAGTACAGTGACAGTGCATATTTTTAGTCCTTGATCACTGTATTAGGGTCACTGGTTCCCTCAAAGTGCCGGTGTCCGATTGTCCGCCACAATATAGCTATAAGTCGCAAATAGCCACTATTACTAGTATTAAAAAAAATCCATAGTCTACAAACGTTGGAACGTTCACGTAAACCAATCAATATACATCTGTTGGGATTTTTTTTTTATAACAAAAACATGTAGCAGAATACATATTGGCCTGAATGTATGAACAAATTCGATTATTCTTTTTTTTTTTTTTTTTTTTTTTTTTTTTTTTCGGATATGTTTTATACGAAAGAAAAAAATATTGCCCCCCAAAAAAACCCACAGAGGTGATCAAATGGCACCAAAAGAAAGTTCTACTTGTGGGGGGAATTTTTAATTACATTTTGTAACGAGACCCTTGCTCGCTCGCTTCCGCTCTCCCGACACTCCTCTGCTACTATTGAGTCAGCTTGCAGATCGCAACGTCTGATGGTTCGGTCATCCAAGGCTCCGGGATCCGAACTACAGCTATGTGCCGTTCGGGATCCATTAGAACAAAACACCAGGCAGGCTGTATGTAAGTTCAAACAGGAAGACCTTTATTGGAAGTACACAACACACTTTTAAACAGAATTTGGAACATCCCACCCCCAACAATCGCTTTCCTATTGGTCAATTGTAAAGTACATGTAGTCCTCCTTCAGGTCCTCCTTAGCCATGCAAATGAGGACTTGAAAATGAGTCAGCAGGGATTGGTCCGATAGCTTGAATGGAGGGACTGTTATGTGTAATGAGACAGAAGCCCCAGGGGGCAATCAATGTACACAATAGCCAGACACAGAACAATGGAGCCGTCTGGAGCTTTAAGACAGGGAAGAAGACCCCCACTGTGTAACAGATTTCAAGGAGGAACACTTCTGCATTCCAAGGTCCATGACACATTTTATTTGGGTACAGCTTTCCACAATCACTAAAAAAGTATTGCAGTGCCGTATTGCAAAAAATGGGGGGTAAATCTTCTGCAGGGCAAGTGGTTAAAGAGCATTGGTAGCTCTTAACCACTTGCTCTAAACCCTCGGATGTACGGGTATGTCCTAAGGGCAACAAGTGACTAAACAGTGTGGATGACTTGTACATCTTCTGTACCTCTTTCCCTTTATGACAAAAATGTAATAAAAATCTATTATTAGACATGGAACACCTTTAGGGAAATGATTATGACACCGGATATTGCTGTAATGTCCTCTATAAGAGTCAGTTTATATCTATGCACATGCAGTCATTTCTTTATAATACACATTTTTGCTTGTGATTCTCTTACACTGATCTGCTTTTGTAAGGCTAAAGTAGAACTCCAACCAAAACTTTTTTTTATTCTTACTGTAGGATGGAGAAGGAAGAGGTTCTGTCAGGTTTTTATTGCTGATAAAAATAGATTTGTTTCCTCTCACGTTCTGTTGTCACTTGGACAGGAAGTGAGAAGAATTTCTCCAACGGGGGGACACAGCATTAAAAGCGTTTTTATTAGTGAATAGGGGCTTGAATTGGTCTGTTTTCCTGCTGGAGAGCGAGAGCCTTGCTTCCTGTTTGCTAACAGATGAGCTGCTGCTCTAGGTGAGTCCGCTCTCACGGTCTTCCACTCCTCTCACACGTTCGGATGCAACAGCTCGGCTCCTCAAGCTGAATATACTGCAAAATCAGAAACGTCCAGACAAGCTGCACATCCGGAAAATCATCCGTCTTTATTCCATGTATAAAAACGCATTTCACGCTTCCACTAGCACTCAATCATGATTAAAGTGGTTGTAAAGACAGATTATTTTTTTTTAACTTGGAGTGATACTATAGGTTACAGTGTTATTTAAAAAAAAAAACAAAACAAAAAAACAAACATGTCATACTTGCCTTCACTGTGCAGATCATTTTGCACAGAGTGGCCCCGAATGTCGTTTTTAGGGGTTCCCCGGCTGCTCTCTAGGCTCCTCCCCGCTTCAGATAACCCCCCTATGGGAAGCTCTTTCCCAAGGGGGTTACCTGAGTCCTTCATTTGGCGTCCATGGATTTGATTGACAGCAGCGGGAGCCAATGGCTGCGCTGCTATCAATCTATACAATGAAGAGCCGAGAACCCAAACCCATCCAGCGCATTCTCGAAGCGGGACTTTCCAGGGCTCAGGTAAGTAAAACAGGAGGCGGGGTTAAGATCCCTTTCACACAGGAGTTTTTCAGGCGGTTTAGCGCTAAAAATAGCGCCTAAATACCGCCTGAAAAACTCCTGCCCTGCAGTCTGTGTGCTTTCACACTGAGGCGATGCGCTGGCGGGACTGCTCCAAAAGTCCTGCCAGCAGCATTTTTGGAGCGGTGTGTTAACCGCTCATTCGCCGCTCCTTCCCATTGAAAACAATGGGACACCATGGCTATACCGCCGGGAATGCGCCTCTGCAGAGACACATTGCGGGTGGTATTAACCCTTCTTTGGCCGCTAGCGGGGGGTTAGGACCGCACCACTAGTGGCCGAATACTGCCGCAATTCCACGGCAAATACTGCCACCGCACCTCCCGCCCCAGTGTGAAAGGGGCCTAACTGTCAGATGTTTTTTCACCTTAATGCATGAGATGCATTAAGGTGAAAAAACATGAGGGTTTACAACCCCTTTAATGTATTCTGCGCATTGAGATAAAAAGCCTTCTGTGTGCAACAGACCCCCAATACTTAACTGAGCCCCATCTCGATCCACTGTTGTCCACGAGTGGCTCGGCCGTCTGGGTCTCTCCCTCCTGATTGGCTTAGACACAGCAATGGCATGCAATACCAAGTTGCTGCTAACAAAGCAAATAGAATTTTGTCATGCAGTAAAAAGGGGATGAACTCCAGAGATAAAATAATTTTCCCGCTCTACAGGACTCTGGTCCGGCCGCATCTGGAGTATGCTGTCCAGTTCTGGGCACCAGTCCTCAGGAAGGATGTACTGGAAATGAAGAGAGTACAAAGAAGGGTTAATAAAGGGTCTGGAGGATATTAGTTATGAGGAAAGGTTGTGATCACTGAACTTATTCTCCCTGGAGAAGAGACGCTTGAGATGGGATATGATTTCAGTTCACAAATACCGTACTGGTGACCCCACAATGGGGATAAAACTTTTCTGGGCTTTTAAAAAGACACGTGGCCACTCACTAAAATTAGAGGAAAAGACATTTAACTGGAAACTGCGTAGTGGGTTATTTACGGTAAGAATGTGAAATTCCCTTCCACAGGTGGTGGTCTCAGCCGGGGGCACCGATAGTTTAAAAAACGATTAGATAAGCACCTGAACTACCACAACATACAGGGATATACAATGTAATACTGACATATAATCACACACATAGGATGGACTTGTGTCTTTTTTTCCAATTTCACCTACTATGTAAGGAGAGAGCGGGGGCGGGGTCAAACCACGGCTTTGTGTCTGAATGGATACAAGGAGCTGTGGCTTGGCTGCCTCCATAGCAAACTGCTTGCTGTAAAAGGCACTTGGCAGGAGGAAGGAGACAGGAGCACCGAAGAGGGATCCGAGAAGCGGAGGATCGGGGCTGATCTGTGCAAAACTATTATACAGAGCAGGTAAACTAAGGCCCAGATTCACAAAGACTTACGAAGGCATATCTCCAGATATGCCGTCGTAAGTCCGAATGGCCGCCGTCGTATCTATGCGCCTGATTCATAGAATCAGTTACGCATAGATTTGGCCAAGATACGAGCGGCGCAAGTCTCCTACGCCGTCGTATCTTGGGTTGAAATAACTACGCTAGCCACTAGGTGGCGCTTCCTGGATTTCCGCATTGAATATGTAAATGAGCAAGATACGCCGATTCACGAACGTACTAAGCCGTTTATGCAAGACATACACCGGCGTAAAGATAAAGCTGGTCTCTAGGTGGCGCAGCCCATGCAAAGTATGGACGTCGGAACAAGCGTATCTTTTTACGTTGTTTGCGTAAGTCGTACGCGAATAGGGCTGTCGTATCTTTGGGCGTAAATACGACGTGATACTGTGCATGCGTGCGCATGCGCCGTTCGTTCGGCCATGCATCTACATGGGGTCAAGCCTCATTTCAATACAACACGCCCCCTACCAGCCTACTTTGAATTACGCGCGCTTACGCCGGCCCATTTACGCTAGGACGCAAGTGGTTAGTGAATACAGCACTTGCCTCTCTAAGTTGTGGCGGCGTAGCGTAAATACTATATAGAGGTCGGCCGATATATCGGTCGGCCGATATATCGGCCGGCCGATATATCGGCCGATATTTGGCCGTTTTTAAGATATCGGCATCGGCCGATTATTGTGAAAATTCGGCCGATTTTCGGGTGCTAAACTCTGCTGACCAGTGCCCCGCTCCACCTACAGCTACAGCAGCACGAGAAATCATTCACCCGCGCCGCTGATAGCCTGCGCCGGCCCCTATAGGAGAAGAGAAACAAGTTTCAGTAGAGCCGCCCAGCCCCGCCCCCCGACTTTGGCGGGCTATAGCAGAGGAAGAAAGCATCAGCAAGCATGTCACAAGCCCGAGCCGCTGCTGCCTGTGACTAGTAACTCCCCCCCTCCTCAGCAGGTGATCGTGGCCAGCACTACCTCCTCTTCCTTCCTGCATGGATGGAGGGTAAGTGAAAAAAGTAATGTGTTAGAAGAACACAGTGGACGAGTTTCTGCTAAGAGAACTGGTACAAACAGCTTCTGTCTGCAACATTCTTCTTTGAGGCATCCAAACCCCCCCCCCCCCCCCCCCCCCTCTGCTTATCTCCAGAAAAATAAGGGGAGATGTTTAGTTGAGAAGAGGAGAATTTAGGAAAAGCTGATTTCAGCACAGCGAAGGCAGAGTACTCATAATGTAATGGGCTCACTGGAAGGATCAACAGATATTTTTCCTGTCCTTGTAGATTTTTTTACATTGAAAAAACATAATGAAATGTGCGTTTATTGCAGAAATGTACAACATATATGGTTTCTTCTTTGCCCAGACATCGCTTTAGTGCAATACCTTGGTGCCTGCCACACTTTTACCTGAAATTGTCTTTATACTGAATTGCCAAATGTGCCCCCTGTAGACTTTAATCTGCTTTGATGGGACACCTGGCTAAGACTGACAAGCTGCCATTGAGTTGCATTGTGAAAATGGATGAGGATAACTCTGGGTGGATATGAGCCTCTTCACAATGTAACTCATCCTCATCCATTTTCACAATGCATCTTCATCCCCGCCACAATGTATCCCCCCACCCATGGCCAGCTCTATCCATCCCCCCTCCACAACGCATCCCCCACCCACGGCAAGCACCATCCATCCATCCCACACTCAGCACCATCCATCCATCCCACACTCAGCACCATCCATCCCCCTCCACAACGCATCCCTCACCCACGGCCAGCACCATCCATCCATCGCCCTCCACAACGCATCCCCCACCCATGGCCAGCTCCATCCATCCCCCTCCACAACGCATCCCCCACCCATGGCCAGCTCCATCCATCCCCCCCTCCACGACGCATCCCCCACCCATGGCCAGCTCCATCCATCCATCCCCCCACCCATGGCCAGCTCCATCCATCCATCCCCCCTCCACAAAGCATCCCCCACCCATGGCCAGCTCCATCCATCCCCCTCCACAACGCACCCCCCACCCATGGCCAGCTCCATCCATCCATCCCCCCTCCACAAAGCATCCCCCACCCACGCCCAGCACCATCCACCCCCCCCTCCACAATGCATCCCAATCCAAAAATCGGCCCAAAATATCGGCCGCAAAAATCGGCATCACATATCGGCCATCGGCCGCCCCGATTTCTAAATATCGGCATCGGCATCGGCCAGAGAAAAATCCATATCGGTCTACCTCTAATACTATACGCCCGCGCAACGTAGAGCGGCCGTACGTGAACCTAGGCCTAAGACGTTACAATCACTTTAAGTGCTAGTGGAAACGCGTTGATTTTTCCCTCGGTCCCCCCAGGGTTTATATATGGTGTATGATGGAGATTTTATACGTGGAATAAAGGATGATTTTTCGGATGTGCATTTGTCCGGGCTTTTCTGATTTTCCAATCCTTGCTTCCTGTGCTGCCACTATCGCAGGAAATGTTTGTAGATCTCCCCTATGAGAATACAACCACTAGTAAATACGTGGCAAGACTCGGAATCCTGCCTTACCTTTCTTAAAGAATGACCTACTATTTGCTAAAGTCACATTTCAATGCAATGTATTGCCCCCCTGCATGTTTCCTTTGGTTTATGGTATTCACATGATTTCCTTTATGTTGCAGCATTGACACGTGTCCCAACAACTGCTCTGGACGGGGGATGTGTGTGGCGGGGAATGGCACCGGAGTGTACTGTGATTGTACTGAGAACTGGAAAGGAGAGTCATGTGACATCCCGTACTGCCAGGACAGCTGCGGAGAGCCCGATCGTGGGGTGTGCAATCTGAATGGCACCAAGGGATGTGTCTGCAACCCAGGCTGGCAGGGTGAGTTCCAGCAGACTTCTTCCTCTGCCAAGGAATCGTTCATATAAAGTAGATCCACCCAAGTATAATGGTCATGAGCAAACAATATGTAGGCTGCCTTTGCAGGCTTCTATGTGTTGGTGTAAGTTTTCTGGCTTCCATACTCTCACTAAGGGAACCGGAATCATTATAAACGTAAGGAACTTTGACTTTACTGTGCCTCGTTCACTTCATACTTTAATGCAGCGTTCCACCCATAAATGGAACTTCCACTTTTTGGAACGCCCCCCCAACCCGCCCCCCCTTCGGTGTCACAATTGGCACCTTTCAGTGGGGAGGAGGGTGCAACTACCTGTGTAATCCAGGTATTTGCTCCCACTTCCGGGCATAGGACACCCTGGGGACCTACGCCATGTCCGGCGCCAACTCTGTCCTCCCCCGCTGTCTTCTAGGAGACAGAGGTCCCAGAAGACAGCAGGGACCAGTGGGATCGCGCAGTGCGACTCGCGAATGCGCAGCAAGGAACGAGGCATCAAAGCTGCAAGGCTTTACTTCCGGATTCCTTTACCGAAGATGGCGGCGGCACCCGAGAGCCGCGGGGAAAGATGAGCTTCTGGTGCCGACATCACGGGCGCCCAGGGCAGGTAAGTGCCCATATATTAAAAGTCAGCAGGTGCAGTATTTGTAGCTGCTGACTTTTTTAATATTTTTTTGTCTGGCGGAACTCCGCTTTAAGTTTTTAAAGCAAACTTTACACTCACCGGCCCCTTTATTAGGCACACCTTGCTAGTACCGGGTTGGACACCCTTTTTCTTTCTGGACTGGCTTTATTCTTTGTGGCATAGATTCAACAAGGTGTTGAAAACATTCCTCAGAGATTTTGGTCCATAGTGACATGATAGCATCACGCAGTTGCTGCAGATTTGCCGGCTGCACATCCATGATGAGAATCTCCGTTCCTCCACATCCCAAAGGTGCTCTATTGGATGAGATCTGGTGACTGTGGAGGACATTGGAGTACAATGACCTCATTGCCCAGTGGTGAGATGATTGGAGCTTTTTTTAACATGGTGACATTATCCTGCTGGAAGGAGCCATCAGAAGATGGGGACACTGTAGTCATAAAGGGACGAACATGGTCAGCAACAATACTCAGGTAGGTCGTGGTGTGTAAACGATGCTCAATTGGTACTAAAGGGGCCCAAAGTGTGTCAAGAAAATATCCCCCACACCATTATACCACCACCAGCCTGAACCGGTGATACAAGGCAGGATGGATCCATGATTTCATGTTTACACCAAATTCTGACTCGACCGTCTGAATGTCGCAGCTGAAATCGAGACTCATCAGACCAGGCAATATTTGACACAACGTGACACGCAGTGTGGTCTTGTGCTGCTGTATCCCATCTGTTTCAAGGTTCGATGTGTTGTGCGTTCAGAGATGGTATTTTTCATTCCTTGGGTGTAACGAGTTATTGGGTGTACGAGGTATATGGTTATTTGAGTTACTGTTGCCTTTCTATCATCTTGAACCAGTCTGACCATTCTCATCAACGATGATTTTTCCCCTCCACACGACTGACTGCCTCTCACTGGATATTTTCTCTTTTTCGGACCATTCTCTGTAAACCCGAGAGATGGATGTGCGTGGAAATCCAAGTAAATCGTTAACTTAGACCTCCCCGTCTGGCACCAACAATCATGCCACGTTACAAGCCACTTAAATCTCCTTTCTTCCCCATTCTGATGCTCGGTTGGAATTTTAACAAGTCCTCTTCACAAGGTCTAGATGCCTAAATGCACTGAGTTGCTGGCATTTAATTGGCTGATTAGCAATTTGTGTTACCAAGCAATTGAACAGGTGTACCTAGTAAAATGGCCGGTGAATGTAGATTCTGTAGTTTTGCATTTTTCAGCCATGGGTTGAAGGAAAGAAAATGACTTGTCTTTGTTGATGTGGAATCCCTTCTGCTGCACTAATGTATTCTGACAGCTGGAAATTTCCCCGCCACCAAAATACAGTGGGGGTTATTTACTAAAGGAAAATCAACTTTGCACTACAAGTGCACGTGAAATTGCACTGAAAGTGCGCTTGGAAGTGCAGTCGCTGTAGATCCGAGGGGGGCATGCAAGTAAATTAAAACAGCATTATAGCTTGCACATGATTGGATGATAAAATCAGCAGAGCTTCCCCTCATTTCAGACCTTCCCCTCAGATTTACAGCGACTGCACTTCCAAGTGCACTTTCAAGTTAAAGTGGAGGTTCACCCTAAAAACGATTTTTTAACACTAGAGGCAGCATAGTAAGGGCATATACTTTTGGCAAGTTTTTTTTTTTTTTTCTTCGTACTTACCTTTATATTCTGATTTGGTCCAGGGCTTCCGCGTTCTGATGACTCCGGGACTGTGCGTTCCTATCTCTGCCTCAGGCTTGCGGGACTGGGCGTTCCTATCCTCTCGTTGGATGATTGACGGCTTGTGAAACAGGTGACCTGTCACACAATGCGCGTCACCAGATTTCCGGAAATACCCTGCGCTGTGTAGAGCTGACTGCGCAGGCGCCGTATAGTCCCGACTTGCAGCTCGGCTATTTCTTGACATCTGGTGATGCGCGTTGTGCGACAGGTCACCTGTTTCACAAGCCGTCAATCATCCAACAAAAGGATAGGAACGCGCAGTCATCGGAACCCGGAAGCCCTGGAGAAAAACAGATTATAAAGGTATGTACAGAGCAAAAAATAAATAAAAATACGCCGAATGTAAATGCCCTTACTATAATGGATCTAATGTGTGTAAAATGTAATTTTTTTTTTTTTTGGGTGAACCCCCGCTTTAACTTAAAGTGGATTTGCCTTTTGTAAATAACCCCCAATGATCACTGCTGGTGGTTATAGCTGCTGGCAGTGATTACATGGAAAGAAACACCTGACAGGCTAGTTGTTTTGAAGTTGATTGGGGGATCAACTTCAGTACAACCAGCCTGCCCATAGATGTGGATGCTGATCCGCCATTAAAGGACAACTGTACTTATTGTACAGTTGTCTAAAGTTAGGACTTTTAGTGATGTGCCATAACAACTAATTATCATTATGTTGTGCAGCCATTGAAAGCTAATTGGTTGCCATTGTTTTTGGATTTATTGTTGGACATGAATTCCTGTGTGTTACTCTCTCTGTAGACGTTTATTGAAGGTGGGGGTCACAGCTTTATATGTATTATTTTGGCTTTTTCAGGTCCCGGCTGTTCAGTCCCAGTCCCAGCCAACCAGTCGTTCTGGACCCGAGAAGAGTTCTCTTCCCCACAGCTGGCCCGAGCGTCTCACAAGGCCGTGGCGGTGGATGATGTCATGTGGATTGTGGGCGGCTACATGTTCAACCATTCCAATTACCAGATGGTTATGGCGTGAGAACCAGATTTATTTCTATATTGTGTTTGCAAGTACATAGAGGAAGTATAGTTATTTTAAAGAGCTGCCAGACACGTAACAGGAAGATAGAATTAATGTCAGTCCTCTCAAAGGAGACATTACTGTATATTTTATTATAGGATTAGATTATATTTCATCTTCGTTGAACTGTGGCTGCATGTCGTGAGGACAGTAGGCAGCACCTAGAAGTAGTGCTAGGAAGTTTTATTTTATTAACATAATGCATACTCCACATTCAAATAAAAAAGGCCTCAGTTTAATTTTTCTGCCTCCTTGTCCCCCAACACTTACCTGCAGTCTGTGTACTCTACTGCTGGGTCCTCCAATTATTGCTAGCGTTCCGTCACATATGGCAACCCATCAGAATTGGTAACATAAGTGACGTTCCTTCCCACCATCTTGCTACACCCCGCACTCCTCCACAGTAATGATACACCGAGAAGGGAGCAAGCAGACATCTTGTTGCACCCACCAGAGTTTTTAATTTCACAGTTATTTTTAACACAAAATAGAGCTTATATGCTTAAATACAGTGGGCCGGATTCAGATACATTGGCGTATCTGTCCGGCCGGCGTAACGTATCTCCGATACGTTGCGTCGCTCTAACTTTGGGCGCAAGTTCTTTATTCAGAAAGAACTTGCGCCCTTAGTTACGGCGGCGTAACGTATGTGTTGCAGCTAGGGGTGCAACGGATCGTCACCGATCCGTGATCCGAACGGGCCACCCCGTTCGGATCGGCACACTCCACGATCCACGGAGCGCTCCGGAGCCTAGGCCTAGGAAAGTCCCCGGCTTCGGCCTAGCTCCGGAGCGGCGGCCATCTTGCTCCACCCAGTCTGCTTGCCAGAGCCCAGCGTGACACGCCTCCCCGGGGAGGCGTGTCACGCTGTGCACTGGGCTCTGGCAAGCAGACTTGGATACAGTGAATCACTGGTGTGAGAGGAGGGGGGGGGGGGGGGAAGAGCAAATTCAGGGGTGGATTATAAAGAGGAAGCAGGTGAGGCTGTTTGGGACTTGTTAAAGGTACTATCTTGATGTTTTTATATTATATTATATATATTTATATATGTATGTGTGTGTGTGTGTATGTATGTATATATATATATATGTGTATGTATATATATATATATATATATATATATATATATATATATATATATATATATATATATAATTTTTTTTTTCTTTTGGACCAATGAAAACTGACTTTTTTTTTTTTTTTTGCTGATCCGAAAATGATCCGATCCGTGACTCCTGATCCGAGGATCGATCCGATCCGTGAGTTTTTTGATCAGTTGCACCCCTAGTTGCAGCATAAGGCCGCGTAATTCAAATGGTGATGTAGGGGGCGTGTTTTATTCATATTTGGCTTGACCCCGCGTATTTGAAGTTTTTTTTTTTTGAACGGCGCATGCGCCGGTTGTGAAAACATCCCAGTGCGCATTCTCGAAAATCCGCCGCAAAACGTCATTGCTTTCGACGTGAGCGTAAATTACGTCTAGCCGTATTCGCGAACGACTTACGCAAACGACGTAAAAAATTCAAAACTTGGCGCGGGAACTACGGCCATACTTAACATTAGCTACGCCTCATATAGCAGGGGTAACTATACGCCGGAAAAAGCCAAACGCAAACGACGTAAAAAAAAGCGCCGGGCGGTCTTTCGCTTCTGAATCGGCGTAAATACTCATTTGCATATTCCTTGCGTAAAAATACGGAAGCGCCACCTAGCGGCCAGCCTGAAATTGCAGCCTAAGATCCGACGGTGTAAGACACTTACACCTGTCGGATCTTAGGGATATCTATGCGTAACTGAGCCGGATACGACTGGCCGGACTCAGAGATACAACGGCGTATCAGGAGATACGGCGTCGTATCTCTTTCTGAATCCGGCCCAGTATTTGGAAATCCGATGGACCGTTTGTTTACATGTTGAATTTTTAAATCAGCTGTGTTCTGTCACATTAGCAAACCTGTGAGGTCAGCAGGTTTGCGGCTGCTCTTAAAATGCAGTCTGTTGGATTTCCAAATACTGTATTTAAAACTCCAGTGGGTGTAACAAGATGTCCGCTTGCTCTCTTCTTGGTGTATCATTACTATGGAGTAGTGTGGGGTGTAGCAAGATGGCGGCGGCGGAACGTCAATACCGTTACCAATTCTGACGGAACACCAGTGTTTCATCAGATTCAAAACCAGAAGTGACGTTTAGTCACGGCTGGTGAAGTAGGCGCCGGACGTGGCATAGGTCGCCGTGGCAACCTATGCCCGGAAGTGGTAGAAAATGCCTGGATTACACAGGTATCTGCTTCCTCCTCCCTCCTGGGGGGAGGATTCCGAAAAGTAGAAGTTCCATTTTTGGTTGGAACTCTGCTTTGAGTATGGGCAAAGCTTTTTTTTTTCTTATACTTCTCTTATGGGTCACAGGAGTGAACTTACATTAACTTTTACTGTGACCCAGAGTGGCAGAGCCGCTCCAGTCTTAGGAAGGACCTCAACAAGAATGTCAGGCTCCACCTGGCTGTCTGCTAGCTCTGCCTCTTAGCACATTGCTGAGAGCTGGATCCTGATGCTCCAGTGAGCGCTGGAGACGAGGAGAGCGGTGACTCACAGTCAATGTTCTCTGCTCCAGTCAGACAGAGAACTGAGCGATCAGCGGTCATGTGATTACTCTTAGACCGGATGTGGGATGCATCACACAGAAGCTACAGCATAGATGTTTGTCTTTTTTTTTTTTTTTCTAAAACCTATATTTCTCCTTTAAAGTGAAAGTAAATGCTTTTTTTTTTTTTGCAACCTGCAAGGCAATGTCATAATGTGCAAGTATGTATCGCATAATAGCACATTATGTGAAACTTACCTGAAAACTAAGCCCCCCAGAGTCAGGACTGACATCTTCACCTGGTCTTCCTTCCGGGTTTGCTGACTCCGGCTGTGTGAGTGGCTAGAGCCACGATGACGTCACTCCCGCGCATTTGTGCAGGAGCCGCCACTCGACTCTGGAGGAACGGCACGGGTGTCTGTTTCTTCAGACCACATGCGCTGGTGACGTCATCGGCTGCATGTACAGCAAATATCTCCTAAACTGAACGCTTAGGAAATATTTACAGTACCTATAGAGAGCTAGTGACTGTCACTCACGGCTCTCTGCTCTGCGCCCCCCACCGCTCACTGAAACGCTGGGCTATAAAGGGGACGGGAGCGTCTGGCTCAAGCTCTTGGCAGCATGTTGAGCCAGGTGGTGGTCCAGGAATGTGGGCGGATCCTAACGCCATTGTCGCGATCTTGCCTGGACCAGCTTTGTGATGTCAGCAGACAGCGGACTTCAGCTCGCTGTCTGAAAATGGGTGACGGGAGTGCAGAACTAACTTTGGCTGTACTTCTTTAAATAAATAGTCATGACAAATATGCAATAACATGAGTATTTGTTAAAATTCTACAAGTTTCTACAAGTTTATGAAAGGTTTATGTCGGCTCCTTTTTATCTTTAGTAGCTATCCAAAGTCACACAATATCTTCCAACGTCTTTGTTTCCAGTGTTTGTGGTCAGACAGTAGCAGGGAACATCTCACCCCTGATTCTGAAGAATCCAACCATAGTAAATCAAGCTAAATATAAATCTTTCATGTGTAAGAAGATAACTTAAAGGCATAGTCTAGCAAAAATCTAATACAATGTACCAACAATAATAAAAAATTGTGCACTTAGTACATTTTTGCATTGAAACCTGCAGAGCTTTTCAACTGCGATCAGTGCAATGTATAGTCTCCTGCAGACTCCCATATAGACAGACTGTTATGGGACTGGAGGAAGTAAACAATGGACTACGTCTGCGGTGACGTCACCACGCTTCTGCGCCATTGAGATCTACAAATCCCTCAAAACAAAACGGAGCCCTGCGGTTCTTCCCCCAGTTTGAGGGTGGGGGTTGGGGCATGCTCCCGTGTTTCATGCCATACACACATATTTAGGTTAAGTTGAAACATAGTCTGCAAGGTGATCTAAGCCTTTAGGGACAAATATTTGGATTCTTGCATTAGCCCCGGTTTTGCTGGTTGTATATCGTTCTTGGATATCTAGTATTCTTTCACACTCCCTTGCAGCTTGTTCAGAAGACCTCATCCTTCCAGCTATAAAATCCAGAGAGTTGTAGATCCACAACATCAGGAGCCATAGTTTGCTTAGTTGTGCTGTGAAGCCCAGTATATTTCCAAGTGGATTTCGTGCAAGCATACGAATGGCTTTTGCCTTAAAAGTGGTTGTAAAGGCAGAAGGTTTTTTTAAGTTGGAGGAAGTAAAGTCCTGTTTTTTTTTTTTCTGACCTACAAAAGTAAAGGCATAGGGCCAGATTCTCAGAGGAGATACGACGGCGTATCTCCAGATACGCGGTTGTATCTCTGAGTTGCGCCGTCGTATCTATGCGCCTGATTCTTAGAATCAGTTACGCATAGATTTCCCTTAGATCCGACAGGCGTAAGTGTCTTACGCCGTCGGATCGTAACTGCATATTTACGCTGGCCGCTAGGGGCGTGTACGAAATATGTAAATCAGCTAGATATGCAAATTCACGAACGTACGCCCGGCGCAGTACAGTTACGCCGTTTACGTTAGGCTTTTCCCGGCGTATAGTTACCCCTGCTTTATGGTGGCGTAAGTGCGGCATACCAATGTTAAGTATGGCCGTCGTTCCCGCGTCGAAATTTGAAAATTTTACGTCGTTTGCGTAACTGGTCCGTGAATGGGGCTGGACCTAATTTACGTTCACGTCAAAACCAATACGTCCTTGCGGCGTATTAGGAGCAATGCACAATGGGAGATTTCCACGGACGGGGCATGCGCCGTTCGTGAAAAACGTCAATCACGTCGGGTGACAGAACATTTAAATAAAACACGCCCCCCTGTTCCAAATTTGAATTAGGCGGGCTTACGCCGGCCGATTTCCGCTACGCCGCCGCAACTTCATACAGCACTTGCCCGTCTAAGTTGCGGCGGCGTAACGTAAATCGGATACGTTACGCCGCCGCAAAGATATGCGGATCTATGTGAATCTACCCCATAATGTGCTAGTATGCCCTGCAAAAGTATAACTAAAAGCAAAACCCTCTCTATTTATCCTGTTTACCGTTATCAGTGAAACAAAAAAAATTCCCACATTTTAAATTGAAATTTCAGTCCCCCAAAATTATATATATTTTTTTTCAAGAATGGGTCTAGAGTTGGCGTGACATGTAGATAAACGTTTCTAACGTCATATTTTTTGCACTTTTACTTTCTTTAAAAATAATTACTCATTGTTCTTGGAAGCAGGCAGGTTCCATTTTGGCTGTGGGCATCTGAAGCCCTCCTGGTTTAATTTCCTGGATTTCTGTGCAGCCAACTACCCAGCATGCACCCCTAGATCCCACGCATTATTGCCTTAAGCCCCGTACACACCATCCGAAAATCGTACGAAAAATGCCAATTTCGAAACGATCGTACGATAATCGGATCGTTGGTACCGTGCTTTCGAAAGCCGACCAGGACAGTTCATCCAATATTATTCTATCGGACATGCACGGATCGTACGATTTTAGTTTAATCTGTACAGCTGTCGTTCAAAAATGCAATGCAAATGCATTACAATCACTTCCGATTTTTTATTCTGTCGTGCTAGAATTTTCGTGACTTTAGTAAACTCATCAGATTTGACGTGAGATTAGCATACGAAAAAAAAAAACGTACGGTCGTTCGTCCGATATTCGGATCGTGTGTACCGGGCATTAGCGAGGCCCTCCTTCCTGACAGGTTGCTATAACAACGTCGGTGCAAGTTCTCACCCCATTGTTATAGCAGCCTATCAATCAGAGTACAGGAGAGTAGAGGAAGTTTACAAGTCTCTCCAGCTGCCGCTGGGGGGTACTGTGTACCGTAGTGTTGCTGTGAAGTGGTGACAACAGTGCTTTGCTGAACAGCAGCAGCAATGTATACGGGGGGAGGCGGGCTTTTAGAATGTTTCCCCCGCACGCCCCCATTTTCCTATCCGCAGAGAAGAGAGCGCGGCTCTCTCATTAGGTTCGCCGCCCAGCTTCCTGCAGGATTTTTTTCCCTCCCCATTGCCTACAGCTCCCAGCATGCACTCCGCTGGGCTAACCCGTAATTTGCTATTTACAAATAAAGAAAGATTCTGGACTCCAGGGATACATGACGCTGCTATCCCAGAAACCCTTGCGAATTGCCTAGTGAAATAATCGCATAGGCTTGGGAAAGGAGAAAGTAATAGAGAAATAATAAAATAAGGTATTTACAAGCAAAAACAACAACAAAAAAAAAAAGCCCATTGTGAAAAGTGCTGCATGCCCTTGACGCATACAAAGTTGTCCCCAGAAAAGTAATTGATGGGAAATCTTCCAATGGGGGAAACTGGTTCTGGTGATCTGGGGGGCCCAAGGATTTCCCTTAATTTGCAGGGATTTCCTCTCACTTCCCATATGGCTATGGGACAGGAAGTGAAGGGCAATCTCTGCAATGGTAAAAAGCTGGTGGGAAAAAATAAAAAAATCTGACTGGTTATAATCCTCCCTTTCTCTATCTAAAATGAAAAAAAATAAAAAAGTTTGGCTGTAGTTCTACTTTATTGCAAAGTATGCATTAAGTTAAAAAGACCTTTAGGCTTTATAATCACTTAAAAATTAAAAATACAAAGCTTCCTGTGAATGGCTGAGAGGCACTCAGTCTGACTTGGGCAGACAGGATTCCTTTTTATGAATGAATACAGGGCTAAGGAGGAGATTGTGATGTCATCCTCGCACTTCCTTATCTTGGCCAATCAGAGGAAGCCATGCTTTCAGTCATAAAAGAGAATGGCTTCCTGTGAATGGCTAAGAAGCACCCAGCTGACTCGATTTTGTTCCAGCAGCAGCAGACAGGAATTCCCCCTTACCACTGATGGAACACAGCCATGTATAATGTATCTAGCTCATGCTACATATAGTTAGAGTGCTGACAGCTGCTGCATCAAATAGTAAAGGAGATGGTTCATATGTGCCTGCTTGACCCAAACAAACTAAAGTAAACGTAAACCTGGTGTTCAGCTTTACTGTAATACTGGAAAAATCCAAGGAATGTTTATACCTAGACTTCTGATGATGGTTATGTGCAGATACAATGTCTGATATGCTGTAGGCAGTCTGCTGTGTGACTCTGTGGTTCGGCAGTAACAGGTTTGTGTTTTGTACAGGTATGATCTAGTCTCTCATGACTGGCTTCCTCTGAACAACTCCGTCAACTCCATTACTGTGAGATATGGACATTCCCTTGCAGTAAATAAGGTACAGTCTCAGGCTTCTCTGCAGTTTCTAAAGATATTAAAGTGATACTAAACATACAAGGTTTAATTGCCTTTATCCCTTTATATTTATGTATAAAAGATCCTAGCACTGTATTTAACTTAAAGTGTTACTAAACCCAGCACCCTCCATTCACTATATCTGGTCTCCCCTGGACCCTGCATTCACTATATCTGGTCTCCCCTGGACCCTGCATTCACTATATCTGGTCTCCCCAGGACCCTGCATTCACTATATCTGGTCTCCCCAGGACCCTGCATTCACTATATCTGGTTTCCCCAGGACCCTGCATTCACTATATCTGGTCTCCCCAGGACCCTGCATTCACTATATCTGGTCTCCCCAGGACCCTGCATTCACTATATCTGGTCTCCCTAGAACCCTGCATTCACTATATCTGGTCTCCCCAGGAGCCTGCATTCACTATATCTGGTTTCCCCAGGAGCCTGCATTCACTATATCTGGTTTCCCCAGGAGCCTGCATTCACTATATCTGGTTTCCCCAAGAGCCTGCATTCACTATATCTGGTCTCCCCAAGAGCCTGCATTCACTATATCTGGTCTCCCCAGGACCCTGCATTCACTATATCTGGTCACCCCAGCAGCATGCATATACTATATCGGGTCTCCTCAGGAGCCTGCATTCACTATATCTGGTTGTAACGGATTATGGACTATTCTGCCTGGACATTGATAATAATTGCAGGATCTTGAGAGACTACAAGATGTTGGTTAATTGTGACCCCAACCAGTCAATATTCTATGACTCAGTCTAGTGACATGCTAATTGCGTCAGGGCCTGGGAGGCAGTCCATTGTCCTTGTATAAAGGTGTTGTAATGGACAGGTGTTAATCCCAGGTCTGCTCTCAGAACTATAATTATGCATGCTAAAAACTGTTTATGTGTGATAACACTTTCTCTGTATGCGGAGACGAAACGTCTGCCTAGGAGACGGAGTGGGTGAAGGTTTTGTTGTTATTAATTAAAGAAGGTTTAGTAATTAGCCTTAGTGTGTGATGAGGGGGGGAGTGTCATTTGTTTCTGTACAGTTGTAACCAGATATAAGGAGGAAAAATGTGGAAAATAAAGGCAGTCTACTTGACCCTTCAAACGTAGCACGTCTCGTTTCTTGGAAGGGCGTTCGATGGGATATACCGGCGGTACCTGCATATCGCAGCTTGCCAGGGAAAAGGACGTCTCAAACGGCTGAGACCCTCACACCAGTGGGTAGCCGTTACATTGGTTGGCAGCGGTAGGATGGTCCTTTTATCCAAAGAGTAAGTGCTGAATGGAGTCGCAGTACGCCAGGCTGAAAAGATCCACACTAAAAGATCTATTGGAGAGTCGTGGTAGGAGCGCCAGCAACAGACCACGGAGGGAGCTGATAGCTGACCTGCTGGAGCTGGACGAAATGGATGGATCTATGGAAGGAACGGAGCCCCTTGCACCTGTCAGCAAAGAAGATGTAATTACTGGGATTGTACAGCGGAGATTATCCTTGTATCCAGAAACGTCCGTGGAACTAATCAACCAGCTGTTCCGGGAAGCAAGGGAGGAGATACAAACGAAGAGGGGACAAGAACTGGAACTGGTAAGAGCGAGACAGCCCATTACACCTGCAGTTCCTACCCCCCCACCTGCTGCTACAGGAAAGAAAATACCGTTCACTGCATTTAAAGCTTTTGTAGAAAGTGAGGAGGAAATCGATGGATATTTGGCGGACTTTGAGAGGCAGTGCTCACTACACCAGGTACCACCAGACCAATGGGTCACTATTTTGTCGGGGAAATTGTCGGGCAAAGCCAATGAAGCCTTTCGGGCTCCAGTCCCATCACGTCCTCAGGGGCCTAGCAACTACCCCCGGGATTCGCCTAGGGTGACGTGCCATCACTGCAGCGACACTGGACATATTGCTCGTTATTGCCCTTTGAGAGCTACAAATAACAATTGGAGACGCACAACACCCAACACAGAGGTCACTCCATCACGTCCCTCTGCGGCCCACTGCCTGGAGACCGAGGGGGGCCCTGAGGAATGTCTGGGAATTTGGTATGAGGCAGACCCAATACAAGCGGCCTCTCCGGATAACCGTCAGCATCACCGTCAGGAGGTACGGGTGAATGGACAAGTAGCACAAGGCCTAAGAGACACTGGGACTACAATCACGTTGATTCAAAAACATCTGGTAAAGCCAGAGAACATGTCCACTCGCACAGTTGCCGTCCGGGTCGCAGGGGGTGCTGTATTTCGCGTACCCACCACCCGGGTGCACTTAGACTGGGGAGCCGGGTCAGGAAAGACCACAGTTGGTATCATGGACAACCTACCTGCCGAGGTGGTGCTGGGCAACGACATTGGCCCTCTGACTTCGGCTTATTTACCTACACCTGCTGCTGCTTGTGCCGTGACCACCCGCGTTGCTGGAATCAACCCACTTGCTGCTGAGAACCGGGTAAGACTACCTTCCCCGACATGTAGTGTAGATCCGGCACAATATCACAGTCTAAAATGGGAATGTGACAAGTTGGCCAGTGAGAAATCAGAGATGCAACGACACTATGTCACGTATTATGAGATGTCCCGTGGCTTGAACATTGAAATGCACAAACAGGCGGAAATTGTCAAAAGATTAAATGGGATTTGCATCCAGGTGGTGCCGTATTTGTCCCAAGAGCATCAGCAACAGGTTTTGGGAGCCATTGAGAGAGCAAAGCAAGTGACTGTTCCAGAACTGAATTCTATTATTCACCGTCACCATCAGCTACCGACCTGGTAAGCCAATGGGAAGGCCGACGGACTGTCCAGGCAAACGGAACTTTTACCCTAACAGCAGACCGGACATCCCCAAGTTGATCCGAAAAGGATCAATCCGGGTCTGCCGAAGTGTTCCACAAAAGGGGGGCAGTGTAACGGATTATGGACTATTCTGCCTGGACATTGATAATAATTGCAGGATCTTGAGAGACTACAAGATGTTGGTTAATTGTGACCCCAACCAGTCAATATTCTATGACTCAGTCTAGTGACATGCTAATTGCGTCAGGGCCTGGGAGACAGTCCATTGTCCTTGTATAAAGGTGTTGTAATGGACAGGTGCTAATCCCAGGTCTGCTCTCAGAACTATAATTATGCATGCTAAAAACTGTTTATGTGTGATAACACTGTCTCTGTATGCGGAGACGAAACGTCTGCCTAGGAGACGGAGTGGGTGAAGGTTTTGTTGTTATTAATTAAAGAAGGTTTAGTAATTAGCCTTAGTGTGTGATGAGGGGGGGAGTGTCATTTGTTTCTGTACAGTTGTAACCAGATATAAGGAGGAAAAATGTGGAAAATAAAGGCAGTCTACTTGACCCTTCAAACGTAGCACGTCTCGTTTCTTGGAAGGGCGTTCGATGGGATATACCGGCGGTACCTGCATATCGCAGCTTGCCAGGGAAAAGGACGTCTCAAACGGCTGAGACCCTCACACCAGTGGGTAGCCGTTACACTGGTCTCCCCAGGACTCTGCATTCACTATATCTGGTTTCCCCAAGAGCCTGCATTCACTATATCTGGTCTCCCCAAGAGCCTGCATTCACTATATCTGGTCTCCCCAGGAGCCTGCATTCACTATATCTGGTCTCCCCAGGAGCCTGCATTCACTATATCTGGTCTCCCCAAGAGCCTGCATTCACTATATCTGGTCTCCCCAGGACCCTGCATTCACTATATCTGGTCTTCCATAGTATACATAACATGGAATACAATTATTTTAGTAAATATAAACTGCTAATTATCTTTTCGTATCAGCAATATATAGCAGTATTATGACTTCTATAAATGTCTGGTTAAAGCTTGTAGTAGGAGTTTTCATTCTACTCTGACCCCTGACCCTCTGTCTGGACATTGCTGATTGGCCTTGTGCTGATCACATGCACATCTCAAGAAAAATAAACTATCTAGCAATACGCACCAAACTGAGCCAAGGCTCTGTTCTATCAGGAGATGGATTGTGGAATGTGGAAGAAGGGGCAGGTTGTAGAAGACAGAATCAAACAGCTTTTTTACACAATGCAGAGAATTTACCCCCTAGGTCCCACACTGAGTAAGTATATCAAGCATGCTTTACTGCATATACAGACTGATTTACTGTGGGTTTAGTAGCACTTTAATATAAAATAAATCTTCAGTACTTTATTTAATCATTGCTGTTCAGAGGCCACGTGACATTTCCCAGGTCTTTCCTGTCCTTGGGGAAAGTTCTGAGGGAGGAGGTTCTTGTACTCGGATGTATGAATCTGTGTCTGCATAGCACTGATTGCTGCTATTACAGTCACATGACATGAAGCCTTTCAGAATAGATAATTAAAATAAATAGCAACAAAGTTTTATTCTACTTTTTTGCAGCTATATGATATAGGCAGAGTTTGGGTTGACCGACAATAGCTTTTACTTCACACTGTAAAGCGATCTAGAAGAGGTTCTGCCAATCACAGGCTGTGTCACGCCCCTCCAGCCTGTGTCAGTGGTGTTGTAGGGATGAGCTCCGGTGTGTTCTCACACTCCATGTGCAGAGCCCACCAGGAAGTCTGCACAGCGCTAATCACAGGCAGTGAGACATTTCCCGATCTCTGCAGCCGAGCACCGGGACAATGTCTCCCTGCCTGTGATTAGCGCAGTGCCATGCCGACTTCCTGGCGGGCTCTGCACGTGGAGTGTGAGAACACGCCGGAGATCATCCCTAGTGGTGTGTATGTTGTGCTGGGACTGACAGCAGTGAAACCTTCAATCATAAACCATCTTCTATCTTCCCCGCTTAGTGTTTAGGAGTATTGGGATGTACACGAGCATGCTCAGTAGATGTCAGCAGCTTGTCTACACAATCTCGGGCTGCAGTGGGAACACAGAATATGGGGGAGGGACAGTGAACAGCAGGATCAACCAGTGCGTGAGTGGGTATGAACACGATGTAATATGCTATACAAATGGAATCTGCATGATATTTAAAGGATGGATGGTTGTGTAGCACAGTGTGTGTGTAAGAGCCGTTATTTAACCACTTTGGTTGCTTTCAAAGTCGTATAGCACTAAATATTTTCACAGGTCATAGATTATCTCACCAACCAAACCTTTTTTCTTTTCTTTGTAGGACAAGTTGTACATGTATGGTGGTAAAATAGATGCCACGGGGAACGTCACCAATCAGCTGTGGGTGTTTCATGTGTATAATGAGTCGTGGGTTCAGATTCTTCCGAACATCAAGGAACAGTACGCTGTGGTCGGCCATTCCTCTCACATAGTAAATCTTACTGATGGTGGTCTTGTCATGCTGGTGTTCTTCGGTCACTGTCCTATGTATGGCTACATCAGCAGCGTTCAGCAATACAGTTTTGGTAGGTGGTGACAGACTTTTGTTCATGACCGTAAACCCCAACACCCCCCTTTCAGCTTAAAGCGGATGTGCCATGGGAAAAAAATATTAAAAGCCAGCAGCTACAAATACTGCAGCTGCTGACTTTTAATATAAGGACACTTACCTGTCCTGGAGTCCAGCGCCGATCGCAGCAGAGGACGAGCGATCGCTCGTCTCTCTGCTGCTCCCCCCGCCATCCACGCTGAGGGAACCAGGAAGTGAAGCGCTGCGGCTTCACTGCCCGGTTCCCTACGGCGCATGCGCGAGTCGCGCCGCGCCCGCCGATTGGCTCCCGCTGTGTGCTGGGAGCCGAGTGTTTCATGTGTGACGGGATGTGACGGAATGCCCGTCTTTTGCCCGTGAATGCCGGGCGCAAATACCTGTCTTTAGACAGGTATCTGCACCCCCCTCCCCCCTGAAAGGTGTCAAATGTGGGGGGGAGGGTTCCGATCAGTGGGACTCCACTTTAGGGTGGAGAACCGCTTTAAAGCGGAGTTTCACCCACTTTTACAAGGTGGTCTTAAACTAAAGACCACACCTCGTTTTTGGAGATATATATATCTTTCCCCCAGCTTTTTTAGAAGTACAAAGTGTACTTTTGTCCTAGCCCGGCTGCAACAAAGTACCCTTTTCCTTGTAATTGCAGCGTCTGCACCCAAGGCGAAAGACTAATCGGCCTGGGGGGGGGGGGGGGGTTGCGGTCACTGGACAGGCAAGTGTCCTCCAGTGGCGTCACTAGGGTTGGTGTCACCTGGTGCGGTAAAATATGGTGTCACCCCCCCCCCCCCCCCCAATAACCTTTTCCAAATATTTTTTACCCCACTGTTTGCTCTCTGTTCCTTTCTTCCCCTTTTCTCTCTCTCCCTATCCATCTTTCTTGTTCGTTCTATCCCTTCTTCTTTCTCTCCATTTTTCTTTGTCCCCTCCCCCCACCTCTTTCTCCAGGACCAGAATTCACATCTCAGGAGCCTATAGGCACTGGACTCTGAAGCGTCTCCCTCCCCTAAACAGCGTTGCCTGCCCCCTACAACTTTTTTTATACACTGAGAAAACATGAAAAATATACTAACAGAATGCATTTCTTTGAGAACCTGAAAAGACAGCGTGCTGCCTGACATTTTGGAGAACAAAATTTACATTATATACACTACAAAGTATGATGCACCAAACTGTTAATCATATTGCCCCCTAGCAGCCTGCAATGCAGAGTGGCTGGAGTGTCAAATTGCTCCGGCTGCTCTTTGATGTCATGCTGATTTAGTGGGAATTTGCCCTAAAAGGGAAAGAGGGGGTGGAAGGTTGGAGACAGAAGGGGGGAGAGAGAGAGGAGGGTGGGGGTGATAGAGAGGGGGATGAGAGAGAGAAAGGGTGGGGGCGGGACAGAGATGGAGGGGTGGTGAGACAGAGCTGGAGGAGGTGGGGGTGAGACAGAGATGGAGGGGGTGTGGTGAGAGATGGATTGGGTGGGGGTGAGACAGAGATGGAGGAGGTGGGGGTGAGACAGAGATGGAGGAGGTGGGGGTGAGACAGAGATGGAGGAGGTGGGGGTGAGACAGAGATGGAGGGGGTGGGGGTGAGACAGAGATGGAGGGGGTGGGGGTGAGACAGAGATGGTGGGGGTGAGACAGAGATGGAGGAGGTGGGGGTGAGACAGAGATGGAGGGGGTGGGGTGAGACAGAGATGGAGGGGGTGGGGGTGAGACAGAGATGGAGGGGGTGGGGGTGAGACAGAGATGGAGGAGGTAGGGGTGAGACAGAGATGGAGGGGGTGAGACAGAGATGGAGGGGGTGAGACAGAGATGGAGGGGGTGAGACAGAGATGGAGGGGGTGAGACAGAGATGGAGGGGGTGAGACAGAGATGGAGGGGGTGAGACAGAGATGGAGGGGGTGAGACAGAGATGGAGGGGGTGAGACAGAGATGGAGGGGGTGAGACAGAGATGGAGGGGGTGAGACAGAGATGGAGGAGGTAGGGGTGAGACAGAGATGGAGGAGGTAGGGGTGAGACAGAGATGGAGGAGGTAGGGGTGAGACAGAGATGGAGGAGGTAGGGGTGAGACAGAGATGAAGGAGGTAGGGGTGAGACAGAGATGTAGGAGGTAGGGGTGAGACAGAGATGTAGGAGGTAGGGGTCAGACAGAGATGGAGGGGGTGAGACAGAGATGGAGGGGGTGAGACAGAGATGGAGGGGGTGAGACAGAGATGGAGGGGGTGAGACAGAGATGGAGGGGGTGAGACAGAGATGGAGGGGGTGAGACAGAGATGGAGGGGGTGAGACAGAGATGGAGGGGGTGGGACAGAGATGGAGGGGGTGGGACAGAGATGGAGGGGGTGGGACAGAGATGGAGGGGGTGGGACAGAGATGGAGGGGGTGGGACAGAGATGGAGGGGGTGAGACAGAGATGGAGGGGGTAGGGGTGAGACAGAGATGGAGGAGGTAGGGGTGAGACAGAGATGGAGGAGGTAGGGGTGAGACAGAGATGGAGGAGGTAGGGGTGAGACAGAGATGGAGGGGGTCAGACAGTGATGGTGGGGGTGAGACAGAGATGGAGGGGGTGAAACAGAGATGGAGGGGGTGGGGGGTGAGACATTCTTCTCACTTGTGGCACAGTGGATACCCCCCCCGCACCTGTTCCTATTATGCCTGCCGCGGCCAGCGGTGGGCACCCCCGCAACTGTTGTTACTATTATGCCGCGGCCGGCGGTGGACTCGGTGGACACCCCCGCACCTGTTTCAATGCCGCGCGGCGCGCCCGACGTCTGGAGACAGAGCGGGGACTGATGTGGATGTGGGCAGCAGGTCACGGGTGCAGCAGGTCTCCCGCGCGGAGAAATCAAAAGTACTGTGTGTGATGTGACTGACGTCACATCATCACACAGTGCAGTGTGACAGGCACACAGGCTGAGCTCTGCTGAGGCTCACCTCGCCGCTCGCAGGGGAGCGGAGGAAGACACACACGCGGCGGCGCTGGGCATTTAAAAAAAAAAAAAAAAATCTAAAAATAAAATAAAAAAATTTAAACAAATCGTCAATGTCGAGATGGTGTCACCCCTCTAGCGGGTGTCACCCGGGTGCGGACCGCACCCCCCGCACCCCCCTAGCAACGCCTCTGGTGTCCTCATCAAAAGTCAGCAGCTACAGTGGCTGGCACTCCGCTTTAAGCTTTAAATAGGTTCCAGTTTCATCAAAACAAAAGGGTTGCAAAGTCTCAAATTAGTTTCCTTTAGAAAGCAGCCATAGTCTGAGTAGAAAAGCCTGCCCTCTGCCATATTGTTGAAGAGAAGGACCTTTATACCCAGACAATATACAGCACTAGAAAAAACAAGCAGCAGAGTCTGCCTGTCTATCATAATTAGCAGATATGGCAGCAACCATACATGTTTGTATTAACACACAGTGCACAAAAACTAAAGCTGGCCATACATGAAGCAAAGTTTGTCTGGTTCTTTATGAACCATCTGAAAGTCGCTCAGTAGCCGGCCCTGTCGGCACACTCCTGCCTGACAATCCTTTAATTTAAAAAAATAGGAGGAGTCAGGCAAAACAGATATATAAATATATTTTTTTCCCTTTAAGCTGTCTGGTTGCAATGTGGTAACCCTGTCTCTGTCTTCTTCAGCCACGAACACCTGGGACATAGTGGACACTCAGGGTGCTCTCGTCCAAGGGGGATACGGCCACAGCAGTGTTTATGATGAAAACACCAGATCCATCTACATCCATGGGGGCTATAAAGCCTTTACTGCCAATAAATACCGACTGGCTGATGACCTGTACAAGTACGATGTGGACACCCGTATGTGGTAGGTGTATACCCTTATTACAGATATGGCCTGTAAATCTTAATTCCTGGAAAGTACCCTTTTCCTGTGGCTGTTTGGCTATATATGAAGGAAAAAAGGGTCATGTTATTTTGAGAGGATGCTGTAAGCTGTAAAATACCTGGCTGATCCTGCCTGGTTCTGCCCTCCCTCCTGTAAACTGACCACGGTTTATCATGGCGGCTGAGCCCCTGACACTGTTGTCAGTTTACATGCTTCCATCATCTGCAGCTTTGCTCTCTCCCCCTCTCCCCTTTCGCTCCCTGCCTGTCAGCTCCAGTATCTGTGTGAGCCATCTCTGCGTCCCCCCGCTGCTATTGGCATCAAGGTTTAACCGGTTCCCATCTTTTTACAGGGGCAGACTGGCACCTCTGTGGGAAACCCTGTATTGGTACGAGATTCACTTTATGCGCTGCTGGAGGCACGCACACCCGCTCTACAGCGGGGGGACCTGATGCGCATGGCCGGTGGTCGCGCGTGTACGAGAGCCAGCATGGGGATTTGTGTGCTTAAACACACAAATCCCTGTGCTGTCAGGGCATAGGAGATATATTGTTCCTACCAAGTAGAAACAAACAACATGTCTCCTCACCTAGTCAGTCCTATCCCTATGCAGTTAGAGCACTGTGAGGGAACACACATTTAAGCCCTTGATCGCTTCCTAGTGTTACCCCCTTCCCTGCTAGTTAAATTTATACAGTAATCTGTGCATATTTATAGCACTGATCACTGTATAAATGTCAATGGTCCCAAAAATGTGTCAAGTGTCCGATCTGAATGTCGCAGTACCGCTAAAAATTGCAGATCACCACCATTACTAGTAAAAAAAATAAAAGTGCCTTAAATCTTTTCCATAGATTGTAGTAGGCGCTATAACTTTTGCGCAAACCAATCAATATACACTTATTGCTATTTTTATTTATTTTTATTTTTTACCAAAGATATGTAGAATAAATATCGGCCTAAACTGATGACAAAATTATTATTTTTATTTTTTTATTTGGAATTATTTACTATAGCAAAAAGTAAATAATATATATATATATTTTTTTTCAAAATTGTCGCTCTTTTTTTGTTTATAGTGCAAACAATAAAAACCGCAGAGGTGATCCAATACCACCAAATGAAAGCTCTATTTGTGGGAAAAAGGACGAAATGTTTTGGGTAAAGCGTTGCATGACCGCGAAATTTTCAGTTAAAGTGACGCAGTGCCAAAATGGTAAAAAGTGCTCTGGTCAGGAAGGGGGAAAATCTTCTGGGGCTGAAGTGGGTAAAAAATGTCACTGCCAGCCCCTCTCTTGTATGCAGCGATAACACACAGTGTACGTTTTGTTTAAAGCAAAGCCTGTAAATACCCTTTTTACATATCTTCAGGCCGATCATGTGACTCCCAGCCAGCCGCTCTATTCCTCCGATCCAGGGCTACAGCGGGAGTGGCTGAGCGGACAGCACAATGGTCACATGACCTCCCTGGCTGACGTCCGAGGGAGATCTCGGCCCCTTCCGCTGCAGCTCTGGTTCCGAGTAGGAGAGCGGCCATGGAGTCACGTGATCGGCCTTAAGATATCCGTAAAAGGTAATTGGAGGCTTTGTTTAAAAACAAAAACAAATACACTTGGAGTGTGTTATTGCTAGATACAAGAGAGTGGCTGGCAGTGAATCTACTTCTTTGGGTTACAACCACTTTAAGGCTGGCACAGGTGGCTCATATTTTGACCATTCAGCCCACAAGAGTAAGAGGAAGTCGCTTGATTCACCCACCCACACTAATGGCGGCTCCTGTGACTGCTGAGTATTTGATTAAAAATGTTGCATTTGAAATTACATTTTTGGTTCTTGCAGGGCCACTCATGGCCCAAATTTTGGCTGATTTGGCATGAATCAGCCAAAATTCGAGCAAGCACCGGAGGGGAGGGTTAAACTTGGAGAAAAAAAGATTGGACAGCCGCACTGCCACAAAATCCTTAAAAAAGGTTGCCGTTAATGGTAAAAAGAAAACAGCACTACAAGTCACAGCAGACAGTGAGGTGTATAGCTGACGCGTTTCGCACTGTAATGTCAGTGCTTAGTCATAGCTGAGGGTCTGGTCTTTGATTTTATTTCTCTGCCTGCTGCTTACATTCTCCCCTTTTTTTTCTTGTCAGATTAAAAAAAAAAAAAAGTGTAAAATGTTTTAAGTTTACATTACGGAGGCGTGCACATTATCACATACCGCAGCCTCAGGGGAGAATCAAGGGTCAGTTGACCCAAAGCTGATGTTTCAGGTTTGGCTAACGCAGACCATACACATTCGAATTTCGAACTAATTTTCTTTTCAAAATCAGAACGTTTTTTTTTTTTTGTGATCCGATGATGCCACCACTGATATTCGAAATTCAGCCGACAAGCCTTCATGTTGCTACAGAAAATAATTTTTGTGGCCGGGAATATTCTTTTCTCTCTGTGAATTTCTTTCTTTTCTTGCACATGCACATTTTTTTTTATTACATTTCTCGCACGATTCTCCCATCATTGTTTAGAAAATCGTTTGTTTTCCCCAAAATTTCCAACATGTCTGATTCCTCAAATTTGATTGCCTCACGAAAATCTGCTGTTGCTGCAGCTCACTAACTGTGCGAAATTCATACGAAAATTCTTTGATAGGATTTTCGAAAGAAAATTCTTTCGAAATTCGAACCGTGTATGGCCGGCATTAGACTGGAGCAATAAATCATTTTATTTTTTTCTCAGGGAGATCTCTGCACTGAGTTCTGGGGCTGCACACCTGGTTTGTCCTTAATGGGGGTTCCCAGAAGCATGCTTGTAATCCAAAGCACTCTTATATCAAGGCTAGTTTCCCCATAGGAATCGATGGAAACACAGATAATTGGTTTTAAAGTCTCTGCTGGTGTATGCAGTACCGCATTTGGCCAGAAGTGCAGAGACGCTCGGGAATGGAGTGTTTTTGGCGCCATTCGCACCTCTGGCCAAATGTGGTACTGCATACCTCAGCGGCTTGACTGCTGCACGTGATGCGAGACAACGCTCACGGACCGAATCAGGATTTAAAAAAAATTAGCTAGTGTAGCAAAACTCTTGTATATAGTGTTACTCGCAATCTGAGGTTTCACTGTATATATTTTGAAGAATCTAAATAGGGGGGGGGGGGGGTTTAATCAATCTAGTGAAGCAGAACATACCAGAATAAAGTGTTTGCAAGCACTGCAATTCTTTTTGCATGTAAACAGTGAGGGGAAGTGGGGGGACTTGGAGGTTGGCACCTCTGGCTGAAGGGAGTGAGGCACAATAGCTCAGGATGGTTTCAAGGACAAGCAAGTCAGCAATTTATCTCTGTACATCAGGCTCCACTTGTTATTAAAGTATCATGTTTGGATGGACTGGTCCTTCAAGCGTTTCCAAATGATTAGTGTGAGAATTTTTTAAGGTCCATTTAAATTTTATTAATTCTTGCTATAAGTCCAGTCCTGATTTAAATGTAATAGAGCATTTGTTTTCAGGATACATTTTTGGGCATTTTGCTTCCAGTGGGTGGAAGAATTAAATGAATGGCCTGCGGAGACCAGTTTTCACATTTACAGATAACTTTAAGGTGGTAGTAAAGGCTCCGTTTTTTTTTTTTTTAAATCAACAGGTAAGCTCAACCACTTTAGCCCCGGAAGATTTGGCTGCTCAATGACCAAGCCATTTTTTGCGATATGGCACTGCGTCTCTTTAACTGACAATTGCGCGGTCGTGCGACGTGACAAACAAAATTGACGTTCTTTTTTTCCCCACAAATAGAGCTTTCGTTTTGTATTTGATCACCTCTGCGTTTTTTTTTCTCCGCTTTAAACAAAAAAAGAGTGAAATTTTGAAAAACACACTATTTTTTACTTTTTGCTCTAATAAATATCCCCAATTTCATTTTTTTATTTAAAAACAAATATTTTCCTCAGTTTGAGTCGATATGTATTCTTCTACATATTTTTGGTAAAAAAAATCGCAATAAGAGTAGATTGATTGGTTTGCGCAAAAGTTATAATGTCTACGAACTATGGGAAAGATTTATGGCATTTTATATGTAGTTTTAATTTTTATATATTTTTTGCAGTATTATGACATACAGGTCGGACACCTTTGACACATTTTGGGAACATTGACATTTACAGAGCGATCAGTGCTATAAACTGCACTGATTACTGTAAATGTCACTGGCAGGGAAGAGGTTAACACTAGGGGGTGACCAAGGGGTTAACTGTGTTCCCCATTTTGTGTTCTAACTGGGGGGGGATAGGAACTGACTATAGGAGTTGACAGCTTATGCTTTTTTACTTTGTGCAGGGCGTGCGCACGCCCTCTGGTGGCTCTCCTAGGCGAACCGGTCAAAGTAAAGTTTGCCTGTAGTTTTTCAAATGAATGTCTCCTACACGTGCACTGTTTAGGAGATATTCTAGTGAGCAGCAGCTGGTGATGTCCAGTGTTAACTTGGGCAGCAAATTTCGATTTAGTTTTAGTCTTAAAAATCAAATATGTTATTATTTATGGTATTGAGGCATGAACATGCACTACAGACCAGTGTTCATTTTGAAGTCAAATTTCCATTTAGTTTTAGTCTTGGTCTTTTAAATAAAATGCCATTATAGTCATCTCAATTGTTTTAGTCGTATTTTAATTGACTAAAATGGCATTGATTTAATCAACTAAAATGTTTTAGTCGACAAAATTAACACTGGTGACGTCACCAGCGCATGTGCTCAGAAGGAAGGGCATACGCATGCCGTTCCTTCAGAACTTTGTGTGGCAGACCGCGAACCTGGAAGGAAGACCGGGCGAAGAAGGAAGCCTCTGCAGCGCTGACAATCGAGCCACTGGAGGGCTTTGTTTTAAAGGTAAGTCTTTCATAATGTGCTAGTATGCAATGCTGATTTTGCGCTTTAACCGCTTCAGCCCCGGACCGTTTTGGTGGTTAAAGACCGGGCCACATTTTGAAATTCGGCACTGCGTCACTTTAACTGACAATTTTGTGACGTGGCTGCCAAACAAAATTGACGTCCTTTTTTCCCACAAATAGAGCTTTCTTTTGGTGGCATTTGATCACCTCTGGAGTTTTTTTTTTTTTGTTTTGCGCTATAAACAAAAACAGATCGTCAATTTTGAAAAAAAAAATATATTTTTTACTTTTTGCTATAATAAATATCCCCCAAAAATATATAATTTTTTTCCCACAGTTTAGGCCGATATGTATTGTTCCACATACTTTTACTCTACAAAATAGTGGATAGATTTATGGCATTTTTATTAATATTTTCTTTACTAGTTATGGCGGCGATCAGCGTTTTTTTTTTTTTTTTTTATCGTGACTGAGACATTATGGCGGACACATCGGACACTTTTTACACCATTTTGGGACCACTGTCATTTTTACAGGGATTAGTGCTAAAAAAAATGCACTGATTACTGTAAAAATTACACTGGCAGCGAAGGGGTAAACCACTAGGTGGCGCTGCAGGGGTTAAGTGTTCCCTAGGAAGTGATTCTTTTAGGGGGCATGGCTACAAAGGGACACATCACTGATGACCATTCCCGATTACGGGGAACGGTCATCAGTGACAGTGTCACTAGACGAAATAGGGGAATGCCTTGTTTACAAAGGTATTTCCCTGTTCTGCTCCTGCCGACTGCAATCGCGGGAATCATCGAGTTCACGGCGGCCACACTCGGGAGGCACGCAGCGCGGCAGATTTAAAGGGACGTACCTGTACGTCGGCAAGTGGTTAACGGGGTCATTTAGGTGCTCACTTTGCAGCGGGTCATGCTTATGCCATTTAGGTTTTAACATTTATTGTCATTCTCTCTTGTGTCTAGGGAAATCCTAAAGGACAGCAAACATTTCCGCTACCTGCACACTGCAGTGATCATTAGCGGCACCATGCTGGTGTTTGGCGGGAACACCCACAACGACACGTCGATGAGCCAGGGGGCGAAGTGTTTTTCTGCTGACTTTATGGCCTATGACATCGGTAAGATTTCTATTCTGCAAAAAAAGGCATTTTTTTTATTGGTTCCCTGATAATTGTCTAATGGATATAGTCCTCATACAGTGAGGGGGGAAAAGGTATTTGATCCCCTGCTGATTTTGTACATTTGCCCACTGACAAAGTAATGATCAGTCTATAATTTTAATGGTAGGTTTATTTTAACAATGAGAGACAGAATAACAAAAAAAAAAGTTCTAAATTGATTTGCATTTTAATGAGTGAAATAAGTACCGTATTTATCGGTGTATAACATGTGCCCTAACTTTGAGAGGGAATTTTCAGGGAAAAAAAATTCCAGAGCCCCCTGCGTATAACACGCAGGCACAGTTTACCCTCTATTTTCAGGGTAAAAAAGTGAGTGTTATATGCCAATAAATACAGTATTTGATCGCCTATCGGTAAAATTTCTGGCTCCCATGTGTCTTCTATACAGGTAATGAGCTGAGATTAGGAACACTCTCCTAAAGGAGAAACTCCTAAACTCTCTCAGCTTGTTACTTGTACAAAAGACAGACGTAATCAATCAAGAAGATTTTCTTTTTGCTAAACCGGGACACAGCAGCTCGAGACTGGATGTATTGCCATGCACACCAGAATGGGAGCAATATGTCAAAAAGACGTCCTGTTTTTAAAGTTGAATATCTCGATAACGGCAGCAGCTGCTGCCACAACCGAGATATTCATCTTTTCAGGGGGCGGTGGTGTACACGATAACGGCGGTCTCCGCGGCGGATTCGCCGCGAGATCGCCGTTATCGGTGGCGGGAGAGGGGCCCCCCCCTCCCGCCGCTCTCCCGCGCTCTCCGCCGCTTACCGGAGCCGTCGGTAGCGGCGGAGGGGATCGGATGTGTCCGGCAGCTGAGCGGGGACGGGACTGAAGGAGAAATCTCCTTCACCCGTCCTCATAGCTCTGCTGGGCGGAAGTGACGTCAAAACGTCAGTCCCGCCCAGCCTCTTAAAGAAACACTTTTTTTTTTTGTCATTTGAAAAAATGACATTTTTATTTTTTATTTTATTTTTTTGCATTTAAGTCTAAATATGAGATCTGAGGTCTTTTTGACCCCAGATCTCATATTTAAGAGGACCTGTCATGCTTTTTTCTATTACAAGGGATGTTTACATTCCTTGTAATAGGAATAAAAGTGATCAATTTTTTTTTTTTTTTTTATTTCAGTGTAAAAAATTATAAAACTAAATAAAAATAAATAAGAAAACCAAAAAAAATTTTTTTAAAGCGCCCCATCCCGACGAGCTCGCGCGCAGAAGCAAACGCATACGCGAGTAGCGCCCGCATATGAAAACGGTATTCAAACCACACAAGTGAGGTATCGCCGCGATCGTTGGAGTGAGAGCAATAATTCTAGCTCTAGACCTACTCTGCAACTCAAAAAATGCAATCGCCTATCGAGATTTTTAAGGGTAAAAGTTTGACGCCATGCCACGAGCGGGCGCAATTTTTAAGCGTGACATGTTGGGTATCATTTTACTCGGCGTAACATTATCTTTCACAATATATAAAAAAATTGGGCAAAATGTATTGTCTTATTTTTTAATTCAAAAAAGTGATTTTTATCCAAAAAAAGTGCGCTTGTAATACCGCTGCGGAAATACGGTGTGACAAAAAGTATTGCAGTGACTGCCATTTTATTCCCTAGGATGTCTGCTAAAAAAAAATATATAATGTTTGGGGGTTCTGATTAATTTTCTAGCAAAAAGGAGAGAAGTGCCAGAATTACCCTGGTGGGCAAGTGGTTAAGTGATGTGTTATAGGGATGAAACTTGTGCATTACTATGTGTAGTTTTAAAGTAAAAATAAAATGTCAAACTCCAATGAATATAGTGAAATAGAAAATTAGATTAAACTAAAAAAAAACACAAAACTATAATGAATGTGAACAGCTGCAAACCACTCAGTAGTGTACTCAAAATCACTGCATAAACAAATGAAAAATGAAGGGGGGAGTGGTGCGCTTATTCAATATAGTGTGCTGTTGACATAAACCCCAAAATAAAATAAAATAAAGTGCAAAAAAAGTCCAAGTAAAAGTAAAAAAAAAAGTGCAAAAATAAAAACCTGATTCCTACCATTTGGTTTTACTTTGACTTTTTTTGCACTTTATTTTATTTTTGGGTTTTATGTTAGCGGCGCACTATATTGAATAAGCGCACCACTCCCTCCTTTTTTTATATATATATTTTACATAAGTGTATATCCCTTTTAATGTGGGAGTAAACTCCCATGCATGATTTTTACCTGTAATAAGGCTTGCCTATAGGTACTGTAAATATCCCCTAAAAGAGTGCTGTTTAGAAGATATTTACTTAAGATGGCGCCAGTGACGTCACCGGCGCATGCGCTCTGATGGAACGGTATTCCTGTGCCATTCCTTCAGACCTGCAACGTCATTGCCAGCTTGGTCAGATAGCCGAAACCTGTGTACCCCAGAAAGACTACCGGGTGAAGATGGAAGTACCTTTATGCTGGGCTCACAGCAGGGGTCCGGTGCATCCCCGTTCACCACTTCAGATCTGATTTCTGCCCAAATTTTGGGCTGAATTCAGATCTGAAACTGACCAAAAGACGCACAGAACCTAGTGCAAATGGGCACCGGAGCCACAGCGGAGATATGTGAACCGGCTCCATAGAGAGCCATTTACAATCTCCTGCTATTCAATCTTAATCCATCATTTCCACGATTCATGGCAATCAAGTGCAGACCTGTCAAAAGGAAAAAAAAAACTCACCTGGCAAATGTTTATCAGCAGCGATAAAGAGAAACAATGTATCTCTTGGTTCTTTTAGATCAGGGGTCTCCAAACTTTTCAAACAAAGGGCCTGTTTACTGTCCTTCAGACTTTTTGGGGGCCGGATTGTAGCCAGTGGGGGTAGAGGATGTTTCCAGGCCCGCCATCATTGAGAGTAAAGCCTTTTATTTTTAACAGGAAACGGAGCTTAAATATAATTACAGTATTTGGAAATCCGACAGACTGTTTAGATGTTACATTTTAAAAGCAGCGGCAAACCTGCTGACCTTACATGGTTGCAAATGTGACAGAACACCTCTGATTTTCACATTTAACTAAATGTGAAAATCAGAGGTGTTCTGTCACATTAGCAAGCATGTAAGTTCAGCAGGTTTGCCGCTGCTTTTAAAATGTAACATGTAAACAGTCCGTTGGATTTCCAAATACTGTAATTAAGCACATAAGCTCCGTTTTTGTGTTGAAAATAACTGTGAAATCTAAAACTCCGGTGGGTGTAACAAGATGTCCGCTTGCCCCCTACTCGCTATCATTACTGTGCAGGAGTGAGGGGTGAAGCAAGATGGCGGCGATGAAACGTCACTTCCTGACGAGACAGCTGCCGCCGGGTGTACCAAGATGGCCGCTGCTCCGGAGCTAGGCCGGGGCCTTTCCTATGGCCGAGGCTGCGGAGCGCTCTGCGTGTGTCGATCCGAAAAGGATGACCCTTTGGATCACGGATCGGCGACGATCCGTTGCACCACTATTGATAGGTTTGCGCAAAAGTTATAGCGTCTACAAAATAGGGGATAGATTTATAACATTTTTATTATTATTTTTACTAGTAATGGTGGCGATCTGCGATTTTTATCGGGACTGCGACATTATGGCGGACACATAGGACACGTTTGACACATTTTTGGGACCATTGGCATTGATACAGCGATCAGTGCTATAAAAATGCACTGATTACTGTAAAAATATCACTGTCAGGAAAGGGGTTAACACTAGGGGGTGATCAAGGGGTTAACTGTGTTCCCTAGTGTGTGTTCTAACTGAAGGGGGATGGGGCTGACCTAGAGGAAGTTACAGATTGTGGTTCCTAGCTATTAGGAACTCACGATCTGCATGTCCGAACAGAACAGGGATGTGTGTGTTTACACACACACACACACACACACACACACACGTCTGTTCTGCCTCTCGTGCATGAAGATCGCTCGCGGCTGGTGGTCATCGCGACCGCCAGTCATTAGCATCGGCGCTCAAGTGATGCAGTGTGCGCACGCCTTCTAGTCCGCTTAAAGCGAGCCCACGTGCCGCAGTATAACTGCGGCGGCTGGTTCGCAAGCGGTTAAAATTCATAATTATGCCAGAAAGCAAGGGGGTTGCACTATGTTTAGAAAATCCGAAGGTTTATTCAAAATAATCAATAGAAGCACATTACAGCGACAATTAAAAAAAAAAAAAAATGCAATATTTTTTACTTTTTGCTAAAATAAATATCGCCCAAAAATCTATAAAAAATCGAATTTTTCCTCAGTTTAGGCCGATACGTATTCTTTTGCATATTTTTGGTAAATCACAATAACCGTATATTGATTGGTCTGCGCAAAAGTTATAGCGTCTACAAAATAGGGGATAATTTTATGGCATTTTTATTAATAATTTTATTTTTGTACTTGTAATGGCGGCGATTTTTATTATGACTGCACCATTATGGCCGACACATCGGACACTTTTGGCACATTTTTGGGACCATTGTCATTTTTACAGCGACCAGTGCTATAAAAATGCACTGATTACTGTGAAAATGGACTGGCAGGGCAGGGGTTAACCACTAGGTGGCGCTGTAGGGGGTTAAGTGTTTCCTATTGAGTGTTTCTCACTGTAGGGGGGTGGGCTGTGTGTCACATGACACTGATCTTCGCTCCGTGTACCGTGTTGTACACGGAGCGGAGATCAGTGTCATTGTCACTAGGTCATTGTCACTAGGCAGAGCAAGGAAATATTCGTTTACACAAGCATCTCCCCGCTCCATACCTCCGTGAGATGATCGTGGGGATCCCTGCGACGATCAAGTCCGTAGGAACGTGGTCCGACTCACGGGGAAGGCGACAGGGTCGCGAGCGTGCCGGCGATGGCGCTCGACCACATGGCGGCATCTTAAAGGCGGTGTACCTGTACGTGCCTTTGCCTGTCGGTGCCATTCTGACGACGTATATCTAAAGGGGCCAGTCCTTAAAGCGGGGGTTCACCCTAAAAAAAAATTATAACATTGCACGGAGCTGACCTATGAGACCGACACTATGCTGTTGTTTTTTTTTTTGGCGTACATACCATTTTAGGGCTATTTTCACCCCCGGCTTCCCCGCGGGAAGTGGGCATTCCTAATCACAGGCTGTGATTGACGTGCTTCCGACCAGCGCATACGCTTCTTTTGGCAACTCGTGACGCGCAGTATGCGCTGGTCGGAAGCACGTCAATCACAGCCTGTGATTAGGAACGCCCACTCCCGCGGGGAAGCCGGAGGTGAAAATAGCCCTAAAATGGTATGTATGCCAAAAAAAAACAAAAAAAAAACAGCATAGTGTCGGTCTCATAGGTCGGCTCCATGCAATGTTAGAATTTTTTTTAGGGTGAACCCCCGCTTTAAGTGGTTAATATGTCATCTAGTAGGCCCTCGTTCTATGTAGCTATTAGTAAATCTGAGGGCAGTTGTATAGTAACTCTGTGTGCTGATTCCTTGTGCATTTGGCTCAGTTGTCTTTTGGTGAATTTGAAAATAATTTGACCTTTCTTTCTCTTTCTTGTCCAGCTTGTAATAGTTGGAGTCTGCTGCCTCCACCCCATCTTCATCATGATGTCAATCGTTTCGGACACTCTGCAGTCCTAATAAACGGGTAATCATTAATCGCTTGTTTCATTCACTCAATACAGTAGATATAAAAAGTCTACACACCCCTTTTAAAAAGACCGGTTTCTGGGCTGTAAACAAATGAGACAAAGATAAATATAGTGGAGCCTTGGATTACGAGCATTATCCGTTCCAAGCGAATTATTTTTTAATCCAAAGCACTCGCATATCAAAGCGAGTTTCCCCATAGAAATCAGTGGAAAACAAAAATTATTTGTTTCACATTGACTTCTATAACATGCAATACCGCATGTTTCCAGAGGTTGGGGGGGAGCTGTAGAGACTCGGAAATACTGGGAGACCGTTCTGCTGCATTTGGAAACACTCGGGAATGGGGTATTTACGAGTATTTCCGAACGGCTCTGATCGTCTCCGGCACCCCCGCACATCTGGCCAAGCGTGGTATTGCACACCGCAGTGGCTTGAATCCTGCTCATGTTGCGAGACAACACTCGCAAACCAAGTCAGGATTTAAAAAAAAAAAAGCGAGTTAACTGCGCTACTTGCAATCCGACTTTCCGCTTTAATTTCAGAACTTCTTCCACCTTTAGGGAAAGTTCACACCACATGCAGTCCAGTGCGTTTTTTTGTTCTGCATCAGAAACTCATGGAAAGTCGGTTGTTTGGTTTTCAATGGCTTCGGTACTTGCCGTTCCAGTGTGTTCCAGTTTCCAAAAAAAAGGACAAGTCTGGTCATTGGAGGAGTGCACACTGAGTTCCCAGCATAGCTAGAGAACTGACCATGCTGTGCTCTCCTGCTTAGTGTGGTCAGTTTTTAATAGGACAGCAAGGGACTAGCAGGAACACAAGGGATTTCACACAAAGGAAGCAATACAAAGAGAACGGGATACTTTCTCATACAAGTACATGGTACAGCAGACGCATATCAGCAAGTGTTTTAAACTAAATTCTGTTTTGAAAGCCATTTTACTTGAAAGTAGAGCTACAGACAAATTATTTGTGTTCTATAGTATGGAGGGCTTGTTCACCCCACACCGTGCATGTTATTGTGTGCTATTTTAGTGCGCACTGCTTTACTAATGCCTTGTAATTGTGCGTGCTGTAGTGTTACAGCATACCAGAGGGCGATGTGCAAAAAAGTGTTTAAAAAATAAATAAAAAATTGTATTCCACTCCTCGCACACCAATGCAGCCCCTCTGGTGAGCAGCCATAGGATATTGGGTATATTGCTTTGCTCTTTCGCCTATGGTGCCCAGTAAACCCCTTCATTGCTGGTGTGAACAAGGTTCTGCCAATACCACTGATACAGGCGAGGGGAAAATCTCTCCAGCAGGGACAAAACAGCAATAAAATGGAGGAATGCCAACAGATTTTTCAGCCTTTTTTTTGTATTGCTGTAAAAGTCCTATTTGCCCTTTCCTTTTGACCCTAAAAAAATTGTCTGGAGTTATCTTCGGCTGCTCACATTGTCTGCTCTGTTTATGCCACATAACAGGCTATAGCTTCTCTCTAGGACCATGGTCGCCAAACTGTGGCCTGGAGGCCATATGTGGCTTTTCCGACTTTTGGCGCACTATTCCACCAACTGATACCAATGAAGGGACATCATTCCCCCTAAGGACACCATCAGTGGGGAACTATTTTATTTCACGGATATGAATAATAGGGGACTTTTCCTCGCAATAAAACTAATGATGGGGCACTGACTGCGACCCGACGGCCAGATGTGGGCCTTTTGTTTGCCTTTATCTGGCCTTTGGGGCACTATGCCACCAACTGATGCCAATGAAGGGACGCCATCAGTGAGGAGCTATTTTATTTCATGATATGAATAATGGGGGACTACTTCTCCCAATAAAGCCAATGGTGGGGCCCTGACGCTGAGGCATTTTCTACTTCCAATAGCCACGGTTCGGCCCTCTCAAACCTGCAGGTCAGTGATCTGGCCCGTTGCTTAGAAAGTTTGGAGACCCCTGATCTAGGGTTACACTGAGATCTAACAGTCATCAACTCCAATATGCAATTCATTTAAAGGCCTCTTTCTCTCTTTCAGCACAATGTTTGTATTTGGGGGATTCAACAGCCTCTTGCTCAACGATGTCCTGATGTTCACATCCAAGAGTTGTGAAGCTTTTACAAGTAATACCTCTTGTATGTCGGTCGGACCGGGAATTCGCTGTGTCTGGGATAACGGTGCATCTCAGTGCTTGTCATGGGAACAAGTATCTCCAGAGCAACAAAAAGATGTCATGACATCATGTCCTCGTATCGCATGTACGTATTCTGTATGATCCTCTAATTCATTACTCATCTTTATCCAAAGTAATAATAAGCCTATTCATAATTCCTTTTATACACTGAATTAGGGCTGCAACCAATGATCCATTTCATTATCGATTAGTTGGCTGATTGTTTTGATTAATCGGTTAATAACCTTAAAAAAAAGAAAAAAAAATTGCGGCCATACAACAATGTCTTCCTTTAAAAATATAATAATTTTTAGAATGTCTGTTCGATTTTCTAATCGTCAGTGGGGTCAAATCAACGTTCGCTGTCAACCACAGTGACGGGGTAGTTTAGAAATTATAGAAAACATCTTGGTCAAAGGAATTTTCAGACAGTGTATGGGGTTTTCGAAATTACATTAATTTTAAAACTTAATGTTCAAAGCAAGTGAAAATTTCAAACATTCTTTCATTCAGCGAATGCACAAAGATTTTTCGGAATAATATAACATTTACTGTAGCGATTATTTGCTCTTTTTGTACTATAAAGGGCTAATTTTAGTTTTTTTTTTAAACGCATTATGTTCCTGGCCGATTAATCGATTATGAAAATGGTAATCGATTAATTTCATAAACGATTCGTTGTTTCGGCCCTATACTGAATACAGTCCATTTTCCAGGACCTTTTAGACTAGTTTTAATTTTGACTTCAAATTTTGATTTGGTGTCAGTTTTTGGACTAAATGTTTTTTTATTTTAGTCATCTGTATTGTTTTATTTGTAGGTTAGTCGACTAAAATCTAATGTATTTAGTTAAATTGTAATGCATTATTTAAGCATTTCTTTAGAATTGCCAGACTCATTTCCTACTCCTGGAGTAAAAATTTAATTTGTTCTTATTTATGGCATTAAGGCTTGAACATGCGCTACAGGTCTTTATAAATAAAAATAAACCGTTTCATAAAATATTTTTTTGACAAACAGAAGTGCAATAAATTGTAAAACTGTATTGGATTTATAATGCCATTGCACAAGCCATTACCACGTATTACATAAGCCTTTTCTTTCTTTTTTTTTCTTTCAGCAGTTTGGATGCCCCCTTATTATTATGTGATAGTGCAATACATGTTTAGACTTTAAAGGTGATGTAAAGGTTCATTTTTTATTTTCTAAATAGGTTCCTTTAAGCTAGTGCATTGTTTGGTTCACTTACTTTTTCCTTTAATTTCCCTTCTAAATGTTTTTTTTCTTTGTCTGAATTTCTCCCTTCCTGTTCCTCCTCAGTAAGGTGTTCAGTAAGCTGTTTTGGCTGACTAACCACCGCTCCGATGATGGTGGCAAGCTTACTGAGGAGAAACAGGAAGTGAGAAATTCAGACAAAAACTTTTAGAAGGGAAATTGAAGGAAAAGGTAAGTGAACCAACAATGCACTAGCTTAAAGGAACCTATTTAGAAAATAAAAAACAAACCTTTACAACCCCTTTAACCACTTGCTGCAAAGTCACGTACCTGGTTTGTAATTTGACTACTAAGTGGTCATACCGTGGGGGTTGCCTGTTATCACCACCAGTACAGTTTTTTTTTTTTTTTTTTTATAGAGCCAATGGTCGACCCTTTTGTAACGGCAACCAGAGTGGCTAACCAACCGCTTGATTTCTTTTACAAGCAGCAAGAGGGGATGTCCCCCCCGTCCCCCCTTCCCGCCACCTTTCATGGCTCTCTACTGTCCCACTGGGAGACCTGACCTACTAGCCGTCACTTTTTTTTTTTTTTTTGTAGCAGCTTAGATGCCCCTACTTATTCTTATGTGGTAGTGCTAAAAGTGATACAATTAATGCAACAATGTAAAAAAAGTAATGAAATCAATAATAAAAAAAAGTAAAGTGCAAACAGCGATCATCCCACACATGAGGTATCGCCTCAAACGTGGCATCATGGGCAGTAACTCTAGCACCAGGCATCCTCTGTAAATCTAAAGTGGTAACCTGTGGAGGCTTTTAAAGCGTCGTCTTTTGATAGTAAAATTTATGACGTTTGTCACTGTTGAGCAAACGCACACGCAATTTAAGTTTTGTATTCTTCTTAAAAATAAAAAGATTTTCCGCCAAAAATCACATTTGAAAAACTGCTGCGTAAATACTGCGTGACACAAAAAACTGCAAAACCCATCAATTTATTCTCTAGGGCCTCTAGTAAAACATTTGGGAGTTTTAAGTAATTTTCTAGCAAAAAATACTGATTGTTGCATGTAAACAAAATGGGCCACAAGATGCCTGGCCTTCAAGTGGTTATTGTGCAATTATTATAGGCTGGGAATGGAATTGTTGCCGATTTAGAAGAGGAGTATTAGAATTTTCTAATTTTGTTTTGGCTTTTGACTAAAATGCCATTTTAGTTGTATTTAAGTTGACTAAAATCTCCCGTACCAGTGTTAACCAGTGTTAGCACAGAGACAGAATGCTTCTGTATTTGTGATTTGTCGAACGATTGTAATCTTTATTCTCTCTTCTGTTTGTTCCTGCAGATTCTGACAGTGAAAGCAAGTGCGATCAGTATACAGACTGCTTTAGCTGCACAGCGAACACTAATGGCTGCCGGTGGTGTAATGACCAATGTATTACACTTAATAACAACTGCACAGCCAGTCAGGTCAGTCACTATATTTCTGTATTGCAGCAATGACTTCACCATACATGACCAAAAAGTCATAAAAAGAACACCAAAATGCACTTATTCTTTTCCACTCCTTTCCTCCAGCACTTTGGACATATGGACATATTATCTACACAAATGTTATAAAGGTGAACATTGCAGTGTTGCAAATGAATCTCCTATGTTATAATAAAACATAAACATTACTAAAATATTGATCAAAACGCACAAATTAAAATGGTGCAAAACAATAACTTAAAAGCAAGATTATTTAATCCGTGACTTTCTTCCTGTTAATTTCCGATAAATGAAAAAGTTCTCAGAAATCCTTATTTAAAAATAAGTGTGTCCACCAGCTGGAGAAAAACTTTCAATTAACTTTTTTTTCTTGTTTAACCACTTCTCTACTTTGGGTGTTGTTCAGATTTGGTGTTTACAAGACTAAAACTGTTTTTTTTGCTAGAAAATTACTTAAAACCCACAAACATTATATATATTTTTTTCTAATACCCTAGAGAATAAAATGGCGATCATTGCAATACTTTTTGTCACACCATATTTGCGCAGCGGTCCTACAAGCGCACTTTTTTTGGAAAAAAAACACTTTTTTGAATTAAAAAATAAGACAATAAATTTGGCCCAATTATTTTAGATATTGTGAAAGATAATGTTACGCCGAGTAAAATGGTACCCAACATGTCACGCTTACAAATTGCGCCCGCTCGTGGCATGGCGTCAAACTTTTACCCTTAAAAATCTCGATAGGCGACGTTTAAAAAATTCTATAGGTTGCATTTTTTGAGTTACAGAGTAGGTCTAGGGCTATAATTATTGCTCTCGCTCTAACGATCGCGGCGATACCTCACTTGTGTCGTTTGAACACCGTTTTCATATGCGGGCGCTACTCGCGTATGCGTTCGCTTCTGCGCACGAGCTCGTCGGGACGGGGCGCTTTAAAAAATTTTTTTTTTCTTATTTATTTTTATTTATTTTATTATTTTTTACACTGGAAAAAAAATAAAAAATAAAATTATCACTTTTATTCCTATTACAAGGAATGTAAACATCCTTTGTAATAGAAAAAAGCATGACAGGTCCTCTTAAATATGAGATCTGGGGTCAAAAAGACCTCAGATCTCATATTTAGGCTTAAATGCAAAAAAAAAAAAAAAAATTTGAATGTCATTTTTTCAAATGACAAAAAAAAAAGTTTCTTTAAGAGGCTGGGCGGGACTGACGTTTTGACGTCACTTCCGCCCAGCAGAGCTATGGGGACGGGTGAAGGAGATTTTTCCTTCACTCGCAACCCCGCACAGCTGCCGAACGGTTGCGATCTCCTCCGCCGCTACCGACGGCTCCGGTAAGCGGCGGAGGGCGCGGGAGAGCGGCGGGAGGGGGGCCCTCTCCCGCCGCCGATAACGGCGATCTCGCGGCGAATCCGCCGCGGAGACCGCCGTTATCATGTACCGGACCGCTGACACTAAAGATAGATACCTCGGTTGTGGCAGCAGCTGCTGCCGTTACCGAGATATCTATCTTTAAAGTTAGGCCGTATAAAGACGTACAGCGGTCTGGAAGTGGTTATTGACTTTTCTTGTCCTTTAGATTATATTGTCACATAGGATTGGACACTTTCAAACAAGAAAGCTGTGGACAAGTCCAAGATAACTTCCCCTAATGGCTTTTTTTTTGCTATTGTCCTTGGAGGATGGGATGTCTTTTCTTCAGTTCTACTGTGTAAAACAGTGTGTTTTTTTGTTTTTTTTACGCCTAGATACATTTTTCATCAAGACTACATTACTGCTGGAGCTTTGCCTCTTTGGCGTGGTCTTCCTAAACTTGACTTTTGAAGTTCAGCTTCCAAATCCTATTGACTTGGCTTTCCGGTAATAGCCTGGAAGTGATCTTTGGGTACTTAGTTCTGTATGGGGGAATTTAAAGACTCTCTTCTAGTAAAAGTTCACTGCAGAGTGCTTTCCAGGTCCAAACACAGCGGGAGATGCTGTGAATACAGCGTCTCCCCGCGGGAATATTGTCCCAAGGGAGGGGGCGAGCACGCTGACTAACCCCCAGCCAGAACGACTCGAATGATGGGGGCAAGCTTACTGAGGAGGAACAGGAAGAGAGAAATTCAGACAAAGAAAAAAAACATTTAGAAATCGAAGGAAAAAGTAAGTGCACTAGCTTAAATAACCCATTTAGAAAATAAAAAACAAACCTTTACAACCCCTTTTACCAGGGTTGTCTACAGCCTTGAGTTATTTAAAACTTCTAAGGCTGCAAAAACTCTCCCTGTTTTTTCTTTTTTTATATACTTTAATGAAGCATTTTTTAATTTTCACAACATTCCCCACATAAACATAACATACCCCCAAAATCTTGACCCCGTTCTCCCACCCTCCTATCAAATTGGTTAAAAATGTTGAGAAATGGCCATTTAAGGCCATGGGGGTTTCCTTAGGGGGGGGGGTATGTACATACATGTGGCCCTGTCCAGTTCTTCTTTTTGGCCCTAATATCCTAACCCATTCATTGTTTTTTTCAGCTGTTTTTTTATTGTGCAAGACTGGTAGAAGCGATCCTGTTGGTGTTCAAGCCTTACTGGTGTAGGCAATTGGCAGGCACACTTCTTAAACTTGGTGGAGTGGACCTTTCACTTGGTGGTGTTCCAGGACCTGTGTAGCAGAGGTGGGCATGTTAGATGTGGTTCTGCTGGCCACTAGATTCAGAAACAAACTCAACAGGTTTGTTTACAGGTACAGGGATCCTCTAGCAGAAAGAGTGGGTGTTCTGCTGGCTCTGTGGGATCCATATATCTTGATCAATGCATTTTTTGCTCTAAAAGTTCTTCCTTATCTGCTTTGCAGAATCAAGCTGGAGGGCATTCTAGTGTTGCTCATATCTCTGGTCTGCCCAAGCAGATGTAGCATGCTGGTCTTGTAGGACTCCTGTAACACGCTGTATGCGCACTGCCAGATTGTTGACAAGAACGATTTACCATTGCACCTTCTGGTTGCTGGTTTTAACAGCATGGTTGTTGATGCTCATGTTCTGCAGAGCTAGAGATTCTCTTTGAGTCTTTGAATTATACGATCTTATTGCCCAGGAGTCTTAGGGCTTTTCTCCCCAGGAGTTTTTCTGTGTGATAAACCCTTTCATTACTGCAGCTGGATCTTGACCAGCGTTTGGCTTTCTGAAATATCAAGGGGGACTCGTGTAGCTCTTCCTGTCTATTCCCTAGTGATTCACTGGGACTTGAATCTCTTGTTCACTCAGTACTTCACAAACCTTCATCTGAACCCAATGGAAACATTTCTCACTCTGGCTTTCCTGGTCCCATCAGTTACTGTTTTGTAATGCAAGTTTTTGAGCTGGTTGCCTTTATCATGCAAAGAACGCTTTTTTGTTTTGCATAAGAATATGGTAAGGTATTTTCTGTCTTCCACCTTAACCAGTTCATTGTTCTTCTGTCCCTCTGCCTATCTCCTGCTCACCAAAACATTTCCTTCCATTGTCTGGTTATGGTTTAGGCTGTGCAAAACCAATTACCTTTTTCTCATCCTGGATGGTCCCTGCATAGGTGCATTGGCTTCTTGTTTGACAAGCTCTGAGTGGCGTAGATCATCGTTCACGTTTATGGTGTCAAGGATTGAGTTTCACACTGTCAAGGTGCATTCTACTTGATCTGTAAATGCTTTCTTGGCTTCAATTGGCGATATTTTTGATTTGCAGGCTGCCTCCCCATCTTCTGTTCTAATATTTTGACTGCTCGTTGTTTCTGCTTCATCTAATGCCAGCCTTGGGCAGTTCTTATGTGTGCAGGCAGTCTCCAGTTTTCTGTTTCTTTGGGCCTATTGTCTTTTTTGTTTTTGGTGCTGCCCATTCTTCAGTTGGACTGCTTTTGGATGTCCTGAAAGTTTGACTTCCTGAGTCCCTTAATAGATGTTAAAGAAAATATTTTTGTACACGTAAAATCCTTTTCTTGGAGTCAGTTTCCAGGCCTCCAGGGGACAGCATTATAACCCGAAGGTTAAAGACTTCTGGTGGCACTCAATGGACTGTAAGAAAAGGATGTTATGGTAGGCACAAAAATCATATTATCCTTTCGATTACGGAAAGAATAAAGATCTTAATTAGGTAATGTAGCTCCAATCCTCATCTGCTCCCAATAGCTGTAACATGGGCAATAAACCTTTCAGCACGGGTCAGCAGAACAGCTCAAAGAAAGAAGATAAATCGCATCCACACAGCAGTAATTCTTTTATTCAGCAAACACAGGAATCAATCCATTTACACAGCATGAGTGCTCCACAGCACCAGCAATACTAGGCACCTTTAGGGGTCTTTGACAAAGTCTTGATTGACGAAACGTGTCTGGCCGAGTTACTGAATGTACTACAAGGATGATCCTGGAGTGTGAGAGGACTGGCTTTTGTGCAGTAAGGAAGGCAAGTGTTTAACACTATCTGTCCAGCTTGATATTGCTAGTTCTGTGAAGCATTCATGCTGTGTAAGTGGATTGATTCATGTGTTTGTTGAATAAATGAGTTGCGCTATTTGGAGGTGATTTGTCTTCGGCTGAGCTGTTCCACTGACCCATGCTGAAAGCTTTATTGTCTGAATCACAATAAAGGGGAGCGGAGGAGGATCGGAGCTACATTGCCTAATTAAGCGCTATTTTCTTTCATATTAGAAAGAAAGGATAAACCTAAGGTGAGAGTCTTCTCCATCTGGTTGGGATACTGTGGTTTAAAGGAGCACATTTTTATAATGGGGATAACAAGGGTTTTACTTATTGTAAATAAATGGGACAAAAAGTCACAGATTCATTTTAAAGCGTAGTTATATTGGTCATGCTCCGACCAATGTTGGTAGGCATATGCTCTACCTAAGGCACTGTTGTGGTAGCAGATAATTGCTGTAGTAATTGCCACTACTAGAGCGATCGCTACTGTCTTTCCGGTCCCATGCTGAGTGGCTGCCCTGCTGCATAGTAACCAAAGGGTGTCCCCTACGCTGCACAGGCACCATTCACAACGCCTGGTATTTTTCTCAATGAATGCATAGCGTTCTCTGATTGGACAAGGTGGCGAGTTTCTTTTGTGATACAACAAAAGAAAAAATTGGGCATAAACCAGTCCAAGGTCGGACTTTTTTTTTTAACCAGAAAAAACAAGTTTATTGAGATGTAGTCAAGGCATACAAATTATACAGTACAGAAGCTCCACCTTCTCTTATTATACAAGAGATACAGTCAGTATTTAAGCCAAACCGCAGTGACATTTCAATCCAAGTATATGCACACAATAGCAGATTCAATCAGCATATTTATAATAGGCATTAGGTATCCCACATCAGTTTCCCTTACTCAAAAACCATCCCCCTGCTCTCCGCCTTCCAACTCCGACAGATCCCCCCCAAATTATACAGTACACATCTCCCCATCCTCCAGCCACCGGTCCCAAACATTAAAAAATTTCTGTGGGCGTCCCCTATGCATATAGATCATTTTCCTATAAGGCAATATGGCATTTATTTCCTTCTTCCAGTCCCTTAGTGACGGGGCCGTTGCTCGCAACCACGCCTTGAGAGAGGAGAGGGGGGGATCTGTGACAAATGCAGTCACAGATCCAGCCATCCATCCCTCCCTGTGCAATACTCTGCAATACCCCATAATACTCTGCAATACCCCATAATACTCTGCAATACCCCCATACTCTGCAATACCCCACAATACTCTGCAATACCCCACAATACCCTGCAACGTCGCCTATGGGGATTTTTAAGTAGCGAAGTTTGGCGCCATTCCACAAGCGTGTGCAATTTTGAAGGGTGACATGTTGGGTATCTATTTACTCGGCGTAACTTCATCTTTCACATTTATGCAAAAGAATGAAGAAAAAAATACAAAATTTGCTAAATTTTATAACAGAAACAAAGAAAAATTAAATTTTTTTACAGAATTTTCAGTCTTTTTCTCTAGTCGTCTTCCAGGACGGCACCCTAAGAGATGACTGGCTTCTCCTGACAGGAAACACAATCAAAAAAGAGGTTAAAAACCCCGCCCCTTCCCGTGCTCCTCAGTTCTTGATTGTGTTTCCCCACAGCGAAACGTTTATTTTTTTCCTGACCTAAGGCCTGGGGCTGGTGGTCTCCCCCTGGGAACTAAACCGCAGGCACTGGGTAGCCTTTGGGTTTGGCAAATTGTTTTCCTTCCTAGGGGGCCCTTTTATGCTCAGGAGGGCCTCACCATGTGAGATGAAGAAACCCCCCTGAGTACTGGAGTCTCCTGGGGATAGGTGGCTATCCTGGAGCTCCAGGGGCGAATCCACTCTCTCCCTGAGCTTTCCCCTTACCTTGGAGGTTTGAGGGTCACGCTCTCTCCGGTGATGGGGGTCTTTCTGTGCGGCTGGGGCTGTAACTGGGCCGTCCTGGAGGCATCATTGCCGTTTTTTCGAATTCGGCGCCAAATCCGGCGTCCCTCAGAGCCGGCGGCGCAGGGCGATGACGTCACGCGTACGCGTGTCACTTTCGGGTCGGCTCAAGTGAAAGATGGCGCGCTCCAGCACCAGCACGCCAGTCTCGGCTTCCCCACAGCACCGGAGACACCCGTGTACACACGGCAGCAGCCAAGAGAGAGCGGCGCCTTCATCCTCACGCAATGGAGCGAGAGGTTCGGTCTGCTATGGCCCTGGCTGCGGAGGAGGCCACAGGGGGTGAGTGCTCCTGATTACAGGTATGATGGGCTGGGACTTTGTAATTGTTTCCTTAGTTATTACAAACATGCCTGTGTACTCTTCCTTTTTCCTTAGGGGAGGAATGTGTTGCCCAGGGGGGTGCTAGTCGATCGGCTAAGGACACTAGTCGCTCCAAAAAATGTGGCTACTGTAGTGGCAAGCTACCCTCAGATTATTCAAAACCCTTTTGTGCCAAATGCATTGTTAAATTAGCAGGGAAGGAGACCTCTGAAATTCTTAAAGGGTTTCTAGAGGTCCAATCTGAGATGCTCTCTACACTCAAAGAATTCAAGGGGTCTTTAAAGAGCAAAGAACCTGAACCCCCTATCGCAGGGCCCTCCTCGCAAGAGAGTTCCTCTTCACAGGTTTTTAGAGTCCGTCAGGAATCCCACGGTTCCTTAGTGTCGGACTCTGAGGACTCAGAGATTCCTCCTCAGGAGGATGGCTCTGTTGGCCAGGCAGAAGAAGAAGGCGAGGATGCTAGGGCAGGCAGATATGTCTTTGCTGCTGACGATATGGAAGGCCTCCTAGAGGCAGTGTACGCCTCTGAGGAGATTCCTCAGCCTGCGGAAATAATTTCTACACAGGATAGGTTATACCAGGGCCTGCTTAAACCTCAGGCCAAAGCAATTCCGGTACACCAGTCCCTGAAGGATATCATCCTTAGGGAATGGGCAGAGCCAGAGAAAAAGCTTTTAAGGTACAAGACCTGGAAACGACGTTGCCCCTTTAAGGAGGAGGAGGAATCAAGATTTTTCAAAGTTCCTAGATTAGACGCTCCACTCGCGCAAGTTTCCAAGCAGTCGGACCTCTCCTTCGAGGACACAGGCAATTTGAGGGATCCTATGGATCGGCGGGCAGAGACCTCCTTGCGTAGGGCCTGGGAAGCTAACGCGGCTGCCTTGAGCCCCGCCTTGGCTTCGGCCTGTGTTGCTAGGAATGCTAATTCCTGGATCTCAAAATTGCTGGAACATGTGTCCCAGGGGTCAGATTCTAAGGAAATTTTAGAATCCCTTCAGCTCATAGGGAGCGCAGTAGCCTATCTAGCGGACGCCTCTGTAGAAACAGTCCGTTCTACCGCAAAGACGGGAGCCCTCCTCAATTCTGCCAGAAGGGCAGTGTGGGTCAAAATGTGGAACGGGGACCTGGCGTCTAAAAACCGCCTTTGTGGTCTTCCCTTCGAGGGCTCCCTACTCTTCGGTTCAGGCCTGGACCAGGCCCTGACCAGATCCTCAGAAAAAGGGGTACGCTTTCCTACCAAGCCTAGACAAAACAAGAAAAGATTTTTTCGAGGCCCCCAGGGTGGATTTGGAGGTAAGAACCGTCCCTCAGAAAAGAAGCCCCTTTACAACAGACGTTGGGGTGCTGGGAAGGAAAAGCAAAAAGGAGGTATCCTCTTTTCCAATCCCAAACCCAGCGACAAAGACGCTAAATGACGTGAAGGTCGGGGGAAGACTCTCCCAGTTCCTTCCCAGGTGGGAGAGTATTACTCAAAGTCCCCATATTCTCCAGATTGTAAGAGAGGGGTACAGACTAGAGTTCCGTCAGCCTCCCCCTCCCAACTTTATTTTGACTCATTTACCCAAGGACCCTCTCAAATCAGCAGGCCTTCTGCAAAATGTCGCAGAATTGGCACAACAGGGGGTCATAGTTCCAGTCCCTGTGTACCAGAGAGGGTTGGGAGTGTACTCCCACATCTTTGTGGTTCCCAAGCCCTCAGGCAAATTTCGTTTAATTATAAATCTAGAGCCCCTGAATACCTCCCTTCTCCACAAGAAGTTTCGTATGGAGAGTATTTACAGCCTCAGGAGGCTCCTACTGAAGGAGGTATTCATGGTCACCATCGATCTACGAGACGCGTACCTCCATGTCCCGATTTTCTTGGGGCATCAGAGGTTCCTCAGGTTCGCGATCGCCTCCGCCCAGGGAGTGCAGCATTGGCAATTTGCTGCCCTTCCTTTCGGACTGGCCTCCAGTCCAAGGGTCTTTACCAAGGTCCTGGCGGAGGCAATCGCCTTCCTGCACCTACAAGGGATAGCGATAGTCCCCTATCTCGACGACTTGATACTATACAATCAAAGTCGGGATCTCCTTCTTGCGGATCTGGCCACTGCAATGACTACCCTCGAGTCCTTGGGGTGGATCATCAACAGGGAGAAATCCTCTCTCCTTCCAGAACAGCAAAAAGTCTATCTAGGTTTTCTGATAGATTCCTTGGAAAGGAAGCTCTTTTTACCCAACGACAAGATCCGGGGTCTCATGTCAGTGGTCAGATCAACGTTGGAAAGAGCAGAGTCCTCCTTCAGGGACATCATGAGAGTCTTAGGTCTAATGACTTCCTGTATTCCAGCAGTCCCGTGGGCTCAGCTCCACTCCAGACCCCTCCAATTTTTCCTTCTTTCCTCCTGGGACGGAAAAAGGGAATCACTAGAGCTCTGCGTCAGTCTCCCAGAACCAGTGAAGCTCTCACTGGACTGGTGGCTCATCCCACAGAACCTACAGCAAGGTCTGTCGTGGGGCCAGACCAATCCGGTCAGGATTACCACGGACGCCAGCTCATGGGGGTGGGGCGCACATCTGTACGATCTCCGTGCCCAGGGTACCTGGGGACAACGACAGAAGGGGGCCTCTTCAAATTACCGCGAGCTATTAGCGGTCGGAGAGGCTCTGAAGGCATTCGAGGACAGAATCTTGGACCAGGAGGTCCAGATCATTTCCGACAATGCGACCGCGGTGGCCTTCCTCAACCATCAGGGCGGCACCAGATCTCGCACCCTTCTAGACTTGTCCCTAGAGATCCTGGGCTGGGCCGAGCAGAGAGTTATCTCGCTCTCGGCGGTACACCTGAAAGGGACCCTCAATCTGGAGGCAGACTATTTAAGTCGCCATCCCATTCTCCAGGGGGAATGGGAACTAAACGCAGAGATTTTCAGTCTAATATGCCAGCACTTTGGCAACCCAGAGATAGATCTCTTCGCCCGCAGGGCAAACCGGAAGGTGAAGAGGTTCTTCTCTCTCTCCCGAGAAAACGGCTCGGAGGGGGTGGATGCATTGGCACAGATATGGAGGTTTCAGCTAGCCTATGCCTTTCCTCCGTTGAGCCTGATTCCGAGAGTCCTACAGAAGGTAAATCTAGCAGTAGGGAAGTTCATTCTCGTCACACCCTGGTGGCCCAAGAGGGCCTGGTTTCCCGCTCTAGAGCGAGGGTCAGTGTCGCCTCCCCTACTTCTCCCTGTCCGGGCGGACCTTCTTCGTCAGGGTCCGATTTATCACCCAGAGCCCAGCTTCTTCAAACTGACGGCCTGGTGCTTGAGAGGCGGAGCCTGAGGGAGAAGGGCTGCTCCGAGAGAGTTATTGACACGCTTCTAGCCAGTAGGAAGGTAGTCACTAGACGTATTTATGCCAAGACCTGGGGCATCTTTTCTCGCTGGTGCTCAGCGAGACAGGTTTCCCAGCAGGAGACCTCAGTCATCTTAGAATTTCTCCAAGATGGAGTAGACAAGGGGTTAGCCACAAGGACTCTAAGGGTTCAGGTGGCAGCCTTGTCGTATTTTTTGGATAGACGTCTATCCCTGGACCCCCTGGTCAAAAGGTTTCTTATAGCCAGAGACAGGTTGTCCCCAGTTCATATCTCTAGGGTTCCACCCTGGGATCTTTCTTTAGTGTTGAATCAACTTACCAAGGCTCCGTTTGAGCCAATTGACACTATCCCCATCAGGTTACTCACCTTTAAATTCGCCTTCCTCTTGGCAATCACGACGGCCAAGAGGATAGGTGATATGCAGGCGCTCTCTATTAAAGAGCCATTTTTTCGTTTATTTGAGGACAGGGTAGTTCTAAGTCAGAACCCCCTTTACCTTCCTAAGGTAGTGACAAAGTTCCACAGGTCACAGGAGGTAATCCTCCCTTCTTTTTGTTCAAACCCCCAGAATGAAGGAGAAGCTTCCTTTCATTGTCTGGATGTTAGACGATGTCTATTAACTTATTTAGAGAGAGTCACGGCCTTTAGACGTTCTACTCATCTTTTAATTTGTTTTTCGGGACAGAAAAGAGGCCTTCAGGCGTCCAGAGCCTCTATTGCAAGATGGATTAGGCAGGCTATTTCCTTAGCTTATGTACAAGCCTGTAAGGTAGCTCCTAATATTAGAGCACACTCCACACGGTCTCTAGCAACCTCCTGGGCAGAAAGGGCCGGAGCTTCGGTGGAGCAGATTTGCAAAGCAGCGACGTGGTCAAGTCAGAACACGTTCCTGAAGCATTACAGAGTCGACCTACTGTCACCTCAGGACTTGGTTTTCGGGAGAAAGGTCCTGCAAGCAGTGGTCCCGCCCTAAGGTAGGCCTGAAGCTACTTGCTTCTCTCTCAGGGTGCCGTCCTGGAAGACGACTAGAGAAATAACCAGTTACACTTACCGGTAGCTGTATTTCTGGTAAGTCTTACAGGACGGCAGGCCTACTTCCCACCCTTGTGATACATTATTGGTTTGTATTATATTTTTTTGTGGTGTTTTTTCCGTGCACTGGTGGGTTCATACTTTATCTCAAACTGAGGAGCACGGGAAGGGGCGGGGTTTTTAACCTCTTTTTTGATTGTGTTTCCTGTCAGGAGAAGCCAGTCATCTCTCAGGGTGCCGTCCTGTAAGACTTACCAGAAATACAGCTACCGGTAAGTGTAACTGGTTATTTTCTCTTATAGCGCAAAAAATAAAAAACCCAACGGTGATTAAATACCACCAAAAGAAAGCTCTATTTGTGTGAAAAAAGGACGAAAATTTCATTTGGGTACAATGTTGTATGACTAAGTAATTGTCATTCAAATTGTGAGAGCACCGAAAGCTGAAAATTGGTCTGGTTATTAAGTGGGTTTAAGTGCCCAGTGATCAAGTGGTTAATGCTGCAGGCCTTTGACTCAAGCCCACTGTTGGCTGGCGTCACTCAACCGTTCCACGCTCAGGAAAGATCCCGACCACCCAGATGCCTGAACAGCATCTGACAGAGCCTCTCCGTAAGCCCCTGAGAGCCTGAGCCAGCCCATCCAACCCCCTCCAGGCCCAGCGCGTGCTGGAGGGGCAGAGCAAAGAGCTGGTGACTGACATAGTCACCAGCTCTCTGCAGTTTAAAGACCAAGAACTCAGCGATCAGAGTTGTTTAATCACTCAGTTTTCTGTCTTAGAGCTGACAGATGCAGCATTGAACCGATGTTACATTCACCTAGGTGAGTATAATTTTTTTTTTTTATGAATCCCATACTTCTCTTTTAATGTTTTTACGATGTTCTAGTAGAGGAGATTTTATTGTAGCACTGCAGTTTATAATGTTCCTTATGTTTAACATTGATTTATTGCAGCAGCTTTTTTTCCTTGTTTTATAATATTGTATTCTTTGACGTGCTTCAGGTATTGGTATATATGATTTTTAAACATAATCAAATGTATTTAGGAGAGCTTAACAATCCTTGTATAGTACGTTGTTCAATTTTAAAAACATTGCAGCTTAATTTTTTTTAAGTCTGAACTCACCAGAAGTAAGGTAAAGTGTTGCTATAGCAACAGGCAGAGGATTTACTTTTCTCACCGTAGACGAACCTCTGTTGCAGTTTGCTTGCTGTGGTAACGCACATTTCTTCTGAGTTTTATATATATTTTTGTCTAATTGAGCTAAATTTATTAGTAAAGGAAGAGGGTGACAGCGATTATTCATATGGTGTATTGTATCTGTGGCTTGTGTGTGTCCTCATTGGGGTTTCTGTACAGTCTGGTAATAGATATCTTTTGTTGAACAGGGGGCAATTACATTATATGAACGGTGTCCGAAAAACAACTACGGCTTCTATTGTAACAAGAAGACTAGCTGTAAGAGCTGTGCTGTGAACCAAAACTGCCAGTGGGAGCCACGCAATCAGGAGTGTATAGGGTTGCCAGGTAATATGTTGCATCCTTTTTTTCTTTTTTGTATTTGTTAATCCCAAAAAATAAATAAGATCATGTTCCCTTAAAGCAGGTTATGCAGCACAGCGCTTGTGCTGTGTCATTTGGACCCCTGTATTGCCTAAAAAACCTGGCTGAGCCTGACTGGCTATACCCTCCCCCTCCGAAAACTGACCACGATAATTAGGGCTGCTGAGCCCTGACACCGTGGTCAGTTTACGTGATTTTGTCACCCGCAGATCTGCGATCTGTCTCCTGTTTCCTCTGTCCACCCTCCCCCTCCCCTCTCTCCCCTCTCTCCCCCTCTCTCTGCCCTCTCCCCTCTCCCCCCTCCCCCTCTCCCCCTCTCCCCCCTCCCCCTCTCCCCCCCCCTCCCCCCCTCTCCCCCTCTCCCCCTCTCCTCCCCTCTACCCTCCTCTCTCCCCTCTCCTCCCCTCTCCCCTCCTCTCTTCCCTCTCCTCTCTTCCCTCTCCTCTCTCCCCTCTCCTCTCTTCCCTCTCCTCTCTCCCCTCTCCTCTCTCCCCTCTCCTCTCTTCCCTCTCCTCTCTTCCCTCTCCTCTCTTCCCTCTCCTCTCTCCCCTCTCCTCTATCCCCTCTCCTCTCTCCCCTCTCCTCTCTCCCCTCTCCTCTCTCCCCTCTCCTCTCTTCCCTCTCCTCTCTTCCCTCTCCTCTCTTCCCTCTCCTCTTTCCTCCCCTCTCTCTTCGCCTGTGTAATGTAAAAATGCTTCCGATCTGTATCTATATGAGCGTGGCTCCCGGCACTCAGCTGACTGTCAGCTCTGTCTCTCCTCTTCCTCTACTCCCCAGCTGATGTCAGCGGGAGTGCTCGGCCCGCCCATTGCAGATGTGAGGATGAGAGGAGTCAGCTGAGCGTTGGGAGGAGAGCTCATATAGATACAGATCGGCAGATTTTTTACATAACACAGGGACACTTGTTGTTATGGTACAGAGAAGATGAAATGATTTTATTGCAGTGGGTTAACAACCACTTTAAGTAAATTATGTCTAGACAATGGAGTTTCTAATATGTGCACATTTTTACCAAACCGGAAATCCGCTTTAAAAAAATAAAACCTCACTTCCTCTATAGCTGTGGACACTGTGTTGCAATCTATCCTAACAGTTTAGAAAAAAGAAAGCCCTAGGGCTGACGCTGAATAATAAATTATAATAAATTACAATGAAATAGTGATAAATTGGTGAAAAAAAGCCGCTCGCAATTAAGTTCAATATAAAAACTTAAAATACAATAAAAATCCAAAAAAGTGCAGTGCTAGAGTGATAAAATAAATTAGCACATGTGTAAACAAATTGATATATAGAACAGGTGATGTTTGACCTCGATACCAGGTGAATAATTAATATATCAAGTGATAATGAATCCTAATATAAAACACTCAAAAAAATAAAGTGTTAAAGAGGAAAACTAAAGCAAAGTCCCATCCAAATTTAATTAGAAAAAGTCCATGTAAAAATTGTCTTCCAAAGTAAATCAAGGTGATTCCAGAAAAACAGTGAGTGACACCAATCTTCCCAAAAAGCAAACGTGTCTTCAAAACACCCAATTGTGTTAGTAGCCTGCTTACCAAAAAGCCGTGACTGCAGATGGCAGTCTCGCCAAGCTCGGGGACATGGGTCTCTCCAGAACCAATCAAGGACAGCAGCTAGTAATCCAAGGATTTCTCAGAAATAGTAAACCAAGACTTCCATAGTCCAATATGTAGAGTCAATTAGTTTAATAAAAGAAAGTATTGCACTTTCAAGAGCGATGTCTCCATCTGCTTCTTTTTACTTCGTGTATACTTGTAACACCACCGTCTCGATAGGCAAAAATGTGATGTCTGCCGGTGGCGTCATCACATTTTTGTCTATCGAGACGGTGGGGGCGAAGTAGGTGGCGTAGATCACTGCTATGATCTATGCCCGGAAGTGGGAGCAAATACCTGGATTACACAGGTATCTGCCACCCTGAAAGGTGCCAAATGTGACACTGGAAGGGGGGAGGATTCCAAAATGCAGAAGTTCAATTTTTGGGTGGAACTCCGCTTTAACTTGAAAGTTGAAATTTGCATGCTCCCTTAGCAGTGTAGGCCCTATAAATGCTTTATAAGCCAGACAGTCTAAAATGTATGGCATGGAAACCACTTGCCATGGGCTTTTGGGTTTCCTCCTGACAATGCTTGCGTACACCTGGTTAATCCTCCTGTTACACTATACTTGGGGGTTGGTTTACTAAAACTGGAGAGTGCAAAATCTGATGCAATTGTCAACGCTTAAAGTGGATGTAAACCCAAATTATTATTATTTTTTTATGTCACAATGTAGAGCAGGGGTGTCCAAACTTTTTTCAAAGAGTGCAAGATTTGATGAAGTGAACATGCTTGAGGGCCGACCATTTTGCCTGTCATTCTTTAAACCAATAAAATTTGGTCAAAGTGTGTTCGTTCAAGCACTAATACACTGCCTAACAATAATTTGCTTGCCTTTGTGGCTGTGTGTGGTGAAGAGATGAGCTTAGACGTGTTATTTGGATATACCGTATTTATCGGCTTAAAACACACACCTTAACTTTAAAAAGACGTTTCAGGAAGAAATCTTACATTTTAAATAAAGAACTGTGAAGCAAAATAAGGGTCAGTGTCCATCAATGCAGCCTAATCAGTGCCCATCAATGCAGCCTAATCAGTGCCCATTTGCATGAACAACAAGTTCATGTGCCACAAGTGCCATGAACGCAGCACCCACCGTGTTGCCATGAACGCAGCACCCACCGTGTTGCCATGAACGCAGCACCACCCACCGTGTTGCCATGAACGCAGCAGCACCCACCGTGTTGCCATGAACGCAGCAGCACCCACCGTGTTGCCATGAACGCAGCAGCACCCACCGTGTTGCCATGAACGCAGCAGCACCCACCGTGTTGCCATGAACGCAGCAGCACCCACCGTGTTGCCATGAACGCAGCAGCACCCACCGTGTTGCCATGAACGCAGCAGCACCCACCGTGTTGAAATGAACGCAGCAGCACCCACCGTGTTGCCATGAACGCAGCAGCACCCACCGTGTTGCCATGAACGCAGCAGCACCCACCGTGTTGCCATGAACGCAGCAGCACCCACCGTGTTGCCATGAACGCAGCAGCACCCACCGTGTTGCCATGAACGCAGCAGCACCCACCGTGTTGCCATGAACGCAGCAGCACCCACCGTGTTGCCATGAACGCAGCAGCACCCACCGTGTTGCCATGAACGCAGCAGCACCCACCGTGTTGCCATGAACGCAGCAGCACCCACCGTGTTGCCATGAACGCAGCAGCACCCACCGTGTTGCCATGAACGCAGCAGCACCCACCGTGTTGCCATGAACGCAGCAGCACCCACCGTGTTGCCATGAACGCAGCAGCACCCACCGTGTTGCCATGAACGCAGCACCCACCGCGTTGCCATGAACGCAGCCTCACCATTCGTCAGTGCATCCTGATTCATGTCCATCTGCAGCCTTGAGGCGACAGGGAGGGGGCGGGATGAGCGCCGACAGACATACAGGAGAAACTCCTGTTTTCTGGGCTGCCTCTTTAATTGAAAGTCCCGCCTCCTATGATGGACAGAACATTCATCCAATGGCTGTGCAGGAGACGGGACTTCCTTTTACAAAGGATGCTGTGTAAACAGGAAATACTCCTGTATGCCACTTGTTCCGTCTCCAAGGCAGCAAGCATTTATATCTTTTGTGGCCCCCGGCGCTCGGGGATTCGTCGGGGGCCACAAAAGATATATATGTCAAAATTACCAGGCGGGCCGTCCAAAACCAGAATGCGGGCCGCGATTTGCCCACAGGACGGAGTTTGGACATGCCTGATGTACAGTATAAGATTTCCTATCATCTGTGCCCAGTCTTGCCACAAAGAGATAATCCCGCTCTGAGCAATCCTCTTTTATTGTTCAGTGAAATAAAACGAACTTGCAGAGAAAAACCTTAGTCCGTTCCGGCCCCTTGCTGTGAGTGACAGGTTATTTACATATCTCATGCACTAGCCTGGAGACAGGCATTCTTTTTTAAGTCCCACTCCTTTTCTGAAGTCATGTGGTTACTTTTCTGGATTTTGACTGGATGTTAGTGATCATAGCAGAATTTAGTGTAAGGAATACACAGGAAAAAATGCATGTTGACAAGGGGAGTGTAGAGGTGGGCGGGGAAGTGTACTGACATCACGACTCCACCCACAGAGCTGCAGACAACAGATCCACCCACAGAATCTGCATTTTTTCAGTTCTCTTAACAGACAGAGGGGAGACATTTGACAGGTAAGGATTACATGCAGGAGGCGTCTATATCCTTCTAGATCAGCACTATGGCAGTAGTTTAGAAAGGATGAGAGCGGCTTTACATCCACTTTAAATGAACAAGCTGAAGTTGGAAGCTGATTGGCCACTACGCACAGCTGCACCAGATTTTGCGCATTACAGTTTTAGTAAATCAACCTTTTTTACACAGGCGCCTCCGCCTGCTTGCTCAGTGGAGAATCTGTCCGCTGATCCCCGCTAAACGGGCAGATGCCAGGTCTGTGTCCGCTTCACTATGCAGAGCGGACACAGACTTAATCCCGTTCTTCTTTATGGGGTAATTGCATCCCATTCGCTGGGGTGATTTGGCAGAGGTGTGAGCTCTGGGTTTCCTGTCCTATTGGCACAATGTCATGGCAGTTAGTATAGGAGTACTGTTTTTGTTCACTTTTCTAAAAAAATCTAAAATCATCTGTCCACAGGAGAACACCGGTGTTATGTCTACACAATTAGCTGCAAGGCCTGCTGGGACTAGTATTTCCATAAACTCTCCCAAATTGGCATTGTTTACATTTTGGATCTGCTGTATGCCATCATGTAAACCAAATTATTAGAGTGTAGTTAATCCACTAAACTACTCTTACATTACACATTTCTCTTCCATTCATGGACGGACACCGGAGCCTTTGACCTTAGGGTTATATCCGCTTCCTTCAGGAGAGTTCGGCAGAAACAAAGCACTTTAAGTGTTAACACTTTCCTCAGTGCAGCTCCTCCCAGGGGGGCGTAGTTCCCAGGTATAACCCACACCCTGCTCTAGCAGCTCTAGTTTCTTTCTGCCTAACATCAGGAGAGGACAGGCACTCTGGAGTTCCTGTACTCTGGAGATTTTTTTGCGATTTTTTTTTTTTTTTTTTTTCGTTTTTTATTATTTTGTTCCTGCATTTTGAATCCTGTGATTCTTCTATCAACAGCCGACTGGGTGACAGGCTGGGTCTTGACTCTTGTAGTCCCCCCATGTTCGGCCATCAAGCGTGTGCCGGCCCTCAGCTCAGCTCTGGGTCGTCCACGACAGGCCCCATTGCTCCAGGGGCGGCCGGGGAACTACATGTTCCAGGACACACATATGACCGGTCTCTATGGCCTTGTCACAGTGTGTCTGGCCGACAGCCATGCCGTTAGTGGACGTTGGTTCTGTCCGGGATACCTCCAGCCGGTAGTCGCAGGACGGTTAAGTAGTGGCCCCTTGCCCTGGCAAGGTGGTATGGCTGGTGTTTTCCCTGGGGAGGTCGACTGAGGGTCCGCCCTTCTTTCCTCTCTCCCTTTCCTCTCCCTCCTTCCCCAGACTGAGTAGCGGCTGTGAGGGGGGGGGGCCTCCTGGGGCTTCTTTATTACCATCCGGGGCCTGTGTGTTGTGGGGGACTGTGTTTTTACGCTGGGGGGTGCTGCTGTATGCTGCTGTGTAGTGTGAGGTGTTTGGTGCTTCACTGTCATGGCCTCTTGTGTCAGTTTTAGCACTGCAAAACCCAGCAAATCTTTCCTGGGATGACAGACGCAGCACAGCCAGCACATCGGAGCACTCTTCAGGTTTTCAGCTCTCTCTCCAGCCGGTGGGGTGGTGAGTCCCTGGGAGGCCTCTGCTTTTATTTTTTGCAGCCAGGAGGTGACCGGTGGGTTGTTCTGCCTTGCAGTACACAGCGGTGGGGCAACATGGAACCTGAACCTGGTGTTTCCGCCCCAGCAATGCCTGAGTTATACTTTAATCCCCCTGCCCCTGCCGCATCTGTTGAGGCAATGTCGGCTGTCCTTGAGGCGTTTCTCGTCAGGTTTGAAGCAGCTAGTGCCCAGAAGGGGGGTACAAAGCGCCCCCTCCCTGAGCCTGCTTCTGGGGATATCTGACACAGACTCCTTGCCTGCTGTTGCTTCAGGATGTGGTTCTGTCATGTCAGATGATGCAGGCTTAACCCACACGGATTGTGAGGATGACTCTGCCTCAGGGTCAGTAACTGATAGGGAATTTTTTGGAGCTCTTATTTCTGCGGTGCGTGATACTCGTAAACTCGAGGATTTGGCGGGGGCACCGGATGTACCGGTCCCTTTCGGGTTCCGCAAACCGCCTAGCACCGCAAATGTATTTCCCTGTATTCCATAATTGGAGCAATTGCTATGTAAGGAATGGGACACACCGCAGAAAGTTTTTGCTGTTCCTTAAAAACTTTGCGGTCCGTTATCCCTTTGAGGAGGACTTTTTGAAAAAGTGGGTCTCTCCTCCATCAGTGGACCCTCCCGTGTCCAGACTGAGTAAAGTCACCACATTGCCTGTGGAAGGGGCTCCCGCTTTTACGGACCCCACTGATAGAGCGGGCCACAGCCTCCACTCTCCTATGTTCACAGTTGTGGGTTCGGCTGTGAGACCGGTTGTGGCCGGGTCTCTGGTGTCGCAGACGCTGACTGAACGGGCAAAGTTGTTGCTGCAGAAGCTGGAGGAGCAGGATGCTTCCGAGACCTGCAAGGACCTGGCTGAACAATTGGTTCAGGGTCTAAAATTTGTGAGTCGGCCCTGGATACGCTTCCCTTGCTATCCAGAGCCTCCGTTTATGCGGTGGTACTACGCCGCCTTGTGTGGCTAAAATGCTGGTCTGCGGACCAACCCTCCAAGAAGGCCTTGGTGGATTTGCCCTTTAAGGGTGAGCGGCTTTTTGGGGCGTCCCTGGATGACATCATTAAGGATGCCACAGGTGGTAAGAGCACACTGCTCCCACAGTCTGGGAAGGGCAAGGAGCCTCGCCGTAGGCAAGGGCCCTCTTTTACTACCCCAAAGCGGTTTATTCGTGTGCCCAGTGCGGCGTGAAAAAGTGTGCAAGGTGCTAAGGCGCCCGCTGCAGGGCAGAAGCGCCCCTGGTTCCGCAAGCCTAACATGCGGACAAACCTGCTTCCGCATGAAGGTCTGCCCCCGCCCGTGTCTCGGGTGGGGGGACGGCTTTGCGGCTCGGTGGAGGTCTCTTCTCTCCGACCATTGGGTTTGCGAAGTAGTTTCCTCGGGGTACAGGATAGAGTTTCTCTCTTGTCCACCAAACAGATTCTTTCCTTCCAACCTCCAGCTTCCTCCGGTTCGCCGGCAGGCTCTGTCAGGGGCTGTCCAGGATCTTCTGGTCAGGGGGGTGACTGTACCAGTTCCCTCGTTGGAATGGTTTCAGGGGTTATACTCCAATCTGTTCGTAGTACCCAAGAAGGAAGGGGTCCGTCCAATCCTGGACCTCAAGGCCCTCAATTGCTTTGTCAAAGTGCAAAAATTTCAAATGGAGTCGGTTCGCTCGGTAATAGCAGCACTCCATCAGGGGGACTGCATGGCGCCCTTGGATATCATGGACGCATACCTACATGTTCCCATATGCACGAAGCACCAGAGGTTTCTGCGATTTGCGATCGGAAAGGACCACTTTCAATTTGTGGCCCTCCTGTTCGGCCTGGCCTCGTCACCATGGGTTTTCACCAAGGTGCTCGCCCCGATACTGGCCCTGCTGAGACAGCGAGGGATCGCTATCGTGGGATATCTGGACGACCTTCTCCTGAGAGCTTCCTCAGGTTTAGAGTTAGAAGAGGACGTGTCTATCATGTGTCAGACTCTCCACGAATTTGGTTGGCTTCTGAATATCCAGAAGTTGGTGTTGGTTCTGTCTCTGCGTCTGGAATACCTAGGGCTAGTCCTGGATTCCGCGGAGGCGAGAGTTTTTCTCCCAACAGAAAAACTCCAGACACTGCATTCTGCAGTACAGCAGTTGTTGACCCAGAAGTGGTCGTCTCTTCGATTCTGCATGAGGGTTTTGGGTCTGATGGTGGCCTCTTTCGAGGCTGATCCTTATGCCCAATTCCACACCAGGGAACTACAGAAGGAGATTCTGTCACGTTGGGACAAGCTCCCGTCTTCTCTGGATTACCAGATTCAGTTGAGTCAACTGGTCAAGTCTTCCCTGGTATTGTGGCTGACGTCTCCGGTGCTTCGGACCGGGAAGTCTTTTCTGCCGTGCCAATGGACAGTGGTCACGATGGTTGCCAGTCTCTCCGGCTGGGGGGGGGGGGGTGTTTGAGGCACCCAGTCAGCCCAGGGGCGCTGAATCAATGTTCTGGAACTCCGAGCAATCAAGCTGTGCCTTGCCAGGTGGTCCCTGTAGCTGCAGGGCAGACCGGTCAGGATCCAGTCCAACAACGCCACGGCCGTGGCGGACGTCAATCATCAGGGAGGCACATGGAGTTCAGCTGCAGCGACGGAGGTCGCGCACATCCTTCGGTGGGCCGAAAGGTCCCTTCCGGCTCTGTCGGCCGTGTACATTCCGGGAGTACAGAATTGGCAAGCCGACTTCCTAAGTCGCCAAACACTAGACCAAGGAAAGTGGTCACTTCACCCGGAGGTGTTTTCAGAGTCTGTGCCTAAAGTGGGGCACTCCAGACGTGGACCTTCTAGCATCCCGTCTCAATCGAAAGGTGCCACGGTTCATGGCCAGGTCAAAGGACCCGTGGGCGGATGCGTCAGATGCGTTGGTGGCACCTTGGGGTCACTATCGATTGATTTACGCCTTCCCTCCTCTGAAGCTTCTTCCTCACCTGCTGCGCAGAGTGGAAGCCGAAGGGATTCCAACAATCCTGATCGCCCCAGATTGGCCGCGCCGCTCCTGGTACGCGGACCTGGTGCGTCTGGTGGCAGACACCCCCTGGCGTCTACCCCTGAGAGAAGATCTTCTGTCGCAGGGTCCGATCTTCCACCCTGCTTTACAGTCGCTGGCTTTAACGGCGTGGCTGTTGAGAGCCAGGTACTGAAGGACCGAGGCCTGTCAGGCTTGATGGTCTCTACCATGCTGCGTGCCTCACGTAGGATTTACCATCGTACGTGGAAGGCCTACATCTTTATGTGTGAGGAGATGAAGTGGCACCCTCGTACATACGTGGTGTGGTGTCCAGGATTCTGCTGTTTTTACAGCGGGAGTGGATCAGGCTCTCGCCTTGAGTACGGTTAAGAGTCAGATTTCGGCTCTGGCTGTTTACTTTCAGCGACCCTTGGCGGCGCACTCCTTGGTGCGTACGTTTGTACAGGGGGTCCGGCATGTGGCCCCTCCGGTGCGCCATCCACTACCCCCATGGGACTTGAATTTAGTCCTTTCGGTGCTTCAGGATGCTCCTTTTGAGGACATTCGGAAGATCCCTTTGTTGACTTTGTCACAGAAGGTGTTTTTTCTGGTAGCGATTACATCGATCAGACGAGTATCTGAGCTGGCGGCCTTGTCTTGCAAGGCTCCCTACTTGGTCATCCATAAGGATAAGGTGGTGCTGCGGCCGCAGCCGTTTTTTCTCCCAAAGGTCGTTTTGGCTTTTCACATCAATGAGGACATTGTTCTTCCATCCTTATGTCCTCAGCTGAAAAACCAGAAGGAGGCCACTTTACATTCCCTGGATGTGGTTTGGGCCCTACGAGTGTACTTATCTGCTACGGCTCCGTTCCGGGAAGTCTGACTCACTGATCGTGTCGGTGGCTGGTCCCAAAAAGGGTCTGGCAGTCTCGTCGGCCACCATTTCTAGGTGGATCCGACATGTTGTGCTTCAGGCCTATGCCCTGAAGGGGCGGGCGCCTCCCTTTCGGGTTACGGCGCATTCGACCAGGGCGATCGGTGCCTCTTGGGCTTTCCGGCATCAAGCCTCTGTGTTACAGGTGTGTAAGGCAGCGACCTGGTCGTCAATCCACACTTTTTCAAAGTTTTACAAGGTGGAAGTGAGTGCATCTTCGGATGCCTCCTTCGGCCGCAAGGTGTTACAGGCGGCAGTTTAACGTTGGAGATCCTCCGTTGAGTAACTCCGGTTTTGTTTGGGGTGTAACTTGGTTTGCTGTGTTGTTTACCCACCCCTCGAATTTTTTGACACGGCTTGGGGACGTCCCTAAGGTCCATGAACGGAAGAGAAAATAGGATTTTTGTACTCACCGTAAAATCCATTTCTCCGAGTTCATGGATGGACACAGCACCCACCCCTCCTTTTGTTTGTACTGCTTGTTACGAACTGGAGCTGCTAGAGCAGGGTGTGGGTTATACCCGGGGAACCACGCCACCTGGGAGGAGCTGCACTGAGGAAAGTGTTGTTAACACTTAAAGTGCTTTGTTTCTGCCTAACTCTCCTGAAGGAAGCGGATATAACCCTAAGGTCAAAGGCTGCTGTGTCCATCCATGAACTCGGAGAAATGGATTTTACGGTGAGTACAAAAATCCTATTTTTCCTATTAACTACCCTTCTCTTTGAGCGCTACGATTTTTCTCAAAGTGAACTTTATTAGTATCTTTCAGAGGTAAGACTGTACTATTATAACCTTTTTAAAGTGGAGGTTTTAAAATTCAAATTTATTTTATTTTGTGTACGTTTATTAATCTTGAACCTCTGATTTGTGACTCCTTCAGAAAACATCTGTGGGGCAAACTGGTACCTAGTGGAAAGTTCATGCCTGAAAATCGCCATCACTAAGGAAAACTACGACAACTCCAAGCTGGCCTGTCGCAATCAGAATGCTGCGCTGGCCTCTCTCACCTCACAGAAGAAAGTGGAGTTTGTGGTGAAGCAGCTGCAGAACATGCAGGTAGTTATAATAATAATAATAATTATAATAATAATAATAATACATTTAATAGACCACAGTGCCAAGTGTTGCAGTCAAACCTGAATGTGATGACTGCATGCACTAGCAAATTGGCTGCATCGTGTATGAGGATGACAAGGGGTGTTTGAGACAACGCGAGGTCTTAACCACTTCAGCCCCGGAAGAATTTACCCCCTTCCTGACCAGAGCACTTTTTGCGATTCGGCACTGCGTCGCTTTACCTGACAATTGCGCGGTCTTGCGACGTTGCACCCAAACCAAATTGATGTCCTTTTTTCCCCACAAAGGGAGCTTTCTTTTGGTGGTATTTGATCATCTTTGTGGTTTTTATTATTTTGCGATATAGACAAAAAGTAATATTTTTTTCTATAATAAATATCCCCCAAAAATATATAAAATTATTTCTTTATCAGTATAGGCCGATATGTTTTCTTTGACATATTTTTGGTAAAAAAGCGTATATTGATTGATTTGCACAAAAGTTCTATAGTCTACCATATAGGGGATAGTTTTATGGCATTTTTATTTTATTTTTTATGAGTAATGGCCACGATCGGTGATTTTTATTGTAACGCGACATGGCGCACACATCAGACACTTTTGACACTATTTTGGGACCATTGTCATTTAAACAGCGATCAGTGCTATAATTAATTACACTTGCAGGGAAGGGGTTAAACACTAGGGGGCGAGGAAGGGGTTAAGTGTGTCCTAGGGAGTGATTCTAACTGTGGAGGCTGGGCTACAAGTGACACGACACTGATCACTGCTCCCGATGACAGGGAGAAGGAGATCCGTGTCCTGTCACAAGGCAGAACAGTGAAATGCCTCGTTTACATAGGTATCTCCCTGTTCTGCAGCTTCATGACACGATTGTGGACATCAAGTCCGCGAGTCCCGCGGGCATGGTCGCGGAGCAAGCCGTCAGCGGTAAATACAAAGCAACCTACCAGTAAGTTGCTTTGCGCAGCCGTGCAATTCTGCTGAGGTATATCGGCGTTAGCCGATCAGTAAGTAGTTAATAAAAGTGTAAAATCAAGTATTGCCTCTAAGCTTGGAGTATTATTAATGGCTGTAGGGCTATTGGGGGGTAATGTCATCAGTAGTTGGTGTATCATGGAGGAAAGTGGAACAAGATAGCAGAGGTTATGTGTAAACGGCTTTACAGTATCTGCCAGATTTATAATTCTGTTTAGTTGGTCTTGTAGTTCACAAATCTCTGCCTTGCTGATTCACAAAAAACTTCCCATGTCATCCCCATTTTGTCCAATGGATAATGAACCAGCATCACCTGCTGTGTGTTCAGACAGTTGACCGAGGAGGTTATAAAACTAAATCCCATGTTAGCAATGCAGTGCGGCAGACATATGTGAATCGCAATACCGGAAGAACATTAGTAAAGCATATTTTCCTTTTTTTTTTTTGCAGAAAGCATATGAAACTCTAATTATTCTTTTGCACAAAACTATTTGCATTGCTAATCTTTTTTTTTTTTTGTGTGTTGCAGCCAAAGACTGAGCTCACACCCTGGGTTGGACTCCGGAAGATCAATGTGTCATACTGGTGCTGGGAGGACATGTCACCTTTCACAAACACCACTCTCCAGTGGCAGGCTGGGGAGCCCAGCGATGCCGGCTTTTGTGGTTACCTGGCCGAACCATCATCCACAGGCCTAAAAGCGGCAACCTGTATCCACCCAATCAATGGCAGTGTCTGTGAAAGACCAGGTGAGAGCAGAGGGGAAAGTGGTCAATAATGAAGAGTAACAGATCCATACCTCCTGTCCTAGAATTAACCTAAATGGCTTTAAACAAATCTTTTTGGGTCATTTGGGCCCATTCTCCCTGATGTATTGTGACAACATGCAGTAAGACCGTATTCTGGAATATCTGGTAAAATGGCCTCTTTCTTTTTTTAAATAATCAGAGTGAGCATATGCGTATTTGGTTACTGTGGTTTACTGCATCCTTTTTGTGTTTCAAATTAGCGTTGACTTGCACAGTGGTTTTGGATTCTGTGCCGAGTTTCCTGTTTTTATATACAGTATTGGTGAGGTATATAGATCATGTATTGCTTCTTCTGAAGCTTTAACTTTGCCAGTGTTTGTTTTTTGACTGATGCATTCTGTCCAACTTTTCTGACCTGCAGCCAATCACAGCGCAAAGCAATGCCGGACTCCTTGTGCCTCCAGGTCGCAGTGCTCAGAGTGTACCAGTGCCAGCTCTGAGTGCATGTGGTGCAGTAATATGAAGCAATGTGTGGATTCCAATGCTTATGTGGCCTCTTTCCCCTTCGGACAGTGTATGGAGTGGTACACAATGAGTAACTGTCCCCGTACGTATATATCTTCTGTCTGGTGTAACACAAAATGTTGGCAGACTTTCGCTGCTAGAAAAAATGCTCTCTCCCCCCTCTCTATTTTTTCTCTTCTTTCTCCCCCCTCTGCCTTCTTTCTCCTTCCCCCTCTGCCTTCTTTCTCCTCCCCCCTCTGCCTTCTTTCTCCTCCCCCCTCTGCCTTCTTTCTCCTCCCCCCTCTGCCTTCTTTCTCCTCCCCTCTCTATTCTTTCTCCCTCTCTCTATTCTTTCTCCCCCCTTTCTCCCCCCTCTCTATTCTTTCTCCCCTCCTCTCTATTCTTTCTCCCCCCTCTCTCTCTCTTCTTTCTCCCCCTCTCTCTCTCTCTCTTCTTTTTCCCCTCTCTTCTTTCTCTCCCCCCTCTCTCTTCTTTCTCTCCCCCCTCTCTCTTCTTTCTCTCCCCCCTCTCTCTTCTTTCTCTCCCCCCTCTCTCTTCTTTCTCTCCCCCCTCTCTCTTCTTTCTCTCCCCCCTCTCTTCTTTCTCTCCCCCCTCTCTCTTCTTTCTCTCCCCCCTCTGTCTCTCTCTTCTTTCTCTCCCCCCTTCTGTCTCTCTCTTCTTTCTCTCCCCCCTTCTGTCTCTCTCTTCTCTCTCTCCCCCTTCTGTCTCTCTCTTCTTTCTATACCCCCTCTGTCTCTCTCTTCTTTCTCTCCCCCCTTCTGTCTCTCTCTTCTTTCTCTCCCCCCTTCTGTCTCTCTCTTCTTTCTCTCCCCCCTTCTGTCTCTCTCTCTTCTTTCTCTCCCCCCTTCTGTCTCTCTCTCTTCTTTCTCTCCCCCCTTCTGTCTCTCTCTCTCCTTTCTCTCCCCCCTTCTGTCTCTCTCTCTTCTTTCTCTCCCCCCTTCTGTCTCTCTCTCCCCCCTTCTTTCTCTCCCCCCTTCTGTCTCTCTCTCCCCCCTTCTGTCTCTCTCTCTCTTCTTTCTCTCCCCCCTTCTTTCTCTCCCCCCTTCTGTCTCTCTCTCTTCTTTCTCTCCCCCCTTCTGTCTCTCTCTCTCTCTTCTTTCTCTCCCCCTTCTGTCTCTCGCTCTTCTTTCTCTCCCCCCTTCTGTCTGTCTGTCTCTCTCTCTCTTCTTTCTCTCCCCCCTTCTGTCTGTCTCTCTCTCTCTCTCTCCTTTCTCTCCCCCCTTCTGTCTGTCTCTCCTTTCCCCCCTTTTTCTCCTCTCCTTTCCCCCCTTTTTCTCCTCTCCTTTCCCTTTTCCATATTTTTATGTATTTCTCTACTTTTTCAGAGTTTCCTCCCAGTGATTCTTTTTTTCTCCCCCCTCTGCAGCTGAGAACTGTTCCGGGTATCGTACATGTGCTCAGTGTCTGGAGCAACCTGGCTGTGGCTGGTGTACAGACCCCAGTAATACAGGCAAAGGGCAGTGTATGGAGGCCTCGTTCCGCGGACCAATGAAATTGCCCAATGCGTCAGCAACTGCAAAATCCAGCTACTCTGAGCCAATACTGGATGTCGGCATGTGTCCTGCAGAGAATCATTACAACTGGTCGTTTATCATGTGTCCAGGTATCTTGATAAAAATTATATGAACTGCCAGAATAACACACTACTGAATTTCCTATTAAAGGATCAGTCCACAAAGAGCCGGTATTGTGATTTTTAGAAGGTGCTCTGAGATATTTGCGCTGAGCTCCTGGATAAGCACTCTTGCCCTGACCATTATGGCAGGGTTCTTCTTATTTATTTTTTTCCTAAATTTATTGAGACTGTCACAGGAGGAGCTGGAATGCACAAATTCTGGGGGGAGCAAAACGTACAAAACTTCAGGTGGATGGGAACAGAGTTGGGAACTATGGCAGGGAGACCTCAATGTTGGGGTATTCTCAAGAGTCAGGGGCTGCCTCCTGCAACCAAAATATATCTCGTGTTGACTGACCCTTTAAAGTTACACTGTAGGTCAATTTACAGAGACCTAATATCAGAGTTTTTACTTTTGTTTTTTGTAAATAAGAATCTTCTCCCTTGTGTAGCTAAAAAATGTAGTTGGACACCTGTATAGCAGTCTAAACAAGTCCCATATCCAGTGACCATGAGATGCACAAGCCTCATAAAGTAAACAAAATCAACATCTTTCACCTTCACTGACTGAGCCAAACCTTCACCGCTGCCCACCAGTGTAAGGGGATCCCCCCCGCTGCCCACCAATGTAAGGGGATCCCTCCCCCGCTGCCCAACAGTGTAAGGGGATCCCCCCCCGCTGCCCACCAATGTAAGGGGATCCCTCCCCCGCTGCCCACCAGTGTAAGGGGATCCCCCCCCGGCCACCGCCCCCCCATCCACCAACTGCCCATTAATGTAAGGGGATACTTCCACCAGTGTAAAGTGGTCCTTATTCCACTGACCAGTTCACTGGCCATCAATGTACTGGGATCCTTCTCTGCTAATCACCAATGTAAAGGGGGTCCTTCTCCCACTGGCCACCATTGTAAAGGGGGTCCTTCTCCCACTGGCCACCATTGTAAAGGGGGTCCTTCTCCCACTGGCCACCATTGTAAAGGGGGTCCTTCTCCCACTGGCCACCAATGTAAAGGGGGTCCTTCTCCCACTGGCCACCAATGTAAGGGGGGTCCTTCTCCCACTGGCCACCAATGTAAAGGGGGTCCTTCTCCCACTGGCCACCAATGTAAAGGGGGTCCTTCTCCCACTGGCCACCAATGTAAAGGGGGTCCTTCTCCCACTGGCCACCAATGTAAAGGGGGTCCTTCTCCCACTGGCCACCAATGTAAAGGGGGTCCTTCTCCCACTGGCCACCAATGTATAGGGGGTCCTTCTCCCACTGGCCACCAATGTAAAGGGAGTCCTTCTCCCACTGGCCACCAATGTAAAGGGGGTCCTTCTCCCACTGGCCACCAATGTATAGGGGGTCCTTCTCCCACTGGCCACCAATGTAAAGGGAGTCCTTCTCCCACTGGCTACCAATGTAAAGGGGGTCCTTCTCCCACTGGCCACCAATGTAAAGAGCGTCCTTCTCCCACTGGCCACTGGTTGAGAGCACTTCACTGGCAGCCAATGTGTGAAGAAGCACTTTTCGACAGACCACCAATGTAAAGGTGTCGTCCTCCTGCTGACCACTTCATTGGTCACCAGTGTGACGGAACAGTACCATTTTCACTGCCTGCATTTTCTTTTCTGGCCTTTTATAAATTTTTGTTTTTCATTAATACTAAGAACACTGTTATATTGTGCAGCCCTGAGGGTGGAATCGTTTTTGTAGGTCACATTCCTTATGCTTTATTACTGTATATCTCAACTTGCTGTTCATGCCAATGTGCCCTACACTAGATCTAGTAATAGAAGGCGCTCTGTGAGACCCAAGAGTTATTTCAAGGATTCCTCTATATTAAAAGGTTTGAGAGAATCTGCTGTAAATGAACTTGGCCTAAATATGAAGTTCTTAGGCTAAGGCCTCATCAATGGATAAGGAATTTCTCTTCTGTCTAACAGCTGAGGCTGTTTGTTTTCATGAAGGTGGAGACTGCATGTGACACGTAAATGACACACAAATGTAGAGAATGAGGAAGTAGAGCATGGATTCGGGTGTTGCATCTGTCCTACATTTTGCATATAGTTTGTGTCTGTGGTTTCCTCAGTAGAGAGCTGTCATCATTTTCTAGTATGGATATGAAGTTTCTGTGTGCTGTCTTTGTAGCCTGCCAGTGTAACGGACACAGCAAGTGTATCAATGAAAGCATCTGTGAGAAGTGCGAGAACCTGACCTCCGGCAAGAACTGCGATACCTGCATCTCTGGTTACTATGGAGACCCAACCAATGGGGGATCTTGTCAGCGTGAGTACCACAATTTCCGACCATCGCTGCACGTTACAGCACTTAGAATTCAGACACACATTGGGGACTTTTTAAAAACAGGAAATATTGCTTTTAGTTCTTGCAGGGTGGAGCACCAGACACGCACTAAGCTAAATATAGAATTCAAGTGCCATGCATGTTTACGATTTAATCTAGCAAAGAATTTGTCATTTTTTTTTTTTAAATACATTTTTATTGCTCTGATACTTCTAGTTGACCTTTTCTGCTTCCTAGGTCAGCTGCAGGCTCACTGGACAGAAGCGAATGATGCAAATGTATTGTCCAGTAATAAAGTGTGTAGGGGGTGAGGTAGGAAGCCCCAAGGCTGACTCAGGAAGTAAACTTGTCGCCTGTCTGGTTATCCAGTGTGTAAATTGTAAGATTGGCTGACTAGAATTTCAGAATTACAAATTGTAAATAAAACGCCATCTACAGCCAACGTTTCTATTATACAGTGGGGAAAATAATTATTTGATCCCCTGCAGATTTTGTAGGTTTGTTCACTTACAAAGAAATGAAGGGTCTATCATTTTTATCATATTGTATGTATTTTAAATAATAGAGGCAGAATATCTACCAACAATACAGAATAAAACATATGATACAAATGTTATAAATTGAGTTGCAGTTCAGTGAGTAAAATAAGTATTTGATCCCCTACAACCAACAATAATTGTGGCTCCCGAAGACTGGCTACAGTATGTGCTCATGTGGTATGCAGATTTGTCCTATCAATGTAAGAAGAAGCTCCTAACAACTCCTCGTTATGTGTATATAAAAGACACCTGTCCACAGAATCTTTCTTCCATTCAAACCTCACCTCATCATGGGCAAGACCAAAGAGCTGTCATAGGACTTCGGGGACAAGATTGTAGACTTGCACAAGGCTGGAATGGGCTACAAGACCATCAGCAAGAAGCTTGGTGAGAAGGAGACAACTGTTGGAGTTATTATTTTAAAAATTGAAAAATACAAAATAACCATCAATCGCCCTCAGTCTGGAGCTCCATACAAGAGTTTGCCTCATAGAGTAAGGATGATGATGATGAGCAAAGCGAGGGATCAGCCAAGAACTACACGGGAGGAGCTTGTGAATGATCTCAAGGCAGTTTTGGGACCACAGTCACCAAACAAGCCATTGGTAACATAATACACCGCCAAGGATTTGGAGAAAGTGCTGACCAAAATTGAGCTCTTTGGCATTACTTGCTGTGTTTTGGAGAAAGACAAATGCGGACTATGACCCCAAGAACACCATCCCTACGGTCAAGCATGGAGGTGGAAACATGATGCTTTGAGGCTGTTTCTCTGCTAAAGGCTGACTTTGTCGCATTGAGGGGCCATGTATTGTAAAATCTTTGAGAACCTTCTTTCCATAACACTGAAAAGCTATCGTAGATGAGTCTTCCAGCATGACAATGACTTAAAACATACCGCCAAGGTAACAAAGGAGTAGCTCAGGAAGAAGCACGTTAAGGTCATGGAGTGGCCTAGCCAGTCTCCAGCCCATTATCCTGTAGAAAATTAATGGTTGCTAGGGGGGTGCGGGGGGTGCAGTCCGCACCGGGTGACACCCGCTAGAGGGGTGACACCATCCCGTTTTTTTTTTTTTTTAGCTGACATGCCCAACCTGCCCTGTACCACCCCAGCCTGCTCTGTGCCACTCCAGCCTGCCCTGTACCACCCCAGCCTGCCCTGTATCACCCAGCCTGCCCTGTACCACCCCAGCCTGCCCTGTACCACCCCAGCCTGCCCTGTACCACCCCAGCCTGCCCTGTACCATCCCAGCCTGCCCTGTACCACCCCAGCCTGCCCTGTACCACCCCAGCCTGCCCTGTACCACCCCAGCCTGCCCTGTGCCACCCCAGCCTGCCCTGTGCCACCCCAGCCTGCCCTGTACCATCCAGCCTGCCCTGTACCACCCCAGTCTGCCCTGTACCACCCCAACTTGCACTATGCCACCATAACTTGCCCTATACCACTCCAACCTGCCCAATGCCACCCTAACTTGCCCTGTACCACCCCAACCTTTCCCATGCCATCCCAACTTGCACTATACCACCCCAACCTGCCCTGTACCACCCCAAACTACCCTATATCACCCCAACATGCCCTATACCACCTTAACCTGTCCTATACCACCCCACTACACCAACCTGCCACTATACCACTCTATACTACCCTAACCTGCCACTATACTGCCCTATACTATCATTTACAGGGGCTGGTTTGGGGTGCGCCCCGTGGCCATGCGCTGCCTGCTTGGTGCTGGGCAGCCTAGACCGAGGGGAGGTGACACCATGTTTTACCGCACCGGGTGACACCAACCCTAGTGAAGCCACTGATTTGGAGAAAATCTGTTAAGAATGGACCAAAATTCCTCCTGAGATGTGTGCAAACCTGGTCACCAACTACAAGAAACGTCTCATCTCTCTGTGATTGCCAACAAGGGTTTCTCCACCAAGTACCAAGTCATGTTTTGCTTGGGGATCAAATACTTATTTTACTCACTGAATTGCAACTCAATTTAACATTTGTGTTAATGTGTTTTTTTCTGGATTTTTGGTTGATATTCTGTCTCTATTTTAAATACACCTATGATAAAAAAAAAATATAGACCCTTTATTTCTTTGTAAGTAGGCAAACTTACAAAATCTGCAGGGGATCAAATTATTTTCCACATTGTAGTAATAAAAAAGAGTGGGGAAGGGTTACAGCTCATGTTGGGTTTTTATTGCTATCTGTGTCCTTTGGAGATTTTGTTGCTTGCTTGTTGTCCTAATGCATGGTGTCCATGCATGGTGTCCTAAGGACAAAAATTGGGAGAAAATCTTTTCAGTAGGGACTGCATTAAAAACTTTTTTTTTTTTTTTTTAGTTTTGCAAGCAGCGCAAGTACCTTAATTTGAATTGACAGCATCTTGTAGAGGTGCACTGAATGGAAATTTTGGTGCCGAAGCTGAAAATTCAGGATGCACTTGGCCAAAACCGAAAATTACAGTTTTTAAAAAAAATATATATATATATTTGACTTAATATTATTTTTAAAGGGGTATGATTTTGTCAGCCATTATCGGCACCTTTAGCGCAAGAAAAGTTCCAGAAAAATGTATCCCTTTAAATTCTATGTATGTCTTCACACTGGTCCGTTGTGCTTCCATTGTGGTGTTTAAAAATCTTGCGTGTTGCATTTCTGGTCAGTTAAAAAAAAAAACGCACCAAAAACGCATCTCCCCATTGAAATGCATTGAAAATGCATCAGGAACACATCAATAACGCACCCGTGTTAAGTTGTCAATGCGGCTTTTGGGTCAAATGAACTATGAGAAACGAACCATAAGCACAGTAAAATAGTGGAAGAATCGCACCAAATCTGTGTGCGTTTTCGGCGCCATTATCTACACCTGATATGTTTTGGCCACCAAAATTTCGGTGTATCTCTAGCATCTTGCAATTTCACACACATTGGGCCGGGTTAGCGGTGGCGCTTTACCATCGTTTTAGCGTCGTTTATGCTGATTGTAGGACTTTTTCTAATGTCCTGCAAGTGCACCACTCCAGTGTGAAAGCAGCATTTGTCCAGAGTAGTTTAAAAGAGAAGTACAGGTTTAAAAACAAAAACACAATCATACTCGCACAGGTGGATGCAGCATCGGTCCCCCACTACCTCTAAGACCGAGAACTGAGCAATCAACGGCCGCTGATGCTCAGTTCTCAGTCTTCAGTGAGCAGAGAGCTGGTGACTGCTCTGCCCCTCCAGTGCTCACTGGAGCACCAGGCTGTGCACAAGGCCAGAGAGGCTGGTTCAGGCTTTCAGTGGTATGATTAGAGACTGGTCTGGCATCTGGGTGGATCCCCACTTTAAAATCTGGGACCAGCTGAGTGATCTCAGCCGACAGTGGACTTTAGTCCAATGTTGGGTGAATACGGATTACAGGAGTGCTATACGAAAGGGGAAGTACGGCTAAGAGAGCTTTGGTTGAGAAGAAAAAAGTTTGAGAAGTTGGTAAACTTTGTGTGTAGGTGGAGAAACAGAACGTTCACCTAACCTTGAGTAGATTGCTGTACCCCCAAGGGGGTGTGTTTCCTCAGTGGGATTTTAAACTTGGGAGACTGGTTAATGAGTAAAGACTAAGAAATTTAACCAGTCTCCCATGTTTAAAATCCCACTGAGGAAACACACCCCCTTGGGGGTACAGCAATCAGCTCATATTTAGGGATGTGGTGAGACAATGGTTTCTAGTTTACATTTTTAGGGGACTCCTATATTCTTCTACCTAACCTTGAGTAATGCTCCTCTCTAGCTTCCCTCCATCCAATGAAAATAATGGTCTCTGATGGGCTCGTGTAAGGAGGGGGCTCTGATGGGCTCGTGTAAGGAGGGGGCTCTGATGGGCTCGTGTAAGGAGGGGGCTCTGATGGGCTCGTGTAAGGAGGGGGCTCTGATGGGCTCGTGTAAGGAGGGGGCTCTGATGGGCTCGTGTAAGGAGGGGGCTCTGATGGGCTTGTGTCTCGTGTAAGGAGGGGGCTCTGATGGGCTCGTGTCTCGTGTAAGGAGGGGGCTCTGATGGGCTCAAGCTTATTTGGAATTTATTTGCTTTGTTTTATTTCATTTTTTTTTATCCATTTTAAAACCTATCCTACTGATTTATAAAAAAAAAAAAAAATTAAGTAAGACAATGCAACCTTAATACAGAAAATTTTGGAGACCCCTGATATACAGGAATTACCCAAAACAATTTCATAAATTAACAACATTGTTGGGATTAACATGACAACTTTTTTATATACGGTAGTTCTTTTCTATATAAATTTGTGTGACCTTTCTTATACTTGTCTATTTCTTCTACAACAGCCTGCAAATGTAACGGTCATGCCTCGATGTGCAACACCAATAGCGGCAAATGTTTCTGTACCACCAAAGGGATTAAAGGAGATGAGTGCCAGCTGTGAGTACCATACTATGTGTCGGCATATACCGTTTTTGTGCAGCAGGGTGCTGAGTGATATATATATATATATATATATATATATATATATATATATATATAATTATCTATAGAGCTTTATATATGTTCTCTTCAGTCCACTAATCCCTGCTGGAGGTGAAGAGTGGACTAGTGAAGACGAGCTCTTAAGTATAAAGTAATTCTGAACGTTAATATTTTTTTTTAAAAAATAAACATCTTATACTCACCTGCTGTTTGCTTTTAAATGTCCTTATTTCTTCTGAGAAATCCTAATTTCCTGTTCTTCTGTCTGTAACTCCACACCGTAATGCAAGGCTTTCTCCCTGGTGTGGAGAAAGCTTCTTGAGGGGGCGAGCAGGAGTGTCAGGACGCCCATTAATACGCAGCTCCTTTTCTCTATCTGCAAAGTAGAGCACGTCCTGACTGGCCTGCTTGCCCCCTCAAGAGGCTTTCTCCACACCAGGGAGAAAGCCTTGCATTACTGTGTGGAGTTACAGACAGAAGAACAGGAAGTGAGTATTTCTCAGAAGAAATAAGGACATTTAAAAGCAAAATTGAAAGATGAGGTAAGTGAAGGAGGACTGCACTAAGGTAAATGAAGCTATTTAGGGAAAACAATTTTTACCTTTACAACCCCTTTAATGGAACTCCCCTAGCAGAATTTTGGATGGAGACGTCTTCTGCAGTGAGCTTACAGTCATAAGGTGACTTCCCAAATGTGAAAGTAGCCTTAGTCTTAAAGAATAAGTCCACCCTAACACCCTAAAATACCTGCATCTACAGACATCCATGATCTAACACTTACCTATCTAGCTCTGTAAAGCTAGCTCAGTATACATGCCTTTTTTGAAGCTGATCCCACACTGAGCTGTCCGCTGCATCTTCACTGTGAAGGCGGGTGCAGAGGACACAGCCGACAACGGAAGCCCCATAGTAAGTCTATGGGTGACGTCGCTCCACATTCATTTCACATCCGTTGTCGGCCGTGTCCTTTGCAGAGCTGCTGGAGACCGGATTGGCTTAAAAAAAGGTACCTAAACTGATTTCTTCTTTACAAGGCTAGATAGGTTAGTGTCCTATCATGGATGTCTGCAGATACAGGGATTTTAGTGTTAGGGTGGACTTATACTTTAAAGTTCAAATCCAAGCTAGATTTTTTTTTTCCATCTTAAAGGGTCCCAAGTTAGTCTAACAATTAGTAAAACATGTGCAGCTCTGACTGGAATGCTCACCTTCTCTCTAGTGCTGTCACTCACAGTAATCTCATTCCATCACTAGATGTCCTCAGTCGTCTAAGTTGAATCACCCCCATTCCAAACTGAGGAGACTGAGGATATCCTGTTAGTGCAGAACATCTTTTACCTGCTCCCTGAGAGGGCATCACAATGGCACCCTGCACTCAGTTTACTGATGTAGAGTGTCACTTAAATCAGGTCAGAGACATTTTAATTTTTTTTTCTTTTAAATATTTTTTTTTATGATTTTTTTTGCAACAACACACAAGAAAAAAAAATGTGGTTATTCATTGCATTGCAGAAATACACCTTACATGTCTCTTGCAGTTATCAAGTGTAAAAGTTACAAGGAATAATCAATATGCACTTCACTGGTTACAGAGTCACCAGGAGGGTGTATATTAGGGGCGCGCATCTTCACTGGTCTCACGATTCTATTATGATTATCTGGTCAACGATTCGTTTCCTCTGCTCCACTGATACTTATGTTTTTGTTTTCTAGATGTGAAGTTGAAAATCGATATCAAGGCAACCCATTGAAGGGAACATGCTATTGTAAGTGCAAAACTACTCTCTCTAGTTGATAACTCAAATTTTTTCTATAAATATAGGTGCTCTGATTGACAGATGTTATGTGGACTCTGCAGATATCAGTTAGCTGATATTTATATGCCAGAAATAATTTTTTTCATTATGAATCGCAGGCAGATTTGCAGCGAATCTGCCCACAATTTGAAAGCGCTAATGTGTGAATGGTAAATCGCATTTGAGATGCCATTTAATTCAATGACCCCTCAACACGCATCACGGGAAGCACGTCGGCCAAAAGTAGCCTCTGAACTTTTTTTGGGCAACGTGCTTCCTGCGATGCGTGTTACCGCGATTGCCATGCGATTTATCGCACTACAATTGCAGGTGACCCATTCAATTGAGTGGCATCTCGAATGCGAGTCCCACGATTTGCCATTCACACATTAGTGCTTTCAAATCGTGGGCTGATTTGCGGCAAATCTGCCCGCGATTCAAAAGGCTGAAGTGTGACTGCAGCCTAAAACTGTGGCGGTCGCCATGTATCCAGGTCATGGTATAGTAAGTAGTAGTTGGCCACATTTCACTGGTCTTATTCTGTAATGTTTTTTTGCATAACCAAGCAAATTCTTCAGTTTTAATGAGTGTCAGGAAGGTTCCCCCAGCATTTCTATTCACACAGGTAGCACAGACACCTTGGTACAAGGTAGATGTCCAAGAACAGTATGTGAGCTGTGAAAGTTGTGGACCCCCCCTGTTTGAGTCCCCTCTTAGGTGTCAGTAGGTCTGTATTAGGCTTCATATACACTACAGCTACTAAACTTAAATTTTAGGAGCTTTTAGCTTTTAATTATTTATTTTTTGCCAAAGCTCCTAAACTCAACTCCATAAAAGCATGTGTCCATGTACACTTGTGATTTTAGCAGACGTTTTGTGTTTTCTTGCGGCCGGCAGTCAAAGTAGGCTATATATGTACATGAAGCCTTAGGTTTTTACTAGGCTAAAGGAGGGATTTGTTGTGAAACTGCTGGGGTAAAAACCCAATTAAATGTAAAGCTGATGGTGTTGATAGACCCCATCCCTGTTTAGGGAAGTTTGACATGGATGGCTTCTTTCACCCCTCTTGGGAACCTGTTGTCCTTTCTGTCCAAAATGTGCACCTCACTGTCCTCAAACGAATGTCACTTTTACTTTACGGCCCGCCGCCCACTCACAGTTCATTTACTACAGGCGGGCTGCACAGGCAGGCACCGCAATGTACCCATATGTCATGGTTTTCGGGCACACATCCGCGTGCTCCCTACCAGCCTGTGTCATGATTGGATGCAGCACAAGTTTGTAATTATGGCTGTGCACCTGTTGATCGGCTGTGGCCAATCACTAATCTCTGTAAGCACAGACTCTGGCTGGTTTTCTCCCTGCTGTTAAGACCTGAAAGCAAGGGGAGAAATCGAACCGGATCAGTAACTAAAAGCAGCACAAAGTTTACCCCTTGCTTGCCCTCCTGATTACCCCTGTCACCCAATCCGTGCCATTAGTATACACCATCTGTACCTTGATATCACTGTATTAGTGTCACTAGCGACATTAATGTCCTTCCCAGCCAGTGTTTGTTAGTGCCAGGATACCCACCACACTATCACAGTCCCACTATAAGTTGCTGATCACCGTCATTACTAGCATAATGTCTGTACAGATTAGTATCTTGATCAGGACAATACTAGTGTCCCCAAAAATGCAGTGTTGGCAGGATCAGCCCCTGATCAATGCCAGCACTTAAGACATATAGCAGAATACACTTTGTCCTAAATTATTGGAGAAATTAGATTTTATTGGATATGTTTTTTATAACAGAAAGTATTATCAAAATCTTCGCTCTTTTTTTTTTTTTTTTTTTTACCAAATATTGCCAAAAGAAAGCTTTATTTGTGTGAAAAAAATGATGTAAATTTAATTTGTGTACAGTGCTGCATGACTGTGCAATTGTCAGTTAAAGTAGCACAGAGCACAAAAAATGCCCTGGCCATGAAGGGAGTAAAATCTTAGAGGTCGGTGATTAAGGTGTAGAAACTGTCATCTCTTTATCTTGCGTCATTTGTTTTCCTATGCTGGGCCATTCCTTTGTAGAGAGGTTTTGTCATTTATGTACAGTTCTTTGCATTCCTCCCTACACTCCATTGTGTATACCAAGTTATTTGCTTGTGTTTCAGTGTTGGGTCTTTAGGATGTACATGCTTCTCTCTCTGTGTTTTGCTGGGCTTCAAGGACACAGGGATGCAATGTTAAAGGTTTTCCGATGTGACTGACTTGCTTAACCCTGTTTTTTACTTTCATGTCTTAAAAAGGTTTGCTAGCATAAAAAAAAAGTCCTGAATTGCAACAGCGCCACCTGTGGGCTGAATTGGAGTTTGCATCACATGAAAACAAACTGTAGAAAGTTTGTCTTTTTTAGATGATACCCTTTACTGGTTAACTCAAAGATGCAAACTTTATAAAGCATGAAGAAGGCCAGTAAACGGCTGTCCGTTAAAGTTCTCACTTGCTGCAGTAATAAAAGGCCAATGCGGTATAAGGCCCCTTTCACATTGAGGCGTTATTAAGGGGGGTCAGCGCTAAAAATAGCGCTGCTATACCGCATGAATAAATCTTGCCCGGCAAGCTTCAATGTGAAAGCCCGAAGGCTTTCACACTGAAGCGGTGCGGTAGCAGGACCGCCCCAAAAGTCCTGCTAGCCGCATCTTTGGAGCGGTATAGGAGCGGGGTGTTTACCGCTCCTATACCGCGCCTTCCCATTGAAATCAATGGTAAACCACGGTAATACCGCCCGCGGGCGGTATTAACCCTTTTTCGGCCGCTAGCGGGGGTTAAAACCTCACCGCTAGCGCCCGAATATCGCAGTAAATACGACGGTATAGCGACGCTAAAAATAGCGCACCACACCTCCGCTGCCCAATGTGAAAGCAGCCTTAGACGAAGCTCCATGCACACTGGACGCTAAAATAATGCTATGAAAATGCCAGCAGCTTTGCAGTGAGTCTTTCAACGTTTAACATTTTTGCAATAGCATCTATTATGCCGCGTACACACGATCATTTTTCGGCATGAAAAAAAAACGTTGTTTTTAAAAACGTCATTTAAAATGATCATGTGTGGGCTTCACATAGTTTTTCAGGTTCTGAAAAATGACAAAAAAAACTATTCGAACATGCTGCATTTGTTAACGTCGTTTTAAACAATGTCGTTTTTCGGGTTGTAAAAAATGATCATGTGTGGGCTAAAACGACGTTTTAAACCCGCGCATGCTCGGAAGCAAGTTATGAGACAGGAGCGCTCGTTCTGATAAAACTACCTTTCATAATGGAGTAAGCACATTCATCACGCTGTAACAGACAAAAAAGCGCAAATCGTCTTTTACTAACAAGGAATCCGCTAAAGCAGCCCAAAGGCGAATAGAACTTCCCCTTTAGAGTGCCATTGTACGTGTTGTACGTCACCGCGCTTTGTTCATAATTTTTTAAAAACGATGGTGTGTGGGCAACGTCGTTTTTAATGATGGAAAAACTTCATTTTTTTTTCATGCCGGAAAATGATTGTGTGTACGCGGCATTAGCGTTTTTTCGTGTTAACGTAAAAAAATAAATAAATTCTCTCTAGATCAAAAACGTTATACGCTAATGAGCCACGTTTTTTGAGCATTTATCGAAGTTTATCAAAGTTTATCAGCATATGGCGGTTTTTGTGGTCAGAAAGACGACTCCTGAAAGCGAGGGCGTTCAGAAAACAGCCCCTAAACTCCTTAAGCTCCATGCACACTGCACACATGGACGTTTTTCAGCTTTAATGAGCAGTGGAGTTTATGGGCTTTTTTCTGAACGCCTGAAAATCGCGTTCAAAGTGCCGCGTTTTTACCAAAAAAAAAAAAAAAAAACGCCAAACGCCGATAAATACCCAAAAACGTGTCTCGCCAGCGTTTTTAGCATTTTTGATCCATTGAAATAAAATGAAGAAAAAAAAGGCTAATAAACGCTATTGCAAAAATGGTAAAAAATGTCGAAAGGCTCCCTGCAAAGCTACTGACTCTTTTATAGCATTATTTTAGCATCCAGAGTGCATGGAGTCTAAGTGTTTGGGATGAAATCAAAATACAATCATACCATATTGCTATAATTACTATAATATACCGTATACACGCGAGTATAAGCCAAGTTTTTCAGCACATTTTTTTTTGTGATGAAAATGCCCCCCTCGGCTTATATTCGATTCACCTTTTTGCGCCTGATCTCCCGAACTTTGGGGACCCGGTACCTGACCGGCTGTAGGTCCCCTGGACCCCATGTAGCCCCACTCTTCCTCTACAATTGTGCAAAGTTTGTTGTCCAGGGGTCCTACGGCCGGCGAACACCGATTTTTTTTTTTTTTTTTTTTTCAAAGCCGGGGCACCCCTTCCATAGACTCCTATGTTAAATGGTAATTTCTCCGTACCCGGTACTGGCCGGTTGTAGGTTCCCTGAACCCGGATCTTGGCACACATGTAGCCCCATTTCTCCTCTACAAGTGTGCAAAGTTTGTTTTCTGGAGGGCCTACGGCCGGGGAGCACCGATTTTTCATAGCCGGGCACCCCTTCTATATACTCCCATGTTAAACGTAAGTCTAGTAATGGGCACAGTGAGGCATGCACACGAGCACAGGGAGGCACGGGCTCAGTGAGGCATGGACATGGACACAGTGAGGCATGCACATGGATACAGTGAGGCATGCACTCGAGTCAATAAGTTTTCCCATTTTTTTTGTGGTAAAATGATGTGCCTCGGCTTATATTCAAGTCGACTTATACTCGAGTATATACTGTCTTATTGAAGGGCTGTAAACTGTGATCATTATTATTTCTCTTCCGTTCATAGACGGACACAACCTTCTTTGACATTAGGGTTATGCTTCTTCCTACCAGGAGATCTCCTGGTAGGAAGAAGCATAACCCTAATGTCAAAGAAGGCTGTGTCCGTCTATGAACGGAAGAGAAATAATAATGATCACAGTTTACAGCCCTTCAAGAGAAATGGATTTTACGGTGAGTACAAAAATTCTATTTTTGGACAAAACTGAGCATTTTGTGACTCAAGTCAACAGGAGAAAAGGGGAATGGAGGGGATGCTGAGACTCCTCACAAGACTCACTATAACCTGAAACTTGCTAGAAAAGAATAAGATCTCCCCTTTCTCTTGTTGGTCTTGACAAATAAGTTGGCATGCTAGTTCTAATACATTCTGACATTCTTGTTAAAACAATTATATGATGCAAGGGGTGGAGTTTATAGGGAGTCCTAATTTAGGTGTTCTTAGGACCCTTCATACATAAGACTCCCTCTTTTTTTTTGTCTTGTTGCTCTTCTTGATTAGTTTTTCTTTCTTTCCCTCTAATTTGTTGAAATGAGCAACAGCATTATTTTCCTGTGGCTCAGTTTTTACAGATCAGCCTGGTTGTGCCTATTAATCATCCTAAATCTAATTTCCTCACACAGACACGTTGCTTATAGACTACCAGTTCACCTTCAGCCTCTCTCAGGAAGATGATAAATACTACACAGCAATTAACTTTGTGGCCACTCCTGAAGAGGTGAGTCTTAATAGTAGTTATAAATGTACTGGAGGTTTGATCATGAGTTGAATGAATCACTCTGGTGTGTGTGTGTGTGATTGACTCTCGTGTGCAATATTAGGTTTTTACCAAAATTGACTTGATTATAAATACATATATGTTTAGGACGGTGTTGACCAATTTAGACTGCGAGTGCCTTTGGGATTTAATCACTTCCCCTCTATCCTCCCAAGAAAAGTTGTAGAAATAGTTGATGCTGAATTCCAGGAATTCTACCATTTGCAGAAGGTTCAGGCACACACTGTAAGGGGGATTTACTAAAACTGGAGAGTGCAAAATCAGCTTTCAGGTTTCATTATTTTTTGTTTTTGTAAAGGCTTAAACAAGCTGAAGTTAAAAATAAATATAAGTGCAGCGCAATAAAGTCCATGAATAAGAAAATACTAATGACACCCAGTGATGCAGCAAATCTTCAAACAAAAGTGATATATCCTCCACCAACAAAAGAAGTGCTTCCTTACCAGATGGGATGGACCATTTGCATAACAAGTGGTCAAATCAGCTTGTTCTCACCATGAGGGGGATGATGCAGATGAGTCCAGCAGCGTGGTACACAGACAGATGGTGGGGTCAGATGTGGAATAAAAGTAAAACACAGTCTAAGTGTAGACTGTTTATTATTCCAAAATGTAAAAGCAAAAAAATTTAAAACAAAAAAGTCCACCACAGGCCACAATCCGATCCGAGTGAATACAAGGGTGGGGGAGTCCGCCAGGGGACAGGTAGCCGTTATAGTGGATCGCAATAAAACTAGCAAACAGCCGCGAGTGGCAGTTGAAAGGACGCGGGTGACGTCACGGCCAGAAGCTGAAGTTAGAAACTGGATACCATGCACAGCTGCTCCAAATTTTGCACGCTCCAGTTTTAATAAATCAACGCTGATGAGTTAAAGAGGAACTGCAGTCTTCTCACATAATTTGTAATAAAAGCATCTTTGCCATTCTGAAGCTTCCCTCCAACCACTTTGCATATTATTTTATATATACTGTTATTCTGTACTTGCCAAATATGCTGCAGAAAATCCCTCCACTAAGTCTGGCTGCAGCTATTTCAACTGTGGGCAGCTGGAAGTGGTTGTAAACCCTGAAAAAACAAACAAAAAAAAACCCTGCAAGACAAAGGCATAATGAGCTAGTATGTGACAAGTCCTTTACCTGCATAATGGTCTGGGTCCTAAGTGGTTAAAGAGGAACCCCGATTGGGCTTTACTTGTTCTTCCCTGCAAAGTTAAAGAATAATGGGCTAGTATGCATTGCATTCTAGCCCATTATGTGCCACTTACCTGCAGAAGAAGCCTGCAATGTCAGCACTGTCCCCACTGTCTAATCACATCCATCTTCAACCCCTCTTCCTTCCAGGGCCGTAGGCTACGGCTTTGCTATTGTCCGGAGTCGCGTGACGTCACTCCTGCGCATGTACGGGGAAAATCATTTTGATCAGTCAAAATTTTTTACGATTTATCGAGGAATTAATCGTTAATTTACGTAACTTTAATTATGACTGCCATTTTTTGCTTCATAAACTGTTTAGCAAATATGTGACATAACAAAAAAAACTGGAACTACTCGTACTGTTTTATTGTCCAGCGTGTCTGCTTTCATAAAATGTGTTTGTGGGTTTGAAGTAATCTTCAGGGCTAAACTTAATGTTTAAACATGTGTGCAAAAATGGCTAAAGGCTTAAACCAGATTAGACGTTCTGCCCTTTCTGATCTACTTGCTTGTTCCATGTCGGCTTCTTTGAAGCTGGTGGCAGTCAGGCAAGGATCGCTGATCAGATACTTTCCCTTATATAGTGGGAGAACCCTTATAGAATCAATCTTTTTTTAAAAATCATATTTCCATTCTAAAGCTTTGTGCCCAGATTGTTAAAGCTGTTTATCTGAATTGTGGTAACCGCTTGTCGATCTTGCTATAAAGGAGCGCCGTGTATTATCTTGCATTGTGCTGGCGTCTGTCATTCTCAGTTCAGCCTTTTTATTCTCACAGTGTAAGTGCAGATTGTGCAGCCTGCAATCTGCTTCTAATAATAACTGCTGGGAAGCCGCCGGTGCACCAGAATAAATCACAGTGCGGGCCGCTCTACTGAATGGCAGAGTACAGTCTGAACGTGTGATGATCTCCAATGGCCTTGCTTTGGGCTGCTCATAAAAGTTCTCTGGTAAAGGGAATCTTTTATGAAGCATCATAATTGTGTTGGATGCCTGCTGCCATTCTGTGACTGCAAGATTATCACTACACAAAAACTAGTATGAAGCTGGGTTCACACGTATGTGGCTGCGGGTTCGTGTCTGGGGTCCGGTACGTGTCTGTTTACTGGTTCAAAGTAGATATTTGCCAGCACACCAAGGATTGGCACGAAGTGGCTTCCAAACAGGTAGTTTATTGCATGATCACAACAAAGGTCATCACATGCCTGACGAAGGGTTCCTGCATGACTCCGAAACGTTGCATCTTTCTTGTGTTGTGATCATGCAATAAACTACTCATTTGGAGTGCTGGCAAATATCTACATTGTGACTTAGGGCCCTTTCACACATACGGACAAACGGTCCATTTATTACAAGTCCGTTTACAGACTTGTAATGTATCCCTATGGGATTGCAGACGTTAGCGGATGATGCATCCGCTAACGTCCGCAACCATCCACGTCCGCAAAGATCCGCTTTTGCGGACGGAAGAAAACCCTATTTTTCTTCCGTCCGGCGGAAAGGATCGGATGAATACGGACACACGGTCCGTATTCATCCGATTCCCCATAGGGGAGAGCGGAGGAGAGACAGGGCGGTCTCTGCACAGTGTGCGGGGACCGCCCTGTCCGCCAACAGCTCAGCGGGGATTTACGGAGGAATCCCCGCTGAGCCAAACGGGCTAACGGATCAATTACGGATCCGCTCCGTGTGAAAGAGCCCTTAAACCATACCTCCCAACACTTAAAAAGTCCACTGCGGGGGGGGGTTGAAGTTGTTGAGCGGGTGGGGGGGTCGAAGTGGATGCCTCTCACCTTTGCACAGAATGTCTCCTCCCTCAGCAGTCGTCGACGCGCCGCAGTCAGTACATTTAGCTCTACGCCCGCCTCATCCAATAGTACGGCTGCCGTTCAGCTCTGTCCGCCTCCGCCGCAGTCAGTACATTCAGCTCTACGCCCGCCTCATCCAATAGTATGGCTGCCAGTCAGCTCTGTCCGCCTCCTCCGATATGACAGCTGCCATTCAGCTCCGCCCACCTCCTCCTATAGTACGGCTGTCAATCAGCTCCGGCTGCCATTCAGCTCCACCCGCCTACTCCAGCAGTACTGCCGATTCAGCTCCGCCCTCCTCCTACAGTACTGAGCGGGGGAGGGGGGGGAGCTTGGATCCTCTCAGTGCGGGAAATTTAACCCTTTTGCGGGACTGCGGGAATATGCAGTCAGTGCGGGATAATCCCGCAGAATCCGTGCTTGTTGGGAGGTATGCTTAAACCAGTATCTAGCTAGTTGTTGCTGCAGCACCCTAATTTTGAGAGCTTATACCAGGAACTCGTGCAATGGGAATATGAAGTATGTATTGTTTACTGGTTCAGGTGCGATAAAGGTCTGACTTTTTACCTGAATTCGCACCTGAAGTGGACCATTTTTCAAACTGGACCACGGCTGCCCCGGCTCCATTGAGTCTTGGTCACACTCGCATGTCATGCGTGAACCCAGAAGCTGTAAGTTGCAAAATAGCAGCTTATCATTAAAGTAAAGTGGCTATAAACCCTCACATATATCCAGTGAAGTGAACAGCCTCAGATGATACACAGAGATGAAACAAATCTCCCTACATAGGTTTTACATGTATATCTGCTGTTTTTCCCTTTAAATATTCTTTAGAAAGTGCACACTGTGTTAGATTTTCTCTTCCTGTTCAGCACTGGAAGTGGCTTATTGGCATACAGCCAAACAGCTGATTGGAGGAAAGGCACCCCCCCCTCCACATAGGCAGAGACTTGCAGAGCTGTGCTGTGACACGTCAAGCTCTCTGCTAATCTATAGCACCTAAGCACGGGTCTGGGCTCAGGTGTGTTAGCAACTCCATGTGCCCATGCCCGCCACAAAGCTGACACGCCACAGCGCTAATCACAGGCAGTGAGACATTTCCTGATCTGTGGCTGCATAGATCGGGAAATGTCTCACTACCTGTGATTAGCGCTGCGGAGTGTCGGCTTCCTGGCGAGCATGGGCACATGGAGTTGCTAACACACCTGAGCCAATCCCTAATAACCTCCCTCTACACAAGCTAGTTTCATCTCCATTAACAGAGAACTTGTCAGCAGTTATCATGCAGAAAACAGAGCAACGAAACTGCAGAAAGACACAGGACTCAGGGCTTTGGGGAGAGATAAGAAAACACTACAGATATATGTGCTTAGGTCAAATTTCATGAATCCAGGTTTACATGCACTTTACGGCTTCTCACACAGGTATTTTGTGACAGTGCCTCTTTAGGAGAAACCTGTTATTAGATAAATATGGGAGCTACCGTATTGCCTGGTTATTGATGTTCGTTGCGTGGCTGTCACATCGGATTCGGTCAATGATAGACTTGAGACAGATATGCAGCCAGTGAAGTCCGCACTCTTGAACTTCATACTTGGAGTATCTTTACCTTATCAAAAAACAGCAGCTATAGTAGTTTTTTTCTAAAGAGACACTTGTCTAGGGATCCAGTGTGGTCTTCGCTGGGGCTGGTCTTTGGATACCCGGCATTAGCATGTTTACTGCTGTGACTTATTGTGGCTTCCCACTGCGCATGCGTGAGCCGCACTATGCTTTGTAAATGGTCTTTCAGCTTTCTGGGATCTGTGACCTGTCCCAGAAGGATGTGGGCAAAGAGGAGGTGGGGGGGCCAAACTTCAGTTGGGTTTACTTAAGGCATGGGTATCCAAACTTCCAAAATCATGGGTCAGTTTATTACATTTCAAATGTTAGGGTGGCCGGACTCTGACCAGTGGGAGTAGAAAATGCCCAGGCTTACATTACATTATTGATGTCGGTGGGAGAATTAATTCCCTGTCTCTGGTGTCAGTGAGAGGAATGGTACCCCATTGTTAGTTTTTTTGGGAGGAATAGTGCCCATTCTTGGTACATGGGGGAGAAATATTGCCCCATAATTGGTGTGAGTGGAAGGAGTAGTTTCCCGTCTCTGGTGTAAGTGGGAGGAATAGTGACCCATCATTGGTATTAATTGCAAGAATAGTTTACCATTGTTGGAATTAGTGGAAGGAATAGTGCCCCATTATTGGTATTAGTTGGGGGAATAGTTAATCATTGTTGGTTTTAGTGGGAGGAGTAGTGCGCCATCGTTTGTGTCAGTGGAAGGGATAGTACCCCATCATTGGTGTCAGTGGGAGGAATTGTGCCCCAAGGGCCTGATAAAGGCAAGCAAAGGGAAGAATTCAGCCCCTGGCCTGCAGTTTGAATACCCCTGGTCTAAGGGATCCGAGCAGAAGTGGGTATCTATCAAAACTAGGTACCCGCTACACCAATTAAACATTAATGGTCCAAATGTGCTAGAGGAGGAGGGAGGAGTACATAAAGCTGAACTTCCCCTTTAGGGTTCTCCCGATTTAATACACGATAAAGGGTTCCCAGAGAACTGTGGGCTATGCAGAGACTGGCTTGTTGACTGGTTTTGTCTTTCTCTTCACACTCTTTTGCATGCTATGGATAGCAAAAAGGAAAATCAGCCTAGAGCACCACCAGCTGCATGGAAGACTACATAATATTCATATGAAATGCACATGTATTTTAAACATTTAAGAAACTATACATAGTAGGAAATTACCCCACACATTTTCTTTTCCCGATTTTTTTTTTTTTTTTTTTTTTTTTTTACATTCAACTGTAAACGGCAAGCCTGCTGACAGCTGATGACTCATCTGTTGTTAAGGACGAGTCAGCCGGCTTCCCGTCCCGCTCCTTAGCAACCAGCTATATACAGTGAATGTAAAAAAAAAGATGCAAATCGCGGTAAAAACACAGTACTTGCGTTTTTTGATGCGCAGGGGTGCCCAACTAGTGGCCACATATGGCCCGTGAAGCCCTCTGATTTGGCCCGCGACCTCCTGCTCTGGTATGGAATAGAATAGAATACTGTTATTTAAAGCGGGGGTTCACCCTTAGAGGGCACTTTTCCCCCTTAGATTCCTGCTCGTTATTACTAGGGGAATCGGTTATTTATTTTAAAATATGTGCAGTACTTACCCGTTTACGAGACGCATCCTCTCCGTCGCTTCCGGGTATGGGCTTCGGGAATGGGCGTTCCTTCTTGATTGACAGGTTTCCGAGAGGCTTCCGACGGTCGCATCCATCGCGTCACGATTTTCCGAAAGAAGCCGAACGTCGGTGCGCAGGCGCAGTATAGACCCGCACCGACGTTCGGCTTCTTTCGGCTACGAGTGACGCGATGGATGCGACCGTCGGAAGCCTTTCGGAAGACTGTCAATCAAGAAGGAACGCCGGCTCCCGAAGACCCATACCCGGAAGCGACGGAAGAAGATGCAGCTCGAAAACGGGTAAGTACTGCACATATTTTAATATAAATAGCCGATTCCCCTAGACCGAACGAGCAGGAAGCTAAGGGGAGATTTTTTTATTTTTTTTAAATGGGTGAACTCCCGCTTTAAGGTCAGTTTATTAATAAAATCACAGTGTATATATGGGCATATCTGTTCTGAAGTGGTTACTGGGCTGCTTTTAAACTGATCAACAGGTGCAGAGCAGATCACCTGCGGGTTACCTGCACTGAGCCATAGACTTCTGTTATTACCTGGGAGTTTTGTGAGCTTTCTGAAGGTGCACCAATCCTGCAGAATATAATAGAAGTTTGCCAAAGTGCAGGAAAGCCAAAGGTACACTGCGTTGCGGTGTGGGTAAACCGAAGTGCATCAGTGTAAAAAGCAGCTTTGGGCCCCTTTCACACTGTTAGTCTGACCCAATTGGACCCTCCATTCACCTCTAAGGAGATGTAAACCCACTTGTGTCCTACCTCCAATCCGATCGGCTAAAAAAAAGTTTAGTGGCCTGTGTCAGTATTTTCTCTGCATATGCAAAGCGGACACGGACCTGCCATCCTCCTCCTCCGCTCATTGTGGCCCACGACCGGTTACCAAATCGCTTAAGTGGCCCTCGTGCTTTAAAAGGTTAGCCGCTCCAGTGGATACGGGTCCATTGAAGTCGAAGTCTATTACATGCAAAACACTGCATTAGAAAAAAGGCAGATTTTAAATATCCCCTGCATTTCATTTTTGGTGAGATACTGCCACAGTTAAATCATGTCTAAAGGGATGCAGGCCCAGCCACTTTCCTCATTAGACACCTGAAGGTGCAGCAGCTAAATTATAATTATAAAATCGCTCCTATTCACATTCACTTTGCACATGGACACAGACAAACAGATTTTTCTTCAGAATAAGGCTGGGTTCACACTACGGTTTTCCCGTACGGGCCCGGACGGGAAAACGTATAGATAGACAATGCATTGCAAATCGTATGCACTCAGATGCATCCGGGTGCGTACGATTTGCTGGCAAAACGTTTTTTAAACGTACGCAAAACCGTGTTCAACCACGGTTTAAAACAGTATGGCAAACGCATACGTTTTCCTTTAACATTAACGTCAATGGAAAACGCACATATGTGCGGTTCCATACGTTCCCGTCCGTTTCAGCCGCATACGGTTTTTCATATAAATCGTATGCGGCTGACGGACGGGAAAACCGTAGTGTGAACCCAGCCTAACAAGAGTTCAAAATGCTTGCAATGCACATAGATCACCCATAGGGGACTATATATTTTTTTTTCAACAGAAGTGTTTAAATATAATATTTAAAGCGGTAGTAAACCCTGTTTTTTTTTTTTTTTTTTTTTTTTTTTTTTTAACCTACCTGAAAGGCAAAAGCCATAATAGTATGCACCGCATACTAGCTCATTATGAAATACTTACCTTGGAACAAGGTGTAGGGAACTTACCTGGTCCACGCCGAGGGAGATGTCATCTTGCCTCGGTGTGTCTTCCGCGTATCGCTGCTCCAGCGCTGTGAGTGGCTGGAGCGGCGATGTCGTCACTCCCGCGCATGCCCGCGGGAGACTTCTTGCTGGCAAGGTCCGGCGGCTGCTGGGCCTTTAGCCGAGGATCCCCGCTGCGCATGCGCCGCTGCAGTCAGCGGCGCATTGCCAGGGGGAATATTCCTAAACCGTACAGGTTTAGGAGATATTCTTTATACCTACAGGTAAGCCTTATTATAGGCTTACCTGTAGGTAAAAGTGGTAGTACAAAGTATACTACCACTTTAACTCCTAGACATTTTGCTGTCTCTGTAAGTTGGTGGGGGAATTTTTGGAGAGATTGGTTCGCTTTTTGAAAAGTTGACTTTTACTTAATACAGACCCCCAGTAAGGGGATACCTGTTGCTTTCCTAGGTGTTTTGTATTAAACAGTTGTGAAATCAATGCCGTTTATATAACCTGGTTATTTCCTTTGTTTACCAACAGCAAAACCGAGACCTGGACATGTTTATTAATGCTTCGAAGAACTTTAACCTGAATATCACTTGGGCAACAAGCTTTGCAGGTAATAAAACTCATACTTTAATAATGGGAGGTGTCAGTAAAGAATAATGAAAATGCAAGAAAAGGGCTAATGAAATTTCATAATACAACTCTTTCCAATACCTGACACCTTTACAAAGTATGTATTCTTTGCTTATTCCATGCTCATGCAAGATCAAAGCAGGGAAAGGTCTGTTGGTAACCAGACCAAATCTTGTGGTTTCATGTGTTAAAGGCCTCAAAGGAAACAGCGGTGATTTAGATTTGAATGTTACGCCAGTGTTTCTCACTTTGTTTTTAGTTATCTTAAAAAATAATAATAATAAAAAAATGCTTATATACTCTTGAGGTAAGTAATCCAGCAGGGCTGAACGAAAGAAAAACAGCCCATGTACTAACTATGCAATGTTAGTACAACGTCACCCCTGTTCTATTGTGTCGTTGTCGTCCCCCCCACCAGAAAACTCCGGTCAGTGGAGCCAACTGGCAAACCATTTTTGATCATGCCCCTTCGGCAGAAGCCAAATGAACCTTCTCCAGTACACACGGCTGGATGTCTGCCGGTTTCTATTGAACCAGCCGATGCCACCCGACTTTAGGCCCGTGTGCACCAGGCTTAAGAAATGCGGGGAGCTGTGAGAACAGGCAGGCCGATGGAGTTGTACATGCCCTATGTTCCCTTGGTGGTGGGTACAGTTCAAGCGAACGGGGCAGCTCAACTGTGTGTAATGTGCAGAGTTGCAGTGCAGCGGTGTGGCATTTATAGGGTTAAAATGTATGGTCTCCTCACCGCCTGTCAAATGCCCCTGAAAAGCGGTCAACAGCGAAACGATTTTCAGAGTGGAAGAAATGCATATAAACGTAGCCTAACACTAGCATGTCATATTTTCAGGATCTTCCTCAATGAGAACATTTTCTGTAAGTACTGGTCCAAGGATCACCCGTGCAAAATGAAGGGAAATCTGAGCACATGACCTGTCGGGGGTTGCTTGGGTTCTGGAGTCTTGGGCTAGGTTCACATCTGTGTGGGTGATTACCGCTGTGGGAATGCACCTGTTCCTGCAGCCACACCTACACATAAAAACGCAGGAGTGGCATGTGGGTGCCATTAATTCTAGTGGCACCCCGCATGCATGCTGGGTGCCACTAGCATTAATGGCAGTACTGTACTGCACTTTGCAGTTCCTGTGCGGACTGCGATTTCTGAAATACTGCAGGGACGTTTTCTCTGTATTTTAGGAGACAAATGAATGGGCTGCCGTGCCTGGTCAAAACTTGGCCCGCAGAGCCGCACACATATGAACCTAGCCCAGGTGTCTGCAACCCGCGGCTCCGGAGTAAACGCACAGATCCACGTCCTGTCAGGGCGAGGAGACCGATGGTGTTTTCCTTGTACATAGGGACAACCATCGGTCCCCTCCCCCCACAGTAAGAATCGCTCCCTAGGGAACACAATAACCCCTTGATCGCCCCCTAGTGTTAACCCCTTCCCTGCCAGTCACATTTATACAGTAATCAATGCATTTTTATAGCAGGGATCGCTGTATAAATGTGGTCCCAAAAATGGGTCAAAAGTGTCCGATGTGTCCGCCGCAACATCGCAGTCACGATAAAAATCACTGATCGCCGCCATTACTAGTAAAAAATAAAAATGCTATAAATCTATCCCCTATTCTGTAGACACTATAACTTTTGCGCAAACCAATCAATATACGCTTATTGCGATAATTTTTTTTTTTTTTTTAACAAAAATATGTACAAGAATACATATCGGCCTAAACTGAGGAAAAACAAATGTTTAAAAATAAATAAATTAAAAATGGATATTTAAAGCAAAAAGTAAACAATTTAGTTTTTTTTTAGTTTTTTTCAAACTTGTCCCTCTTCTTTTGTTTATAGCACAAGAAATAAAAACCACAGAGGTGATCAAATACCACCAAAAAGAAAGCTCTATTTGTGGAAGAAAATTATAAAAATGTCATTTGGGTACAATGTTGCATAACTGCGCAATTGTCATTCAAAGTGTGACGGCGCTGAAAAATGGCATGGGCAGGAAGGGGGTGAAAGTGCCCTGAAGGAAAGTGGTTAAACAGCAAATGAAAGGCCATCTAAAATACTTTTTTTTTTTTTCTTGTTGTGGCGTTAGAATTATTGTTGAACTTTCATAGGTGTCATATGGAGTCTGTTAAGGTCTGTGTGCAAATTAGATTTTTCAGCCTTTGAATAGAACTGTCCTTTAAAGGGGTTGTAAAGGAAAGTTATTTTTTCCCTAAATGGCTCCCTTTACCTTCGTGCAGTCCTCCTTCACTTACCTCATACTTCCATTTTGTTTTAAATGTCCTTATTTCTCCTGAGAAATCCTCACTTCCTGTTCTTCTGTCTGTAACTCCACACAGTAATGCAAGGCTTTCTCTCTGGTGTGGAGAAAGCCTCTTGAGGGGGCGAGCAGGATAGTCAGGAGGACGCCCACTAACACACAGCTCCTTTCTCTATCTGCAAAGTAGAGAGTGTCCTGACTTTCCTGCTCGTCCCCTCCCCCCTCAAGAGGCTTTCTCCACACCAGGGAGAAAACCTTGCATTACTGTGTGGAGTTACAGACAGAAGAACAGGAAGTGAGGATTTCTCAGAAGAAATAAGGACATTTAAAACAAAATGGAAGGATGAGGTAAGTGAAGGAGGACTGCACTAAGGTGAAAGGAAGCTATTTAGGGGAAAATTTTTTTTCCCTTTACAACCCCTTTAAGGAAATGATTGTGTGCAGTTTAAGTAAACCCAGTGGCCTCTTAAAGTTCAGTAAAATGGAAGAATATTTATTCAGGTGCTCTTTTTCGATTTAATATTTTATTTTATTGATGAAGAAGTAAAATAATACAATGTACATCAAGAAGTACTCAGTACATACTATTGAAAAAAAATCAGCGATCAATAAATAATGAAGATACAATCCAAACTTCAATATACATCTTAAGTTAATCTAGCACCATAAAGAGAGAGTAATAAAAATAAATATCAATATCCCCGTAGGAGATCTCCTGCCCAACTATGTGTAAACTGAGCTGAAGAGGGGCGGGGATCCAAATCAACACTTAACGTACAGAGTCTCATCCGACACCCCATAAAGGGAACATACTGTGTCGGATAAAGGGGTAGCACGACTTAATAATGATGAGAGACTTCTGTGACCCTAGATAACCTAGGACCCCGCCCGAAGTGTGGAGAAGAACGCTAGGCCTCCCGTCCCATCCCACGGGATGTGTGAATATAAAGACCTCCCACTCCCCACCAAACTCTCCCCCTCCCCCAGGGCGCTTCCCTGAAAGTGTTGTCTATTAACAGACTGGTCTAATAACTAAATCATACATCTCGACGAGGAGATTGTACCAAAGATAACAGAAAAGGAGGGGATATAAAGAGAGAAAGGGAGAAAGAAAAGAAAAAAAAGAACAGAAAGATAGAACAAATGAGAAAAGAGTTGATTGCCAGTAGGTCAGTTAAGAACCTGAAGGGGACGGTGCATGACCCGGCGATAGGGATACACCAACGTGTCTGGCCCAAGGCTCCCATATAGCCTCAAATATATCCCTTGTATTAGAGATAGAGCTGACCATTTTTTCCTGTGTCATGATCCATGAAATCTTCCCCTTAGCTGCTAAGAACGAAACCCTAGGTTGCTTCCAGGCCGCCGCCAAAGTGGTTTTAGCTCCTATGAGCATGAAAGCTATCAGTTTTTGTATGGGTTTGGAGACCCGAGGAATTTCAGAGCCTAGCAGAGCGATATGCGGAGATTTCGCCACCGGTACCCCCGTGACTTTTCTGATAAGGCAGAAGATTCTATTCCAAAACCCTCTGATTCTAGGGCACTCCCACCAGACGTGAAGCATCGTGCCATGCGTTTGACAGTTGCGAAAGCATAACGGGGAAGACGTAGGAAACATAGCAGCCAACCTACTGGGAACCAGGTACCACCGCATCAGAACCTTTATGTTAGCTTCAGCTAATGAAGTATTCACTAGACCTTTGAAAGTTTTCAAACCTACCCTGTGCCATCTATTCAGGTCCCAGTTCATCCGCAGGTCTCTCTCCCATGCCTCCATGTATGAAAATTTTGTGGAAACCTCAGATAGTGCTATATATATTATAGATATTCCCCCCTTGTGTTCCGTCATTTGTTTACACCAACTTTCGTAACTAGTAAGAGTTGCGTGCCTGAAATTGTCAGACCAGAGGGGTGACACGAAGTTGAAAATTTGGGTGTATCGGGCTCTTTCCGAAAGAGGTAAGTCAAGTGTCCTCACACAATGTTCCAGTGAAAGTGGGCCCGTGGCTGTCAAAAAGTCGCCTATTCTATAGATCCCTTTGTCCAGCCACCATTGGAAAGCTGAAATGTCCATCCCTATAGGAAACTGAGGGTTGAGAAAGATCCTTGTCAAGGGCCTAGTCTCCGAGACTAAAGAAGGAAGGTGTCTCAGACCATCCCAGAGTCTAAAAGATTGCGACAATGTGGGGGATAGTATTGAGGGTCTAGATTTTTGAGGAGACCAAAAAAGGCTCTCTATTGAAAGATTAGGGATCGCCAAACCCTCCATATCTATCCATTCTGGTTTTTCACATTCCGCAAAAATAGCAGAAAATTGTGCTAGTCTGGCAGCTTGGTAGTATTTAAACAGATTTGGTAGTCCAAGACCTCCTTGTGTTCTGAGCCCATAAAGGACATTTTGTGCCACTCTATAACCTTTGCCCTCCCAAACGAATTTCAGAATTTTACTCTGTAATGATCTGAGTTGGTCTTTTTTAACCGCTATTGGTAGAGATCTGAACAAGTAGAGTAACCTTGGTAGGAGGGTCATTTTGACTGCGTTAACCCTACCTGTCCAAGAAAGTTTGTGTCGAGCCCACGTCTGTAGATCTAGTTCTAGTTTCCGAAATATAGGGGGATAATTAGCCTGGTATAGATGTTCAATTTTGGTTTATTCAGGTGCTCTTTATTAGAGGCCTGTGTGCCAGGTAAAGGGCTGCCCACATCTGCTTCTAATTGTAACGCACTCAGCTGTGGAGAGGAAATGAAAACAAGTGCATTTTCCATCAGTCCGCTGCACAGCCAGAATCTACTGCGATCTCAAGAATTTTTTTTCTGATTTCCATTGCGTGCACATGATTTTCTCTGGTTCAGGGGCTGGATAGCATTCTATATTGGTTTTGTTACTCCAGCCTAGCAGCCCTGCTTATTTACAGGTGGATAATTCCTGCACATGTAAATGGATAAAGGGTATCGGTATGCTCTGGAATAGGGTCATTTCTTATAGTACCCTTATATCCCCATCTATCCCCCCCATAATCTCCATCTATCCCTGCCCCCCCCCCCCTAAATTATTTTCAATGTTACACATGAACCTTTAAGAGAGAGAGTGCAATCTTGCCAGCAATGGTTCTTTGACTTAAATTTTCCCAATGGATTCTTCCTTACTGCACCCTTTAGGTTCCAATGTCACTCTGCAGGCTTCTCTGTATTCATTCATTCCTTATGATATGTGAATGACTACCTAAGTTCAAAAGCTGCAGAGTGGTGCAGAGACTGAAAGCCAATGGGCAGTGAGCGAGCATTGGGGAGAGCCAAGGTTTTATAACAGATCTTGTGGAGGGTACGAAGGAGGAAAGTGGAATTTATACTTTACAATTGCTTCCCCTGAACTGCAGAATAAATCTTCCTGGAGTTTGATCCTCTTAATTGATGCTGCTTTGAAATGAAGTAGCGCAATTTCAAAGTAGCAAGGTCAGCGCAATTTCAGGTGCTTCTTGATAGACATCTATGCCAGGGTTTGACAAATTTGCTTGGAAACTAGAAGCCAGCTAAAAAAGTTAGGAGCCAGAAAACGCACCCCGTCCCGACGAGCTTGCGCGCAGAAGCGAACACATACGTGAGCAGCGCCCGCATATGTAAACAGTGTTCAAACCACACATGTGAGGTATCGCCGCGATTGGTAAAGCGAGAGCAATAATTCTAGCCCTAGACCCCCTCTGTAACTCAAAACATGCAACCTGTAGATTTTTTTAAACGTCGCCTAAGAAGATTTTAAAGGGTAAAAGTTTGTCGGCATTCCATGAGCGGACGCAATTTTGAAGTGTGACATGTTGGGTATGAATTTACTCGGCGTAACATTATCTTTCATAATATTAAAAAAAAATGGGCATAACTTTACTGTTGTCTTATTTTTTAATTAAAAAAAGTGCAATTTTTTCCCCAAAAAAGTGTGCTTGTAAGACCGCTGCGCAAACACGGCGTGACAAAGTATTACAACGATCGCCATTTTATTCTCTAGGGTGTTAGGATAAAAAACATATATAATGTTTGGGGGTTCTAATTAGAGGGAAGAAGATGGCAGTGAAAATAGTGAAAAATGACATTAGAATTGCTGTTTAACTTTTAATGCTTAACTTGTAATACCAACGGCCACCACCAGATGGTGCCAGCTCACACAAGGAAGAGCTGGGGACTTCACAAAAACAAAAATGTTTTTTTTTTTTTTGCCCACCTTCCAAGCCAAGTCGCCAGGATGCTATTTCTAGTCGCCATGGCGACCGGGATTTGTCAAGCCCTGATCTATGCGGCTTCATACACAGATGTCTATTTAAGTCGCACCTGAAATCGGCAAAAGTGGTGCAGGAACTACTTTTGGAAATCGGTGCGGCACCGCAAAATCGGTGTCGCACCGATAGGAACAGTGCCATTGCCGCCAATAGGCTGTGACTTGTCATGCGATTTGATCTCTCGAATTGCATTACAAATCGCTCCAATGTGAACCTAGGCTTATTCTGAGTTTGTGTTTATTCCCCAAAACCTTCTATAAAAAAAAAGGAATGTGTACTCTATTTAATTGTCTCTTTATCTTTGCCTCAATATTTTGTTGTTTTGCAGCCGGCACACAGGCAGGTGAGGAGATTCCCATCATCTCCAGGACGAATATCAAAGAATTTAAAGATACTTTCTCCAATGAGAAGTTTGACTTCCACAACAATCCCAACATCACCTTCTTTGTTTATGTCAGTAACTTCACCTGGCCGATAAAGATACAGGTAAGAGGAACAAGGACAACTGTGACTGGTGTCCTTATCTTGAGCTTTGTCATACATTCTGTTGACATAAATTATGGGAGCGGATCAGATTGATTTGTTGCAATACACTAAAAAGTTTTAGTTTTTCTTTCTTGTCCATGAAAGAACACAAACACAGGAAGTCTTTTAGCCTTTGGGTTATACTGCCATCTACAGGCGGTTTGGAAACTGGTAAACAAAGTGTAGCCCAGCCCAGGATAACTCCTACTCAGCTTACCTGTTTTGTGCTGATGTTCTAGGACAGGGGTCTCCAAAATGCGACATGGATGCCAGATTCTGCCCGCTGCCTGCCTATATCTGGCCCTTGGGGCGCTATTGCCCCCAGTGACACCAACAAAGGGGCACAATTCCTCCCACTGACACCAATGATGGGGCACTATTCCTCCCATTGACGCCAATGATGGGTCACTATTCCTCCCATTGACGCCAACAATCAAGCACTATTCCTCCCATTGACACCAACAATGAAGCACTATACCTCCCATTGACACCAATATTGGGGCACACTATTTTTCCCACTGACACCAGTATTAGGGCATTGCTTACCCCCATTGACACCAGGGCATTGCTTACCCCCATTGACACCAGGGCATTTTCCATTTACACTGATAGACTGGCCCGCCCAAAGCATGAAAAACAGTAAGCTGGCCCTTTGTTTACAAATTTTGAAGACCCCTGTTCTGGGAGGATGGCCATCTTTTCTGCAGCTCTGCTGGGTAAAAGACCAACTATTTTAGTTAGCACCTGTTCCTATAGTTTTTATTCTTTTGCAACCAGGACTTTTTTTTTTCTACATTGCTGCAGTGGCCTAGTCGCTTTGATTGCAGCCATTCACAATGCAGCACTCCTGACGACATTACAAGTGTCTGCATCCTGGGTTCTTTTGCCATCTGCTCATTGAGCATCCTCTTAGCTTTTTCATGCTTGGCTGTATCTTCTCCCTTTTTACTTGGAGTTTTTACTGTGGTCATGCAAGACTTGGACCCAGATCATAGTTTTTTACTGACTCAGATCAGAGGCTAGAAGTTCCCTCTCGCACACTCTGGCAGATTATATATGTGATTTGCCTGTGGTTTTAGTGGCTTCTAGGCCATCAGCCTCAGAAACTCTGATTCTTAGTCATTGAAATCCTTGTGTGAAGAGTTAACTCACACAGTCTAATGCTTTAACTCCCACATTAAAGGAGATCAACCATTGGTCCCTCCACACACACACACACACACACACACACCAAGGTGCTGGGTGTAATCCTAGACTCTGATCTCTCCTTCAGCCTTCACATTCACTCACTGGCTACATCTTTGCGCCTTAACCACTTAAGACCTGGACCATTATGCAGGTTAAGGACCTTGCCCCTTTTTGCGATTCGGCACTGCGTCGCTTTAACTGACAATTGCACGGTCGTGCGACGTGGCTCCCAAACAAAATGGCGTACTTTTTTTCCCCACAAATAGAGCTTTCTTTTGGTGGTATTTGATCACCTCTGCGGTTTTTATTGTTTGCGCTATAAACAAAAATAGAGTGACAATTTTGAAAAAAAATAAATATATTTTTTACTTTTTGCTATAATAGATATTTGGAAAACTGGAGGGGATCCAGTTAGTCTCAAGCATACATATCGCACCTCATCCCAAATGGTAACAGATGAAAACAAAGAGGAGTGGGCATTTGGCGGTGCTATATAGAAACAATTATTTGTTATGTCTAGAATTTAAATAATTTATTAAAATATCAGGGTCGAAGATAGTACAACACATGATACAACAATTAAAAACAATTGTATTAAAGCGGAGGTTTGCCCTAAAAAACATCTATGTACCATCTCATCCAGCATACTAGCGTCAGCTACAGTATGCTTTTTTTTTTTTTTAAGCTGTATTTACCGTTTAATCCTTCAGTTTCGTTTCAGACTCCCGCGGGGAGTAGGCGTTCCTATGTAGAGGGGAACATGATTGACGTCCGGCTATGGCACGTCACGCGTTCCGAAATTAGCCGGACTAGCTCTCGGCTCTTCACGGCGCTATACGGCGCATGCGCACGGACTAGGAGCTGACTGTGCAGGCACCGTATACAGCCGAGTCCTATTTCGGCTATTTTCGGAACGTGTGACGCGCCATAGCCGGACGTCAATCATGTCCCCCCTCTTCATAGGAACTCCTACTTCCCGCGGGAGTCTGGAAAGAAACTGAGGGATTAAACGGTAAATACAGTGCAAAAAAAAAAAAAGCATACTGTAGCCGACGCAAGTATGCTGGACGGGATGGTATATAATTATTTTAGGGTGAACCTCCGCTTTAAGTCAGAACTTGGATATCTGGGTCGCTGTAGTTCCCAAATTTTAGATAACTGGTCAGTTTAAGATGTCACCCAATATATTTCGCCTTATTAGGCTTCCTCAGGGGTTTTGAAATCGACCAGAATTAAATGGCCAACTCTGACAACCCGGATGGGGAGAGAATATTATCATCAATCCTAAGGGCACCAGGACACCAAGAACAGCTCAAACCGCAAGAAGTATAGAGCCCTACACCAAGGTGCTGACGCTGCGCCGGGGCAGAAGCTCGACCATAGGGGGAGAAAAGGAGACCCAATATGTGTGACAAATTGTAAGCACCTGCAGGGACAGCCAGAAACTTCAACTCTATCAGACTGGATACAGGAAAGGATATGCCTGATCAGCCAGTCTGGATGGATTTGGAGGTGTGGGAGACTTTCTCAGGGATCAGTGCAGCATGCTATAATAAATATCCCCAAAAAATATATATGTATAAAAAAACGTTTTTTCCCTCAGTTTAGGCCGATACGTATTCTTCCACATATTTTTGGTAAAAAAAAATCACAATAAGCGTTTATCGATTGTTTTGCGCAAAATTTATAGCGTTGACAAAATAGGGGATAGTTTTATTGCATTTTTATTAAAAAAATTTTTTTTTTTACTACTAAAGGCGGCGATCAGCGTTTTTTTTTTTTTTTTTTGTGACGGCGACATTATGGCGGACACTTTTGACACATTTTTGGGACCATTGTCATTTTCACAGGGAAAAGTGCTATAAAAATACATTGTTTACTGTGAAAATGACAATTGCAGTTTACGAGTTAACCACTAGGGGGCACTGTAGGGGTTAAGTGTGACCTCATATGTGTTTCTAACTGTATGGGGGCGGGGCTGGACGTGTGACGTCATTTATCGTCTTTCCCTATATCAGGGAACAGACGATCAATGACACTGCCACAGTGAAGAACAGGGAAGGTGTGTTTACACTCCCCTCTCCCCGTTCTTCAGCTCCGGTGACCGATCGCGGGACACCGGCGGCGATCGGGTTTCGCGGTTATGGAGCTTAGGACCGGTCACGAACGTGCGGGCGCGAGGTTGCCACCCCACGGCTGGGCTTAAAGAGACACGTACAGGTACGTGATTGTGCCCAGCCGTGCCATTCTGCCGACGTATATCGGCGTGAAGGGGTCCTTGAGTGGTTAAGCTCTGCAACATTACCAGAATTCGCCCCTTTCTAACAACACTACAAAACTACTTATTCACTCTTTGCTTGTCTCACGCCTTGACTACTGCAACTCTCGTCACTGGCCTTCCCTTTACACAGGCTATCCCCCTTCAGTCTATTATGAATGCTGCTGCCAGACTAATACACCTTTGTAACCGATCCGTGACTGCTGCTCCTCTCTGCCAATCCCTTCACTGGCTTCCTCACTGTATATTATTCAAAATACTAACCACAACATACAAAGCCATTCACAACATCGCCTCCAGCTGGAGATATCGCCCAAATCGTCCCCTCCGCTCCTCCCAGGACCTCCTGCTCTCTAGCTCCCTTCTTACCTCCTCCCATGCTCACCTCCAGCACTTCTCCAGAGCCTCTCCCATCCTCTGGAACTCCCTGCTCCAGTATGTCCAGTCAGCCCCTACCCTGTACACCTTTAGGCAATCCCTAAAAAAACGCACTTATTGAGGGAAGCCTACTCCACCTAAGAACTGTACTTGAGTCACCTCCTTAAGATCATCCATCACAGCTATTACCATTTGTACTAACTTCCCCTCCCTTTAGATTGTAAGGTCCATGAGCAGGACCCTCCTATTGTATTTTGTACTGTCCCCCTTCTACATTGTAAAGCGCTGCGCAAACTGTTGGCACTATATAAATCCTGAATAATAATAATAAAGGAGACCGTTTCAGTTATGTTGCAGTGCACACCCCTCAGAAACTAGAGGATCAGCTTGTTGCATCCCTCAGTGCTCCTTTCAGCTTTAGGTTGTTTAAAACTCCAAAAGCTGAAAACTCATTTTCTTTTCACCTGCTTTTCTAACTCTTTAAAGATTGAAAGCATTCTTATAAGCTGTTTGCTCCCCCATAGCACTTATTAGCTTGTATCTGTTTGGTGAGGATCTTGTACGGAAGTAACCTATTGCCATTCGAGAATGCTTTTTTTTTTTTTCTTTTTAAGGATACAAACAATAAGCTGCTGGAAGCCCTTACTAGATCTCTGTTCTTGCTGGCGGGTTTTACCCCTCATCTGATTCTGGTTGTAACCTTACTTTGCTAAACCGTGTCTGACTGTACAAAATCCCTTATGAGGTCTATTACTGCTGCCGTTGATCTCTTGCCTATTGAGCAAGTGGAGAAGATGCCTATAGCATTAAAGGGGTTGTAAAGGTGTGTGTGTGTGTGTGTGTGTGTGTGTGTGTGTATATATATATATAATATAATATTAGGGTTGTCCCGATTCCACTTTTTTAAGACCGATTAAGTACCGATACTTTTACCGATTACCGATATTTTTTTTTTTTTATGTCATGTGTCTTTTTTTTTTATTTTTTTTTTACAATTTTAATTTTTCACTATTTGTTGTTGTTTTTTTACAATGCTTTTTTTTGGGGGGGGGGATAGATGTGCCAGTGTGTTTTTTATTTTAATATGTATTATTTTTTACAATTTTTATTTATTGCTATTTTTTTTTCTTGGCCCTGTTGGGGGGCTTTGGTGAGATATCAGGGGTCTTAACAGACCTCTGACATCTCCCTTTTGAGACAAAGAAAGGGACTAAGGACACAGATTCCCCAGTCCCTTTCTCAGCTGCACTGGAAATTAATGGACAGGAGACTGAAGCATTGTAAACACAGTTTACGATGCTCAGTTATACGAATGGACAGAGTCAGTGATTACTGACTCTGTTCATTGGGAAAAGGTAGGAGCCGGGTTTAGCGGCTCCTACCGCCGCTCTCCATCCTGACAGAGGGGGTGGAGGAGGATATGAAGGGGGACACAGAGCACGGTGGGCGGAAGCAGCAGCGCGGAGGGGGGACACGGAGCATCGAGGGGGAGAGCAGAACGGAGGACAGCAGCGGCACAGAGGGGGGGGGGGACACGGAGCATGGAGGGGGAGAGAAGAACGGCAGCGGCATGGAGGGAGAGAGCAGAACGGATGGGGGAACTGGAGAAGGATACAGGGAAAGTCGGGTATCGGGTAAAGTATCGGAGCATTTTCCCTGAGTACAAGTGCTCGGGGAAGTGTATCGGTACCAGCAACTAAAATGAAAGCTGTTATCGCTGTGTTCCCCGCGCTCTCCTCTCTCTTCCCCTTCACGGCTCTCCTCTCTCTTCCCCTCCGTGATCGCTGGGAGGAGGACTCCGATTCAACCCTGCCTGCCGGAAGGTGCTCGCCCCCCGCTCCCAGGCAGCCCTTCCTCGCCAGCCCTCAAATTCCACTCGCAAGATGCGAGTGGAATTTTTGAGGGCTGCCCTATTGTATAAAGACATCAGAAACAAGATAGGTTTATGGAACACCGCCCCTCTCCTAATGTCCCTTAAATAGAGGGATGGTGGTCCTTCGTCCCCATTTATATCTGGGAATAGTGTAAATATAACGGTCAGAAAGCACAGGAGGTTATTAACCCCCAAGATTTCTAGCACAGTCAACAGGTATTTCTCAATTAACAGATATAACAAAACACCCAGAGAATGCCAAACACGACTTCTAATTTTATGTTGCGCCGTTTCTACGGCTTTAGAAGATATGCTTTTATGAAATGATATCAGACTTCTGTTATACGACCAGCTTGAATGTAAATAATGCTTGCCGTTTCTGTCACATTCCTGCTGCACCTTTCAGTCCCCCTGCTCTGCCTGAATGCCAAGTCATTCTGATCAGGCAGCTGCAGCTCTTCCCGATGGTGATGAATATTGTACGTTCCCCACCTCTCTCACATTCCTATTAACTAGATATCCAGATCATCATAGCTATGGGACAGTAGCTGCCTTTTTTATGATCTGCTTTTTTTTCAAAAATTAGGAAAAAATGCTTCAGCTAGAAAAAAAACCTGTTGGATAAATATGGTAAAAACATAACTGGTTGTTTGCATTGTGCTCCATGCTTTAGCAGCCAAACAATTGCTTGTCCATCCAGAATGTAGTCTTGGCTATGCGAATTGAGCACAAGCATCCCATGAAGTGCTGGCACCTTGGCAACCTACTGCGAGCTTCTTTATCTTAAAGTGATTGTAAAGCTTCCCTTTTGTTATGAAAAGTAACAAACATGTTATACTTTGCAACGGTTTTGCACAGAGCAGCCTCGACCCCCCCTCTTTCTATGTGGGGAACTCATGCACGCTTACTCCTGAGCTGTCTGTGTCTATTGATGTAGACAGCGGGTCTCAACCCCGCTCCCTCCTCATAGGATTTGATTGATGGGGACAGGAGCCAATGGCTCCCGCTGCTATCAATGAGGATGGACAGACCCCGGAGAGCATGTGCTCTCATGCACAGCGCTCCATCGAGATGGGGCTCAGTTAAGTATAAAGAAGGGGGGGGGGTTGCTGGGGAGATCCTCTGCAATAAGTTTTTGACCTCAAAGTGGTTATAAACCCCATTCATAAAATCTGACCTGGGCACATATATCTGTATTGTTTACTTGTCTCTCTCCAAAGCTCTGAGTGCCATGTCTTTGTTCTGCTCCGTTCCTCTGTTATCAGCCAGATCACTTCTGACAAGCGCTCCGACACAGGAGATAAAAGCAGCTACAATTTGTGTCGGGGAGGTAAGCAGAGAGCTTGTCTTTTTAAAGCACAGCCTTGCAAGTTTCTTCATTCCTCTGCCTATGTGTAGGGGGGGTGTGTGCCTTTCCTCCAATCAGCTCTCACACAGTGTATGCCCAGACTCCCCTCCCACTGCTGAAACGGGAAGAGAGATTTGTAACACAATGTGCACTTTCTAAAGAGTGTAGAAAGGGAAAGACAACAGATATACATGTAAAACCTATGCTATGTTTAATCTTTGTGTATAATCACTTCACTGGGTATAGGAGAGGGTTTACATTCACTTTAATGCATAGACTACATAATGTTAAAAACCTGATAGCTTTAGAACCACTTTAAAGCTGGCCATAGAGAAAGTGATTTTCTGCTTTTCCTAACAAAGCGTCCTAAATTCGATCAGTTGGCGTCCCTTGTTGGTACCTTCCCACCTGATGTCCTATGATTTAAACATTGTCGGGCAAAAAGCACCCTCATCCAATCAGTGCCCGCTGTCAGAATACAGTAGCTGTATTGGTGGGGTCCTTGCCTTCCACCCTCTCCGGCAGACCCACTATACGAACGTTATTTCGTCTGAGGCGGTTCTCCATATCTTCCACCCTGTCATACCCGTCCCAGTCATCTTCTGGGCATAATAAAGCATGTCCCTGGGGGGGTCCTTACCCTGGGTCTTAGCAGGCTTGCTGTGTTTGGGCCCCGTTTTGTCCGCACCACGAGGCGTCCCTTTCACAGCCAGCGCGGCGGCGCCATCTTGGACCTCCATCCCCGCTACCTCCGACTGTCCTTTGCGGGTCATCCCCCTGGTGCAGAACGCCGGTGGTGGTACCGCTGTGATCCTGGGAGCACGGGCTTCCAGCATATGGTGGTGTCGAACCGGAATCGTGGCCGGGGGAGGATCGATACCGGATCAGCGTCGGGAGCTATGAGAGATGCGTCCTCACATGCCTGTCCTGGCCACGCCCCCCGTAGCTGTATTGGTAGACATCCTTGCTGTTTAGCTGCATTCACATGGGTGTTTTAGCCACAGTGCCAATCCCAGCTGATGGCTGCTTACAGGTAGCAGGGATGGACTGGCCATTGGGACTACAGGGAGTTTCCCGGTGGGCCGATGGCTCAGTGGGCCGACTTCAGTGACAGCGGACCGCCGCCGCCCCCCCCCCCCTCCGCTCCTCTGTCTCTCCCTCCCTGCAGCGCTCACCTCCTCTCCCTCCCTGCAGCGCTCACCTGGGGGGACAAAGAAGCAGGGGGAGGAGCAGGGGGCATGACAGAGGAGCATGGGGGAGGGGACAGACAGCTGACTCAACAGCTATGTCCTGGGAGTTTCTCACTTCTGCCTCAACTTGTCCCATAAGGGGGGGCACCGAACTGATTCTTTGCCCCGGGTGAAATAATGTCTAGCTTCCCCACTGGTACTGCCTATAAGAGTACCCGTACCAGCTGTTCTACTCTAATAAAGTAGAATGGCTAGTGGCTAGTGAAGGGGGAGAGGGGGTGCGGGAGTTGTCCGGCCAACATGAGAGACCTTTCAAAGTGGGCCAGTCTGGATGAAGTCCAGGACCAAATTTTTTTCCCAGTCCAGCCCTGACAGGTAGCAAAAGCCGCTGTGCCCGTACACTGCAATGATAGGCAGTCAATGGCCTCAGCTACTCCTACCTGTTCGCACAGCCAGTAATCACCTGGGGTGATGGCAGCTGGACGCACTTTATGAGCTTTACTATAAAGTTACTCACTTATGGTAAATGCAGTCAGGCATGACGGGGTCTCAGAGTTTGTCATGTCCCATAAATGTTGTTTGTTGAGATTGAATCTTTGGGTAATCATCCTTTTTCTGAGGGAGAATGAGACATAAACTGTGGTATTTTGATTATTTTTTTTTTCCTGTAAATTCCCCCGTTTCCTCTGTAGTCTTGATGGTCAGTGCATGTTAGGCTGTGGAGGCTCCAGAGAAGGCTGTTTTGGAAAGTGGCTGGGCGGAGGGTGGGGCCTCATCCTGTCGAAATAGTTTATTTTTCCTATCACGGCTTTAGTGGTGTGAGAAGATTAACCCTTGGATTCCACAGTCTCTGAGAGTTTCTTCTATAAAGCTGTACCATGTTATAGGTTTTGAAGTGCCTTGTTTCCCACCTGCTATCTCTTCAAAAATGTACGATTCTCTCTCCCTCTTCTCTGACTTATGCTCGTCTTCCTATCTCTGCTTGGCTTAGTCCCTTTTTCCAAATAGAGATGTTTTTATTTTATTTTTTATGGAAAGATATTAAATGACATAGGAAAAGGAAAATATATATTTTTTTTTTAAGGTTGAGAGGGGGAGGGGGAATGTTAATAAAAAAAAAACAAAGAGAAAAAAAAAAAAAAAAGGAAAAAAATATATAATAGGAAAAAAGATATTAAATAAGAAGAAAAAAAAAATTAACTATACAAAATTAGATTTATTTAAAAAAAAAAAAATAAGGAGAAGAAGGGGAAAAATTATATATATTGGGAAAATACAGGAGATTTTTGCTTACAAATCAACAAGCTCTGTTTAATATTTATGAAATTATTTTCTTCACAACAATTGCTTTAAAATTACATTTTAATAGGAGAACTGTTTAAAGAATTATTTTCCTTTTAATAGGATATGATTTTTATTAATTTTTTCTCTGTAGTGATGGGCTGTATGGTTTTCAACTCATACTTCTTTATCTGGGTTATCTCCAACCCGACGATAGTGGCATTAGTTGTCGTCAGTTGACTGGTGATTGGTGTACTCTATTGCCGCTATACAATTACCGATTTACCTTATTGAGGAGATCTTCATGTGTATTTTCCTCTTTACGGTAATCGGTCTCAGGGTTTTCACCCGACGATCTCTCATTTTTCGTCCCATTTACCGTTCCTATTTGTCCCTTTCCCGTTTTTCCCACCTACCCTCCTTCCTTGTTCCCCAACCTTCCACATATCCCCCTATAGGAGGATTTCGTTTATACTTATATTTGTTTTCTATTTCTTTCCCCCTTCAAATAGATATCTTATTTTGAGCTTTTCCTGAGGGGGTCTAAGTTTCCCCTCCCCTATTTACCCCCCCCCCCTTTTTTTTTTTTTTCTTCCTTCCTTATTATAGGTTACTACCCCTCTGTTTAAAGTCATGACATCACCCTCTGGTAATGTGACTGATCCGAAACGGAAGATTAAGCTATATTCCCTAAACATCAAGGGTCTTAATATACCAGAGAAAAGATCAAAATTAATGCTATTGCTTAAAAAATCAAATTCGGACATTATATTTCTACAGGAAACACATTTCAAAACAGATTGTTGTCCTGCCTTTAATGACGACATTTTTTCCCACATATTTCACGCTACCAATCCAGAATCCAAAAGTAAAGGGGTTTCTATATTGATCTTGAAAAACTGCCCTATTCAGATATTGGATACCTAAATAGATAATGAAGGCAGATACTTATTCATTAAAGGATCTCTTTATAACAAACCATTAACTTTGGCCAATATTTATGCCCCTAACAGACTTCACGCTTCATTCTTTGAGAAAGTAATTGAGTCCCTAGAATCTTTTGCCAATGGCATGCTGATAGTTGGAGGTGACTTTAACTTGGCCCTCAATCCCCTTTTGGACACATCTTCCGGTTCATCTAAGACTCCTTATAAAACCTTACGTCTGATAAAAATTTGTTACGACATTTATCATTGCACGATACTTGGCGCACTCTAAACCCTTCTTCTAGAGACTACACTTTCTACTCTCTCCCCCACAACGCATATTCCAGGCTAGATTATTTTTTAATCTCCCAAAAAGATTTGGATACTCTGGAAAGTGCCTCTGTAGAACCAATGATTCTATCCGACCACAACCCCATTACCATTTGTATATCCTTTTGAAGACAAACCGGTTCTCCGGAAAATCTTGGAGTCTTGATAACTCCTTACTCAACAATATAAACAATGTTCAAAGGATAAACTCTTTGCTTTCATTCTACTTTGAGGAAAATACCACGAATGATGTTCACCCTCATACGATTTGGCTTGCCCATAAAAGCGTTGTTAGAGGGGAAATGATCTCCTTGTTGGCAAAAAGAAACAAAGATAGACAAACCCGCATAAAATTTCTTACCGACCGAATAGATACTCTAGAAAAGACTCAAACATTCCCTTGCCTCGAATGCCCTTGCAGAACTCACCAATACCAGAAATGAATTACTTGAGATTTTGGATAAAAAAAGTCAAGCGCAACCTTATCTATTCACAATTTTTTTTCTATGAATTCGGCAATAAAACTGGTAGACTCCTAGCTAACTCTTTAAATTCGTCAAAGAAAAAATTTGACAAAATATACACCATTACTGATCCAAAAGCGAATAAGTTTACCAGTACTTCTGATATTGCCAAACAATTTCAAAACTATTATTCAAAATTGTACAATTTTCAAACTTGCCTAGCAATTCGCATTCGAGGAAGGACATGATATCAGACTTTTTGAACTCCTACTGCCCTAAACCTCTAAATTTGGACATGGCCAAAGATTTGGACAGGCCATTGGAATTGCCTAAAGCCCTCACTGCGCTCAATCAACTCAACACAGGCAAGAGTCCTGGACCGGATGGTTTTACTGTCAACTATTATAAAACTTTTAGAGATTCGTTGATCCCTCATTTTATTGCAACATTCAATTCTATTCTTTCCCAGGTGCCCTCTTCCAGAGACCTTCTAGAAGCCCATATAGTAATGATCCCCAAACCAAATAAGGATAAGACACTGGTAACTAATTATAGGCCCATCTCACTATTGAACGTGGACATCAAACTATATGCAACGATCTCAGCGAATCGCCTATTGCCACTTTTAAAGGATTTAATCTCTTTAGACCAGGTCGGATTCACACCAGGCAGGGAAGCAAGGGATAACCCTATCAAAGCCCTGAATATACAAAACTGGCTCATTAAATCGAATTTCTCTTTCGTTCATAGACGGACACAGCATCCTTTGACCTTAGGGTTATGCTTCTTCCTACCAGGAGATTTAGGCAGAATTCTACAGCACTTAAGGTGTTAAAAACTTTCCTTCATGCCGCTCCTCCCAAGGGGCGTGGCTCCCCCAGGCATAACCCCCACTCTGCTTCAGCAGCCTCAGTTTGTTTCTGCCTAACCGTCAGGAGAGTCAGGCTCTCTCTGGAGTCCTGGACTCTGGAGTTTTTTCTTGCAAAATTTTTTTGCTTTTTGCGAGTTTTTTCCTCGCTTTTTTATTTTATTTTGAATCCTGCGATTCTTCTATCAACAGCCGACTGGGTGACAGGCTGGGTCCTCGACCCTTGTAGTCCCCCCAGGTTCGGCCTTCGAGCGTGTGCCGGCCCTCAGCTCCGCTTTGGGACGTCCACGACAGGCCCCATTGCTCCAGGGGCGGCCGGGGAACTTCGGTTCTAGGGCACACATATGACCGGTCTCTATGGCCTTGTCACAGTGTGTCTGGCTGACAACCATGCCGTTCGCGGACGTTGGTTCTGTCTGGGATACCTCCAGCCGGGTAGTCGCAGGACAGGTAAGTAGTGGCCCCTTACTCAGGTAAGTGGTCTGGCTGGAATGTTTTCCCTTGGGAGGTCGACTGAGGGTTTTTCCCTGCTTTCCTCTCTCCCTTATTCCTCTCCCTCCTTCCCCCTTTGGGTGACGGCTGTGCAGGGGGTTTTTTTCTCTGGGGCTCATTTTTTTTTTTTTTTATTTTTTTTTTTTCACTCGTGGTATGGCTGGGGCTGTTCTGTGTCACTGCAGGGGACTGTGGTGGACATTCTGGGCATTTTTGTGTGTGCTGTGTGCTGTTTTGGTGTACTGTCATTTTTGGGTACACTGTCTTTTTAAAACTGCGCAACGGCGGCCATTTTGCCGGAGCCGCGCTTGTATTATTCGGCGGCCATTTTCTTGTGGCCGGCGCCGTTTTCAGAACTAGTTCGGCCTCTAGTGGCCGTTTCGGCGGGGAAAAAAGACCGCGAATCATCTGAGGGGACAGACGCAGCGCTGCAGCTTCTCCTCAGCACACACTTGCCTTCACAGACCGCGCTGTACAGAGGGTGGTGAGTCTCAGGGGGCCCCATACTGTGCTCTAGCGGCCGGGAGGTGACCTGTGGGGGACTTTTTTCCTGCCATTGGCAGTGGGGGTGACACGGCAGCTGCAATATGGAGCCTGAATCAGGCCCCTCATTCCTCACAATGCCGGAATTAACCCTTAAGCGCCCCTTCCCCTGCCACATCTGTTGAGTCGGTGTCGGCTGTCCTGGAGTCTTTTTCTCACCAGGTTTGGAGCAGCCAGTGCTCGGTTGGGGGGTAAAAAAGCGCCCCCCCCGGAGGCTGTTTCTGGGGATATCTCTGACGCAGAATCTGATGCTTCTGGTTCTGTCATGTCAGAGGATGCGGGCTTAACCCACATGGACAGCGAGGATGACTCTGCTGCGGAGTCTGCTGACAAGGAATTTGTTGGAGCTCTTATTACTGCGGTGCGTGAGACTCTTCATTTAGAGGATGTGGCGGAGACACCAGCGGTGTCAGTCCCTTTTGGATTCCGCAAACCACCGCGTACCGCTAAGGTATTCCCCTGTGTTCCTTATTTAGACAATATGTTGTATAAGGAATGGGATACACCGCAAAAGGCTTTTACTATTCCTAAAAGCTTTGCTACCCGTTACCCCCTGGAGGAGGACTTTTTAAAAAAGTGGGTCACTCCTCCGTCGGTGGACCCTCCTGTGTCCAGACTGAGTAAGGCTACTACGTTGCCTGTGGAGGGGGCTCCTGCTTTCAAGGACCCCGCTGATAGGAGAGTGGAGGCCGTGGCCCGCTCCCTGTTCTCGGTGGTGGGTTCGGCGGTAAGGCCGGCTCTGGCCGGCGCCCTGGTTGCTCAGACGCTAACTGAAAGGGCGAAGCTCCTGCTGCAGGATCTGGAGGTCCAGGGTGCTTCCGAGTCCTCTAGGGACCTGGCTGAGCAGTTGATTCAGGGTCAGAAGTTTCTCTGCGAGGCGGATATGGATTAGATTCCTTTGCTTTCCAGGGCTTCTGTCTACGCAGTGGTTCTGCGCCGCCTTATATGGCTGAAGTGCTGGTCGGCTGACCAGTCCTCAAAAAAGGCCTTGATAGATTTGCCCTTTAAGGGCGGACGGCTTTTGGGGGCATCCCTGGATGACATCATTAAGGATGCCACTGGAGGTAAGAGCACCTTGCTCCCTCAGTCGGGGAAGGGTAGGGAACCTCGCCGCAAGCAAGGTCCTACTTTTACTACCCCCTAAGCGTTTTTTTTCGTGCGCCAGCGCGGCTGGAAAAGGTCCGCAAGGTGCAAAAGCCCTTGCTGCCGGGCGTAAGCGCCCCTGGTTCAAAAAACCGGACAAGCCTGCTTCCGCATGAAGGTCTGCCCCCGCCCGGGTCTCGGGTGGGGGGACGGCTTCACGACTTCGTGGATCGGTGGAATTCTCTTCTATCCGACCGTTGGGTTTGCGAGGTGGTCGCCTCGGGGTACAAGATAGAGTTCCTTTCTTGTCCCCCAAACAGATTTTTTCCATCCAACCTCCAGCTTCCTCCGGATCGTCGGCTAGCCCTGTCCGGGGCTGTCCAGGTTCTTCTGGACAGGGGGGTGGTTGTGCCGGTCCCCTCGCTGGAACGGTTTCGGGGGTTCTACTCCAATCTGTTCGTGGTCCCCAAGAAGGGAGGGGTTCGCCCTATCCTGGACCTAAAGGCCCTCAACTCCTTTGTCAAGGCGCAGCGATTCAGGATGGAGTCGGTCCGTTCTATCATAGCGTCCCTCCACCAGGGGGACTTCATGGCGTCCTTAGACATCATGGACGCATACCTGCATGTTCCCGTTTGCACAAGCCACCAAAGGTATCTGCGCTTTGCGATCGGGGAGGACCACTATCAATTCGTGGCCCTCCCGTTCGGGCTGGCGTCGGCATCACGGGTGTTCACCAAGGTGCTCGCCCCGATCCTGGCCTTGCTACGGCAGCGAGGGATCGCTATCGTGGGATACCTGGACGACCTTCTCCTGAGAGCTTCTTCAGGCTCAGAGTTAGAGGAGGACGTGTCCATCACGTGTCGGACTCTGCAGGAGTTTGGCTGGTTTTCTGAATCTCAGAAAATCAGTGTTGGTTCCGTCCCAGAGGCTGGAACACCTGGGGCTGGTTTTGGATTCGGGGGAGACAAAAGTGTTCCTCCCATCGCAAAACCTGCTGACCCTGCAATCTGCAGTGAGACAGTTGTTGACCCAGAAATGGTCATCTCTTCGCTTCTGCATGCGGGTTCTGGGTCTGAGGGTGGCCTCCTTCGAGGCGGTTCTGTATGCCCAATTCCACACCAGGGTACTACAGAAGGAGATTCTGTCACGATGGGACAGGGTCCCATCTTCTCTGGATCGCCAGATTCGGTTGAGCCATCTGGCCAAATCTTCCCTGGCATGGTGGCTGACGTCTCCGGTGCTTCAGTCCGGGAAGTCTTTTCTTCCGTGCCGCTGGACAGTGGTCACGACGGAGCCAGCCTCTTCGGCTGGGGGGGCGTCTGGGGCACCCAGTCAGCCCAGGGGCGCTGGACTCGGGAGGAGTCCCGCCTGCCGATCAATATCCTGGAGCTCCGAGCAATCAAGCTGTGCCTTGTCAGGTGGTCGCTGGAGCTACAGGGCCGTCCTGTCAGGATCCAGTCCGACAACGCCACGGCCGTGGCGTACGTCAATCATCAGGGCGGCACAAGGAGCTCGGCCGCGGCGACGGAGGTCGCTCACATACTTCGGTGGGCCGAAAGGTCCGTTCCGTCCCTGTCGGCGGTATACATTCCGGGAGTTCTGAATTGGCAAGCCGACTTCCTAAGTCGCATGACTCTGGATCAAGGGGAGTGGTCTCTCCACCCGGAGGTGTTTCAGATCCTGTGCCAAAAATGGGGGACTCCAGACGTGGACCTTCTGGCGTCCCGTCTCAATCGGAAGGTACCACGGTTTGTGGCCAGGTCAAGGGACCCGTGGGCAGACGCGTCAGACGCGTTAGTGGCTCCCTGGGGTCAATATCACCTGATTTACGCCTTCCCTCCTCTAAAGGCTCCTACCCCGCCTGCTGCGCAGGGTGGAAGCCGGTGGAAGCCGAAGGTATTCCAACGATCCTGATCGCCCCAGATTGGCCGCGTCGCTCTTGGTACGCGGACCTGGTACGTCTGGTGGCAGACGCCCCCTGGCGTCTGCCTCGGAGGGAAGATCTCCTGTCTCAGGGCCCGATCTTCCATCCCGCTTTACGGTCACTGGCTTTAATGGCGTGGCTGTTGAAAACCAGGTACTGAAGGACCGGGGCCTGTCGGGCCCGGTAATCTCTACCATGCTGCGTGCACGGAAGTCCACTTCTCGAAAAATTTACATCGTACATGGAAAGCATACATCTCTATGTGTGAGGAGATGAAGTGGCACCCCGTACTTACGTGGTGTCCCGGTTCCTGCTGTTCCTACAGCGGGGAGTGGACCAGGCTCTTGCCTTGAGCACGATCAAGAGTCAGATTTCTGCTCTGGCTGTTTATTTTCAGCGTCCCTTGGCAGCGAATTCTTTGGTTCGCACGTTTGTGCAGGGGGTCCGGCATGTGGCCCCCCCGGTGCGCCCTCCGCTACCTTCTTGGGACTTGAACTTGGTCCTCTCGGCGCTTCAGCGTGCCCCCTTTGAGGACATTCGGGAGATCCCCTTGCTGACTTTGTCGCAGAAGGTGATCTTTCTGGTAGCTATTACCTCTATCAGACGAGTGTCTGAACTGGCGGCCTTGTCTTGCAAGGCCCCCTACTTGGTCATCCATCAGGATAAGGCGGTGCTGCGCCCGCAGCCCTCTTTTCTTCCGAAGGTCGTTTCGGCCTTTTCACATTAACGAGGACATTGTTGTTCCATCATTATGTCCTCAGCCGAAGAACCCGAAGGAAGCCTCTTTACATTCTCTGGATGTGGTTCGGGCCCTTCGAGTTTACTTGTCGGCGACAGCTCCGTTCCGGAAGTCGGACTCGCTGTTCGTGTCTGTGTCCGGTCCCAGTATGGGCCTGGCAGTCTCGTCGGCCACCATTTCCAGGTGGATCCGACAGGTTGTGCTTCAGGCCTACGCCCTGAAGGGGCGGGCGCCTCCCTTTCGGGTCATGGCGCATTCGACCAGGGCGATCGGGGCCTCCTGGGCTTCCGACACCAAGCCTCTGTGTTACAGGTGTGTAAGGCAGCGACCTGGTCGTCGTTCCACACTTTTTCAAAGTTTTATAAGGTGGATGTGAGTGCATCTTCTGATGCCTCCTTCGGCCGCAGGGTGTTACAGGCGGCAGTTTAAGGTTGGAGTTCCTCCGTTGAGTAACTCCGGTTTTGTTTGGGGTGTAACCTGTTTTTGCTGTGTTATTTTCCCACCCCTCGAATTTTTTTGACACTGCTTGGGGACGTCCCTAAGGTCAAAGGATGCTGTGTCCGTCTATGAACGAAAGAGAAAAAAGGATTTTTGTACTCACCGTAAAATCCATTTCTCTGAGTTCATAGACGGACACAGCACCCACCCCTCCTTTGTTTGTACTGCTTGTTACGAACTGAGGCTGCTGAAGCAGAGTGGGGGTTATGCCTGGGGGAGCCACGCCCCTTGGGAGGAGCGGCATGAAGGAAAGTTTTTAACACCTTAAGTGCTGTAGAATTCTGCCTAAATCTCCTGGTAGGAAGAAGCATAACCCTAAGGTCAAAGGATGCTGTGTCCGTCTATGAACTCAGAGAAATGGATTTTACGGTGAGTACAAAAATCCTTTTTTTCCTGGCTTCATCCTGTCCCTCGACGCAGAGAAGGCCTTCGACAGGATAGCGTGGAATTACATGCGTGCAGCCTTGAGATCTTTAGGTCTGCAGGACCGTATGCTACAATTTATTGATCTTCTATATTCATCCCCAACAGCAAAGATCAAGATAAATGGCTGCCTGTCGGAGGCTTTCTCTGTGTCGAATGGCACACGCCAGGGTTGTCCCTGGTCACCACTTATATTCTAATTTTGGAACCCCTTCTGTGTAGGCTTCGAGTGAACCAAGATATAGTGGGTATTACTATTAAGGATAGACAATATAAACAGGCTGCATTTGCTGATGATGTATTATTGTTTCTGACAAATCCTATTATTACAATTCCCAACTTGCTAAAAGATTTCTCCCTATTTCGGACTGTTTCTAATTTAAAAATAAACTTTGCTAAATCCAAGGCCCTCAACGTATCTTTACCTCCTGACACAGTTGCTCTTTGCAAACAGAACTTCCCATTTGCCTGGGAGGATGACTGTATGTCATACTTGGGTATTAACTTATCTTCCGACACAAAAGACTTATATGCTAACAACTTCTTACCCATGTTGAATAACATCATGTCTGATTTACGAAGATAGGATAAAGGTATTTTTTTCGTGGTTCGGAAGAGCAAATGTACTCAAGATGATTGTTCTACCAAGATTCCTATATTTATTCCAAACCATCCCCATAAACATCCCGGGCGCTTTTTTCAAGACATTTAGACAACTTTGCTTAAAGTTTATTTGGAATGCAAAACAACCCCGGATTAAATTGGACAAGCTAGTTTCCCAAAACTCATGGGAGGAATTGGGGTTCCGGATTTACGTAAATATTACTGGGCTTGTCACATGTCTAGAATAATTGACTGGCATGTACACAAAAGCTCTAAAGACTGGATAACGCTGGAAGAGTATTCCTGCAATCTCTGAAACATCTACCGTGGACCAATCCAAAAAAAATTCCACATTCTGCCAAATCTCACCCCATCACGGGGACCACCCTGAAAATCTTCAGATCCCTATGCAAAACAATGACTATTTCCTCGATATATGGTCCCATTACCCCGATTACTCTTAATCCTGAAATTCATCTTCGAGACTATAGCATTAACCATTCCGACATTCCTCCCGAAGTGTCATATAGAGCTGTAGATTTTTTCACACAGAATATCCCCGAATCTTTCGAATCTTTCATATCCAACAATCCTGGTAGCAATATTTCCCCCCTTGATTTTGAACGAATCACTAAATTTCTCAATAGACTTGACCCTGTCAACACGTGGTGTAGGTCCAAGACTCAATTTGAATCTATTTGCCTTAAAAACTCTCCTCAAAAACATTTAGTCTCTCATGTACACGTTACTTAATTCAAACATAGATCCTCAAGTTGACGATACTAATCTTAAATGGAAAAAGGGAACTCAAAATCTCGATATCTAATGATCTGTGGATGACTATCTTTAGACGTTTGCATAAGGGTTCATTAAATATCTTGACCCAGGAAAATGGCTACAAAATATATTCCAGATGGTACAGGACCCCCTTGGTCATTAATAAATACAACCTGGATATATCCCCCTTATGTTGGCGTTGTAACACCGAACCCGGCACACTACTGCATATTTGGTGGGAGTGTACCGTGATTGCAGGGTTTTGGAGGGAGGTTCATAGACTTATATCGCACATCACCACTTACACTCCAGACTTCACGGCCGGGCAATATTTATTACATCTTTCTAGTCTTCCCCATTCGGCTTACAGCCACACTATAGTAATACACCTTATCAATGCGGCGAGACTATGCATCCCCATCAAATGGACTCACTCTTCTCCCCCTACTATTTCAGATTGCATTCGCAAGGTAAACCATATTGCCAATATGGAAGACTTGATCCACCAATCGAAAGATTCTTCTAAAGACTTCTACGACAAATGGTCGTGCTGGTTCCACTTTACAAATTCTACAGAATGCCAAGTCTTATTAGACTCATGACAAGATGATATGTATCAATATCGTTTATCTTATTTTGATATTTGATTGCATCATACTCTTATGAGTGATAGGAAATTACCATTTTCCTGATCTGATTCTTTTCCGTTTCGGTCAATTATATGTCCATTCCTTCCCTTTCCACCTCCTTCTCCTTTTGTGTTTGCCTTTATATTATACGTTGTTAAGATACACAGTCGGATTTACAACGTTTATGTTCTTTATGAATTTTATGTTATATGTCAATTATATATATTGGCACTTGGAATGTTTAAGTTGCTTCAGTAAAGCTGTATGTTAATATTTATTCTGAAAAACTAATAAACTTAAAAAAAAAAAAATGTACGATTATTTCAGAGAGGAGAATTCATCACTGCACAGGATATTGTACCAAACAAAAGGAAGGAAATGTAAAGTTTTGAGATGCCAACAGGAAAAAAAGCATATTTGCAATGCATGCTGCTTTTGTGTGATCTCGAGACCAACTGGCCATTGCAAGTTTCTGGACACCTGAAATTAAAGGGGTTGTAAAGGTAAATGTTTTTTCACCTTAATGCATCCTATGCATTAAGGTGAAAAAACATCTGACGGTGCCAGCCTCCCCCGAACCCCCGTTTTACTTACCTCACCCCTCGAAAGTCCCGCACGCAACCCCGTGATCCTCTTCGGTTCCCAGCCTGGCCGTTGATTGGCTAGGCTGGACGGATTGATAGCAGCGCAGCCATTGGCTGGCGCTGCTGTCAATTACATACGATGACGCGATTGACAGCCTCAGCTCTTTTCCTGTCAGCTGTGTGCAGGGATGTGCCCAATTCCTCCAATCAGCTCTCAGAGCTCCCCTTACTGAGGTCTGCGGAGTGTAACTTCAGCTTCCCACCCCTTTTTTTTCTCTAAACTCTGACAAGTTTAGAAATTCAGCACTTTTCGACGGCTGTAAAGAAGAGAAGACTGTAGATAGACAAATCTGTTTTTGTAGGAGGATTTTGTATTGCCTTAGGATAGTTCTTAAAGTGGTTGTAAAGCTTTAATTTTAATAACAAACCTATCATACTTGCCTCCACTGTGCAGCTCGTTTTGCACAGTGTGGCCCCAATCCCCGTCTTGTGGGGTCCCTCGGTGGCTGTCTCCGCTTTTCCCCGCTTCTGGTTGCCCCCCTGGGAAGCGCTCTTCCAAGGGGCTTACCTTGCAGGCGTGCTCCCGGGTCCTGTATTCGACGGCCATACCTGCCAACTACAGAACTCGGCCCCGGCCCTCGCGTCATTGGAGTTGATTGACAGCAGCGCGAGCCAATGGCTCCGCTGCTAGCAATCTATCCAATAAAGAGCCGAGAAGACCGGGTCGTGATCAAGCAAGTTCTCGACGCCGGACTTTTAAGGGCTCAGATAAGTAAACCGGGGGGCTGGGGGGCCGGCAATCATCAGATGTTTTTTGACCTTAATGCATAGGATGCATTAAGGTGAAAAAACATGAACCTTTACAACACCTTTTAAAGGAGATTCTACAAAATATTAACTCCAGGGCTGAATACAAATGCACTCCACATTTTTTTTAGATATTTGTACAAAATTTGGAAAACCATTTATCGTTTTCCTTCCACTTCATAATTATGTGCAACTTTGTGTTGGTCTATTACATACAATCCCAATAAAATACATTTACGTTTTTGGTTTTTACATTACAAAATTTGGAAAATTTCAAGGGGTATGAATGTTTTCAAAGCAGAGTATGTAAGCGTTTACTACCACTTAAATTGCTGTATGTAAGCTTTTACTACCACTTTAAGGGTACTGTTAATGCTACAGCATCAAAGACTGCCAAGAGCACTTCCAATGTTGTGACAAAGGTTAGAGAAGGCCCTTGTGTTTTTTTTAGCATGACCATATACAAAGCCAGCTCCGTAAAGACATAGTTTGACCTCAACCCTAAAGAGAAACTTTGAATTTAATTGGAAAGCAAATTGAGAGCCAAGTTTTCTTGAGGAAGGCCAGTACCTGACCTCACAGATGCTTTCATTGGTGACTGGACATGCAGTAAATTTCTGCTGCCAAAGAAATCTGAAAGGGATGCAAGCGTATTAGTGCCCATGGTTTTGGAATGAGATAGTTGCCAATTGTCCCACATTTCCCAGGACATTCCTGGTATTTAGACCTTTGTGCCGGTCTTACTGTATCCCGGGAAATGTCCCAGGAAATCGCTGTTTTCCCGTTTTTTTTTTTTTTTGCCGCTGCTAGAGTGTCGCGTCCGGCACTGGTGACTTGTCTCCGCCTGCCACCATTTTACAGAAGACCAGCTATCATGAGGAAGAAACAAGAGACGGAACCCAGGCTTTGCCTCTTGGTTCTTCCCTTCAGCCTCCAAGAGCTGGTCTTTTGTAAATGGCGTGAAGACCAAATCACCAGTGGCATCGCTACCGGGGTGCGGCCCACACCCAGGTGAAGAGGGGTGACAGTGTCTTCTCCAGCCAAAGTTCTGGGACCCCCACATTTTTCTTCCCCCACTATGGCATGCCGGAAAAAGAATGTCCTGCCCCCTAATTATAAGACCTCGCCTACAGACAAAAAAAGTGCCCCTATACATTTTTTGAAAATGTTGGCAACTATGGAATGGGGTTCCCCAAAAGTTCACTCACAGGCCTACAAACTTTTCTCCCTGCAGTAGTAGACATTTTCTGTATTCATGGATAGCAATGCCTTGTTAATGGAACTAACAGTTTGGTGAAGGAGGAGTTATTGGGACAGCATTCTGCTCTGAAAAGCTAAAATCGTAATATTCATAAAATCTAAAATCATAAAATTCCTAAGCACCAACGGGCATTGTATTATGGAGGAGGATAATAGAGGACACATTTTCCTTTGTGGTAAAATTTGAATTTGACCAGTCTTCCTTGTAAAGATGATCTTCATGTGGGTTATGTATGGGATAGGGCTTTGTTTAACCACTGACCCAAGGGGTTTTTACAGTTCGGGACTGCGTCGCTTTAACAGACAATTGCGCGCTCGTGCGACGTGGCTCCCAAACAAAATTGGCGTCCTTTTTTCCCCACAAATAGAGCTTTCTTTTGGTGGTATTTGATCACCTCTGCGGTTTTTATTTTTTGCGCTATAAACAAAAATAGAGCGACAATTTTGAAAAAAATTCAATATTTTTTACTTTTTGCTATAATAAATATCCCCCAAAAACATATATAAACATTTTTTTTTTCCTCAGTTTAGGCCGATACGTATTCTTCTACCTATTTTTGGTAAAACAAATCGCAATAATCGTTTATCGGTTGGTTTGCGCAAAATTTATAGCGTTTACAAAATAGGGGATAGTTTTATTGCATTTTTATTTTTTTTACTACTAATGGCGGCGATCAGCGATTTTTTTCGTGACTGCGACATTATGGCGGACACTTCGGACAATTTTGACACATTTTTGGGACCATTGTCATTTTCACAGCAAAAAATGCATTTAAATTGCATTCTTTATTGTGAAAATGACAGTTGCAGTTTGGGAGTTAAACACAGGGGGCGCTGTAACATTTAGGGTTCACTTTGTGTGTGTTTACAACTGTGGGGGTGTGTGGCTGTAGGACTGACATCATCGATCGAGTCTCCCTAATAAAAGGGATCACTCGATCGATGCGTCGCCATAGTGAAGCACGGGGAAGCCGTGTTTACATACGGCTCTCCCCGTTCTTCAGCTCCGGGGAGCGATCACAACGGGGTGGCTATAAACGAATAGCCGCGCCGTCGTCCCGGATCGCTCCCCAAGGCTTACCGACCGCCGCATGTACGGGGGGGTCCCGATCGGACCCCCGACCCACGTCAAGCAGAGGACGTATAGGTACGTGCATTTGCCTGTCCGTGCCATTCTGCTGACGTATATTTACATGAGGAGGTCGGCAAGTGGTTAACTGCCTGTTGAAAGGTTTTTGGTGCAATTTGCATTTGACGGCATTTAAAACGGTGCTCTGCCTAATTCAAAAGGTCTGTCTACCTGAGCCCCAAATCCGCTTTGGGAAATGCAGCTTTTAATCCTCCGACTGCTGCAGTTTAGCAGTTTTGATGGCAGACTAGTCTCAGACATTGGATGTCTGCACTTCCACTTCTATAAAGCATGTCTGTCCATTCTGTGACAGCTCCTCTACAGCGGAGTGTGTGTATCCCATGGGTGTTTATGGTAGTCATGTAGCACATTCCCTGGAATATAGCTGCGATTTCTGTGAAATCCGCTCTATCAAAGGCCCCCTGTGCCGGAGCTCTGCCACTCTATAAATATCACTCAAGTGGTTTGTGTCCGCTGTTTGGTTTAGGAAGTTTTTTCTGCTCCCGCAATCTTCTACTTCCAAGCCGTACATACAGGCCGGACTGTGCGCTCGGTGAATGCCAGCTCTGTGCTGTTGCCATGTTTGCGGTATGACGCGGAATAAATACCTGATTTCCAAAGAGGAAAACAGCCTGCTATTTTATTTATGAGGACAAACCCGCTCCTATTTCCTGACCAGATGCAAATACAGATGCTGATTGCAGCCAAAGCTCGCACCTTACAGTTGTCCTGTGTATTGCGGTGTCGGGAGTGGCATCATGTGAGGCGTCCAGGAACTGTGTAAAGGTAACCGTGCGCTTTAATACATAGCTCTGCAAAGCAAAGCGCATGGACTCTATAATAGACAAAATGTATACTAAGTTCTAAATTCCTGAATAAAAGTGAACCAAAAGGGAATCCCCCCCCCCCCCCCCTGGAAAAAGTTTGTAAACTGATTACTGACCTCGCTTGAAAATGCTAGTTAAGGGAGCTGCGGTGGCTCAACGCGATTGGCACTGCGCTGACAAGCCATTCACCTCTGCAGCTAGGGGTTCGGATCCCGGTCTTGGCTGCATGTGAATTGAGTTTGGTGGTCTCAGCCCGGCTCCCGGTGGGTGTGCTATGCGAGGTAAGCCTGCGCTTAGTATGCCCACCCCCCTTCAACAAAAACCACCACACTTACACGCACTCGAAATTGGGTTAACATGCACGCACTTTGACCACGCGGTCTCTAAAAAGAGAGGCGAAGGACTAACGGGGCTGGTTGAGCGGGCAAATCCTCTCACTCCCTTATAGGGAGTCCCTCTGCCCCGTTGGGCTTCAAAGCGGAGCAGGTAGGGCGGGCTGTGTGGGAGGACCCCCTCACACACCCGCCATTGCCACCCGGGGCATGGAGAAAGGTGGCAGATTGCCTCTGGGGGAGGCCTGCCTACTCCAAACTCCTGCAGTCCGGCTCCTCTCTCGAGTACACGCACAAAATACACTTAAAAAGAGAAAAAAAAAATGCTAGTTACCTGTTTTTAAAAGTGTAACTACACATTTGTGGGGGAAAAAATTGTAAATAAAAAAATAACACATTTGTTACACAACTATATAGTAATTTAATGTTACCAAAAATGTTCTTAAAATCTTCTGTAAAATGCAATATGGCTACCTGGAGGCCTTTTGTACACAGTTGGTATACAGAACTTCCCCAGAAATATCATTTCCTGCTTGTGTGATTGGCCCACTGATTCTCCCTGAAGCCTGCACTAAGATACAAGTCAGATTTTAGGCATCTTGTGCAACTAAAATTACATTTTTGGTGAGAGTCTCCCAAAGGGTTTAATAAGTTCACCTTTTGGAATATGTTACATGTTCCACCTCTATTTAAAGTGGTTGTATGCCCTGAAAAAAAAAAAACTGTAATGCCGCGTACACACAACCGTTTTTCATGACGTGAAAAATTCCATTTTTTAAAATGGTCATTAAAAACGATCGTGTGTGGGCTCCAGAGCATTTTTTTTCGACGTGAAAAATGGGCATTAAAAATTTAGAACATGCTCTAAATTTCCACGTTGTGAAAAATGGTCGTGTGTAGGCTTTAAAGCGGATCTCCACTCTAAAGTGGAGTCCCGCTGATCGGCACCCTCCCCCCCTCCGGTGTCACATTTGACACCTTTCAGGGGGGAGGGGGGTGCAGATACCTGTCTACAGACAGGTATCTGCACCCACTTCCGGCCCTACGATACGGGCAAAGGACAGGTTTTTTCCTTACCTTCCGTCCGTCCCCCGTTGTATGCTGGGAACACTCGGCTCCCAGCACACAGCGGGAGCCAATCGGCGGGCGCAGCGCGACTCGCGCATGCGCCGTAGGGAACCGGGCAGTGAAGCCGGAGCGCTTCACTTCCTGGTTCCCTCACCGTGGATGGAGGGGGGAGCAGCAGGGTGACGAGCGATCGGCTCGTCATCTGCTGCGATCACCGCTGGACTCCAGGACAGGTAAGTGTCCTTATATTAAAAGTCAGCAGCTGCAGTATTTGTAGCTGCTGGCTTTTAATATATTTTTTTAGTGGCACATCCGCTTTAACGATGTGAAAAAAACGCGCATGCTCAGAAGCAAGTTATGAGACGGGAACACTCGTTATGGTAAAACTAGCATTCGGAATGGAGATAGCACATTCATCACGCTGTAACAGACTGAAAAGCACAAATCGTCTCTCGCCAAACTTTTACTAACACGAAATCGGCAAATGCAGCCCAAAGTGTGGCGCCATCTGAATGGAACTTCCCCTTTATAGTGCCGTTGTACGTGTTGTACGTCACAGCGCTTTGCTCGAGCATTTTTTTTCTAGGACATTAAAAATGGTCGTGTGTACGCGGCTTAAGGCATCTGTCTGCTCATAACTCGTAGGGCCCGCACCGCCTCCCGGTCACCGCTGAGGGAGCTGACGTGTTCCTTCTGGGTTCTTGGCTCCGGCGCTGTGAGTGGCCGGAGCCGCGATGAAACATTCTCCGCACATGCACACGGGAGTCCCCGTTCCGGCGAGGAGTTCTAAATTTCTGGCAGCATCCGCCAGACCTTCAGAGCGCATGCGCCACTGACGTCAGTGGCTGCATGCAAGGTGAATATCTCCTAAACCTCACAGGTTTAGGAGATATTCATTTTACTTACAGGTCAGCCTTATTATAGGCTGACCTGTAGATAAAAATGTGCAAGTGATGTATACAACCACTCTAAGGGTGGAACATGTAACATGTTCCAGCAGCTGAAGCCCCTCCCCAGTGACAGTGGGAGGGCATCTTCTCAGGGTGCTTGCTGTCACTGTTTGAAAATAACGTGGCCTAATGGGGCTCTGCCTACCCGGCCACGTCATTCGCTCACAGTCCTCTGTGAATGAGAAACTTCAAGTCCTGACAGCCTTTGTGGCTGTCGATGTATAGTTTCAATGAGCTACCAGTGGTGCTTTTGAGCACTCTGGTATTTCATTGCTTTTTTCCTGTCCGTGTGTATTGGTCTGCCCCTACGAGGTACGAGCAGACAGATACTGACAAGTCTGCAGGAGTCCTGCACGACACCCATCATCTGCTGATCACGGGTGCAATGCTTTCCAGGTTCCAAGTAAATAAAATAATAAATGCACTTTTTTTTATTTTTTTTAACCTGCAAAAAAAATTGCATTAATTATTTTTCTTAAAAAGTGAACTTATCCTTTAATCACCTCTGAAGGGATGCAGACACTGCACCTTTTCTCATTAGAGCCCTGCAAGTTCAACTAATCAATAATGGAAAAGTCGCTCCATTTCAGAAACACTGTGCACACACCAGCATTTCTTCATTTACAACCCCCTAATTCTACTGTATTTCTAGTTTTTGCCTATACTCACTGTATAAGACGACCCCCCTTCTGGGGCTTCATAGTGCCCATATTTCCTTCTTAAAGTGGAGTTCCACCCATTTTTTTATGTTTGTCTGTGCTGCATGCTCTAATCTCATAGTGTTCAGAATGGACAATTTTTATTTAATTTGTTGCTTGTAAATACCTTTATTTTGTAGTCCTTCATTACTTCCTCCTCCTTATTTGCCTAGGCTATTTGCAAGGGTTTCTGGGATAGGCATCATGTTTCCCAGTAGTCCTTGCAAACCTGACTGCAACCTATTACATTGCTTGTGCACTGAGCATGTGCGAGATATGCAAAGCTGAAATCCAGGAAGTCATACAGTCTGGCTTCATGATGCCCACACTTAAGATGGCCACGGTCTATTTCTAGATTATAAACTATTTAAATGCTGTAACAACCTAACAAAACGGACCTTAGTTTACAGACTAACTTTACTAGAATACATTAAGCTTGTGTATTACAGGGGTATTTATATTTAAAAAGTGAAATTGTGGGTGGAACTCCCCTTTAATTGAAGTTGGAACTATACAGCGCTGAGCCAATCACGGCGAGCAATGTATTCTATTAACGAATCCAAAGCCAGCTCAGATTGGCAGAGGCTGTAACATCATCAGCCCACGCCTCACTGACTCTAAAAGCCAATGTATGTAGCCTGCTCTGATTGGCAGAGGTTGTTGCTCCAATCTGAGCAGGCTCTGTATTAATAGAATACATTGCTCGCCAGGATTGGCTCAGCGGTGTATACTGTATGTAGCTGAAGCTAGAGGTGATCAAATACCACCAAAAGAAAGCTCTATTTGTGGGAAGCTTTCTTCGGTCCTCCCAAGACCTCCTGCTCTCTAGCTCCCTTGTCGCCTCCTCCCATGCTTGGCTCCAGGATTTCTCCAGAGCTTCTCCCATCCTTTGGAACTCCCTACCCCAATCTGTCCAACTGCCCTCTAAACTATCCATATTTAAACGATCCCTGAAAACCCTTCTACTTAAACAGGAAGTAAGCCCTGATGCGTTTTACTTCCTCTGTTTCCCTGCAAAGGTGTGTCACTTACCTGAAATCTAAGCCTGCTATGTCCCCGATTTCCTCGCCTTCATGAAGCGTCCATCTTTCACCCTATCTGGGTATCGCGGCTCCTGCGCTGTGATTGGCTGGAGCTGCGATGCCGTCACTCCCAGGCATGCACGCGGGAGCCGCCAGTTACAGCAAAATCTCCTTTAGAAAAGGCACGATTGCCATTTCTAAAGTGCGCCTGCGTCGTCCACGGCACATGTTCCATAGACATCGGGGCCCAGCTCTTTTGCAAATATCTCCTACAGATTTTGAGCACCTACAGGTAATCTAGGCTTACCTGTAGGTAAAAGTGGTTGTAAAGGATTTACAACCACTTTAACCACTTGCCCACCAGGCACTTACACCCCCTTCCTGCCCAAGCCATTTTTCAGCTTTCAGCGCTGCCACACTTTGACAATTGCGCGGTCATGTAACAATGTACCCAAACATTTTTTTTTTACATTTTCTAAACACAAACAGAGCTTTCTTTGGTAGTAAATGTTTTATTTTTATTTTTTTAAAGACCAACATTTTTGAAAAAAAAATGTTTTTTACTTTTTCTGTCAGTAAATTTTGTAACCAAGTTATTTTTCGCCTTCACTGATGTGCGCTGACGAGGCGGCACTGATGGTCACCGATAGGCTGAGCTGGTGGGCATTGATGAGGTGCCACTTATGGGCACTGATGAGGCGGCACTGGTGGGCATTGACTGCTGTGCTGGGCATTGATGGGCGGCACTGGTGGGCATTCACGACTGTGCTGGGCATTCACGACTGTGCTGGGCATTGATGGGCATCACTGACTGGCATTGCTAATGGGAACTGATTGTACCAATGGTGGGCACTGGTGACACTTAAATTGATATACTGTAATCAGGGCACTGATGATCAGTGCCCTGATTACATTCCTACATGTCCCCCTGTGAGGATATGCCACTGATCGGCTCTCCTCTCCTCACACTGTGTCAGTGTAAAGTGAGGAGAGCCGATTACAAGCATCTCCGTGTTTGCATGTGACCGGCTGTGATTGGACACAGCCGATCACATGGTAAAAGATTTGAAAAAAGGAAATTTGGGACTTTAAATGAGGCTGGAGACATGGTGTGGGTGATGAAGGGAAGTACATATTTATTAATCATGAAATTGCATGACATGTCTCAAAAACAGAAAACGCATAGAGGAAACAATCATTTTGTGTAAATGTCATTTCATAATGCTAACACACCCATATATTATGTGCATGTGCAAAATAGGCAGCGAGGGTACAACAGTGCATGACCTGGCGCCACACAGTCGATGAGTACAATTTATGAGTTAACATATGTACAGATATCACATTAATAGCGAGGAAGATAAAAATTGTTAAAACAAGTGAAACCATCAAGGGTTGGAAATGTTTATCAACTTAAATGATACGATAAGGGCATATATCCGCATCTCTGGTGCCTGACGCGTTTCGTGTCAATGACACTCATCAGGGGCTGATGCTTGGGATATCTAAAAAATAAATAATGTAGGGTATAGTTACTAGATCTGGTGGTGATCAAAACAAAAAAAAATAAAAGATGCAACAAAAGGGTCCACCCTGAGTACTTACATGGAATCTAGGCGGTAGGTGTGGTGAGTATGGAGCCGAGGCCATGGTAAAAGAGCCGTGGACGCGGCTCTTTACAGAGTTCAGGGCCACGCCATGTCCTATCAACACGGCACGGGCGTGCGAGAGCGGCCGTTCTGGAACGCCGTCATATGATATCGTCCCAGAACAAGAGCCACACCGCTTTGCTGTCATTTGACGGTGGGTGGGGGCGGCAAGCCTATCCTGCTTCTAACTAACACTGGCCTGGATTCAAGAAGCAATTGCGCCTGTGTAACCATAGTTACACAGGCACAATTGCTTACTTGCCCCGGCGTAACGAATGCTCCTGATTCAGGAACCTCGTTACGCCGACTGCAGCCTAAGATATGCGCGGCATAAGGCTCTTATGCCCGCATATCTTAGGCTGCATTCTTGCGATGGCCGCTAGGTGGCGTTCCCGTTGTGCTCAGCGTATAGTATGCAAATTGCATACTAACGGCGATTCACAACGTTACACAAGCCTTGTGTACGCAGTTTACGTCGTTTCCATACGGCGGTTTTCGCGTAAGGCTGCCCCTGCTATTAGCAGGGGCAGCCAATGTAACGTATACCCGTCGTTCCCACGTCGCGAAATTTCAAATTTCCGTAGTTTGCGTAAGTGATTCGTGAATGGCGCTGGACGCCATTCACGTTCACTTTGAAGCAAATGACGTCATTTGCCGCAATGCACGTCGGGAAAGTTTCCCGACGGACCATGCACTCTACGTTCGGCGCGGGAACGCGCCTAATTTAAATGATTCCCGCCAGGCATTTTGCCGGCGCGCCCACGCAATTTACGGAGCTACTGCTCCGTGAATCAAGGGCAGCGCAGTAAATTTGCGGGGGCGCAGGGCAAAAACGTTGCCCTGCACCTCCGCAAAAAAAGCGCAAATGTACCTGAATCTACCCCACTGTTTTACTTGATCAGCTCATCCCCCACAGCTATTACCTTTTGTATCAACTGACCCTTCCTTTTTAGATTGTAAGCTCTAATGAGCAGGGTCCTCTGATTCCTCTTGTACCAAATTGTAATGCTACTGTAATGTCTGCCTTTAGTTTAAGCGCCGCGCAAACTGTTGGCGCTATATAAATCCTGTATAGTAGTAATAATCGTGAGCAGACGTGTAACCCCCAAACACCTCGCCTCTGGAGTCCACAGGGGACACAAACTTTCACCGCAAATAACTAAACTAGAATCTAAGTTTTGTGTCCTCTGAATTTATCAGCATTTCCAGGAAGAAGTGCTTGTTCTATTTACTTGTGAATTGTTAGAAGGCAGCATGGCGTGTGCTGGAATTCCCATTTAGTGATCACGGGGGGATCTGTCAGTGAAGGGAGCGGAGTTTTGGCAGCCCTCATTGTCAGCCGTCACTTTGTTTAGGAGTTGATTCTGTTGCAAGGGACCCGTCGCGTCTGATCAGCGCTCCGGTTTACATACTGCTGGCAGGGAGGCCGGGACGCGAATGCGGAATAGCAGGAATGCAAATGAATTTGTTTTCAATCATTTAAGTTTATTAGTGTAAATAATTGCTCCCAGATTTTTGCAATTACACGCGGCGTTCCAGGGCCGTCAGACTGGCACTGCTCCTGTTGGATACGAGGAAAGGGGGAGGAGGGCGGCTGTGATTTGAAGCAGAGCGTGTAAGTGATACTTTTAAACATGAAGCAGATGCATCCTCTCCAGCTATTCCTGCCTTAGTTTTGGCAGCCATCGGTGAGATTTTTTTATTTTTTTTCTCCCCGTCTCTGAAGTGCTTCCTGCTTTTACAATGTCGAATACTTGGAAAGTGCCGCTCTGGATTTCTCGGCTATAAGAACATTTTTTTTTCTTGTTTCTTACAATTCTGAGCTTTTTTGCAGCAGCATCAGTGGCGGAAATTCTCACTCCAGGTAATGTCTGATTATACTTTTGTTCTCCTTTTCTCTAATCTGGAATGAAGGGGGTGGGTGGTGTCGTCAACTAACATGACAGGACTCTTGCTTGAAGTTTTCAAACTTTTTGACTCCGAAGATGTCACCGCCAGGAGTACCAGTGCTGAGTGCCACTGCCTCCAGGGCCGGCCTTTGGGGTGTGCGAGCTGTGCGGCCGCACAGGGCACCATGGGCAACAGGGGCGCCGTGCGGCCATCCAGAGGCGTACTAGAAGGTTTGGGGGCGTACCACACACTGGGGGGATCTGCATTGAAGGGGTGGATACACTGAAGGGGGGTCTGCACTGAATATGTCATGTAAAGGGGTCCAGTGATGCAGGGTTCTGTGTAATGTAAAGGGGTCCAGTGATGCAGGGTGCTGTGTAATGTAAAGGGGTCCAGTAATGCAGAGTGCTGTGTAATGTGAAGGGGTCCAGAGTGCTGTGTAATGTAAAGGGGTCCAGTGATGCAGGGTGCTGTGTAATGTAAAGGGGTCCAGTGATGCAGAGTGCTGTGTAATGTGAAGGGGTCCAGAGTGCTGTGTAATGTAAAGGGGTCCAGTGATGCAGGGTGCTGTGTAATGTAAAGGGGTCCAGTAATGCAGGGTGCTGTGTAATGTAAAGGGGTCCAGTAATGCAGGGTGCTGTGTAATGTAAAGGGGTCCTCTTTGTGTATGTTTAGGTGACCAGGGGGCGAGGGGTGAAGATGGGGGGGGTGCCACAGGATTAGCTTGCACAGGGCGCCTGAACACCTAAGGCCGGCCCTGCCTGCCTCCTACCTGCCGGGAACGGGGTTGCTTTTTTTTTTTGTGTTGGATTTTTCTTTTTTTATTGGTGATATTTATAAGCTGTTGTTCATAGTTTTTTTTAGAGCTGTATGTCTTGTGTGTAAAGTTTCCCCACTGCAGGAGCCCTCTCCAACTCTCTATGCTTGCTGCAGGGCCAACTCATCATTGAGAGTGAAGCTGAACAGGTGCTTCCCTACCCTAGAACCTCTATGCCCTCAGGGTCCTAGAATGGATCCGAGGCTTCAGAAATGGGTGTTGCCAAAGCATACAACACTTGTACTCCTGAGGGGTTTGAGTATTGCCCAGGAACAGGGGCGGACTGACAACTCATGGGGCCCCCGGGCAATAGAAGACTATGGGGCCCCTGGGCTTACAGATGGCCACCATGCCAGGAGGCAGTGCAGAGGCGGGGCAGCTAAAATCTCGGGATTTTCACATCAGAAGCATGTTGGTTTCAGACATATCAGGGACAGATGTAAACAAAACCATAGATTTTTGATTGATTGATTGATTTTTGAGCTTAATTAGGCGCCAAATGCCCACTGTGAAGTGAGCGTCTAAGCGCCGCTGGTGAGATGTAACTTTGAATCAATCCGTGGTGAAGAAGAGATCCCTGGACATACTGTCCCTGGTTTCACTGAGCCTGGCAACCCTGATGGGGCCCCCTAGTGACATGGGGCCCTCGTGCGGTACCTGAGTGACTCAATGGTCAGTCCGCCCCTGCCCAGGAAATAATTTTATTTCGGAATACCACCTTAAAAGAGGAAGTAAACCCTGATGGGTTTTACGTCCTCTTTGGTTCCCTGCAAAGTAAAAGCATAATGGGCTAGTATGCGTTGTAAACCTAGGGCAAATCAGGCTGGGGAGGAATAAGCTAGATGATGTTGGATGACCTCCAGCCAGGAAATGGGGCGGTCTTTATCTGATTGCTGCAGCTTCCAATGCACATTGTGAGAAGCTTACAGTGTGCAGTGAAATCAGCAATTTCAGTACACAAGAGGAGCCTGTAGAACTGTGCAAGCCTAAAGGGATGGCCGGAGTTCAGCTTTGAAGAAATATTGGAATTACTTAAAGCGGTGTTCCGCCCCCCCAAAAAACAAAAGCAGCTACACATACTGCAGCTGCTGGCTTTTAATAGAACATTTAAAGGGGTTTTCCACCCATTTTTTAAGTTTATTAAAAGTCAGCAGCTACAAAAAGTGTAGCTGCTGGCTTTTAATAAACTGACACTTACCTGCTCCACGTTCCAGCGACGCGCCGGCTGGGGCTCCGCTCCTCTCCCCCCCTCCCCGGCCGGCGTCTTCATTGTCACTGTGGGCACCCGGCCGTGACAGCTTTCGGCTTCACGGCCGGGCACTCACTGTGCATGCACGAGCGGCACTGCGCATGCGCGAGCGGCACTGCGTGCGCGGCCCGGCGCTGCGCTGTTTGATTGGACAGGTGATCGCCTAGGACCTGTCATGTGTCCTAGGCGATCGCCTACAGGGAGGGGCTGCCAAAAGGTGATATGACGTATCGCCTTTGCAGCCCCTCGGCGGAAAGAGGAAGTGGGACAGGAAGTCCCCTTCTCCTGAAGCCCCCCCCCCCCCAAAAAAAATTACATGCATGTGGCATGTAAGGGGGCGAGGAGTGGGTTAAGCGGAGGTCAATTTTGAGGGTGGAACTCCTCTTTAACTGTCCTGGAGTCCAGCGATGTCGGTACCTGCAGCTGATGTTTCCATCAGCTGTCAGGTGCTGCCATTGCAGGTAAGGGTATCCGGCAGTGTAGCCTTTCGGCTTCACGCCGGGAACCCTACTTTGCATGAGCGAGGCTCCGCTTCTCTCTCCTACTGACCCAGGCGACTGAGTGAGGCTGCTTGTTTAAAAGAAAAAAAAAAACATGTTATACTTTCCTGCTCTGTGTAAGAGTTTTACACAGAGCACCCCGTATCCTCCTCTTTTCCGGTCCCCTGCCAGCACTCCACGCCCTCCTGCCGAGTGTCCCCCCATAGCACCCGAGCCACATCTCTGCGTGTCTATTCACACACACACAGCCCTGACTTCACTCTCTCTGTCCTCATTGGCTCACTGGCTGGGATTGACAGCAGCGGAAGCCAGTGGTTTCCTCTGCTGCCTCAACCAATGAGAAGTGACAGTCCTTGGAGAGCTGAGGCTGTGCATATTGCTGGATCACGATGGGACTCGGGTAAGGGGGGGGGGTTGCTGCACACTGAAGTTTTTTTAAGAAGGTAAAATAAACCTTGAGCCTTTAAAAACACCTTAAGGGGTTTTATTTTTTTCTAAATAGGTTCCTTTAAGCTAGTGCATTGTTGGTTCACTTACCTTTTCCTTCCATTTCCCTTCTAAATGATTATTTTCTTTGTCTAAATTTCTCACTTCCTGTTCCTCCTCAGTAAGCTGTTCTGGCTGACTAACCCCCATCCAGAACAACTCGGATGATGGGGGCAAGTTTACTGAGGAGAAACAGGAAGTGAGAAATTCAGACAAAGAAAAAAATATTTAAAAGGGAAATTGAAGGAAAAGGTAAGTGAACCAACAATACACTAGCTTATAGGAGCCTATTTAGAAAAACGAACCTTTACAGACCCTTTAAGACCCCTTTCACACTGGGGCTGCCGTGCATTAGTGGTAAAGCGTTGCTCGATTTGGCAGTGTTTTACAGGTGTTTAAGTGGCGTTTTTTGTCTGCTTAGCAGCCAAAGAAAGGGTTAAAAGAACCCATGTTGTGGTGCTTCCAAAGTGCTTTTGAGGCGCTTTGGAAGTGCTGCCCATTCATTTCTATAGGCATTGCGTTTTGGGAGCGGTGTATGCAGCGCTCTCAAACTGCCCCAAAGATGCTGCTTACAGGACCTTTCCTAATGTCTCTGAAGTTCACCGCCCCCAATATGAAAAGTCACACGGAAATGAATGGGAGGCGCTTTACAGGTACCCTTTCTAGCACTAAATTGCCTGAAAACCGCCTCGGTGTGAAAGGGATCTAAAGCGACTAAACCCCTCCTATTTTTACAGCCAAGGGAGCTGGCATCATAGCCTTTGGTTGATCTGCAGTTGCTATGGTGCTATTCTTGTGATCAGTTACGCTGTTCTGACGAGAAATGACCCCCATCGAATAATGCCCGCCCTTTACTGCGCAGGGCTTGCGCACTACGGAGCAGGTGACAGTCTCCGAATATAATCGGCGCCTGCGCACAGCAGAAGACTTTGTGCCACACGCTCCCGCTGCTCATGTAACTCTGCAAGGGGTGGATATATTATTGATTGAAGCGTGTTGGGGGCGGATACCTACAGAAGAGGCCGTATGTTATAATGATGGCCAGAGCTGATAAGATTGGTGTGGATTTCTCAATAAACGACACATGTTTGCGGGGGCGTGTTTGCACAACTGAAGGGCGGGCTTAACAATGTTGATGGGCGGGTTTGAAGGCCCTATTTAACTACCCAACACCAAGCAATTTAAATACTTTCCTTAGTACATTTTTAATATGCTTAAATTTTAACCCGCCCATCAACACTGTTAAAAACGCCCTTCAGTTGTGTAAAACACGCACCCGCAAACGCGTATCGTTTATTGAGAAATCCACCCCCCATCTTATCAGCTCTGGCCATCATTATAACATACGGCCTCTTCTGTAGGTATCCGCCCCTCACACGCTTCAGTCAATAATATATCCGCCCCTTGCAGAGTTGCACGAGCATGCGGGAGCGTGTGGCACAAAGTCGTCTGCTGTTGCGCAGGCGCTGTGCACAGCTGATCGTGTTCAGAGACTTTTGGCGGATCCGTAGTGCGCCTGCGCAGTAAAGGGCGGGCATTATTCGACTGGGGTCATTTCTTGTTGGAACAACGGCACCAGCCTTTTGTTAAAGGGTCACTAAAGGAATTATTTTTTTTAGCTGAAATGATTGTTTACAGGGCATAGAGACATAATAGTTAACTGATTCCTTTTAAAAATGATTAAAAATAGATAAAAAACAATCATATGATGTGCCTGCAGTGTAGTTTCGTTTTTGTTGTTGTTTCCTGGTTCTCTGATGTACAGAGCCACTAGAGGGCAGTCAGCCAATAGAGAGCAGTGATACTTTGTCTAAAACTCCTCAGCACCAATCCAGTTTCGTTTTACACACAATAATCACATTAGTGACCACCGTGAGAAATCTCCCAGCACTGTGGTTATCAGGAAACAGGCAACCAGGAAGTGTCCAGAACAGAGAGGATTTACAGCAACATTAAAAGCAAAAACGAACAATGAGGACATGAAACCAGGACTGCAGTAAGGTAAAGGAAGCTATTTAGCTAAAAAAAAAAATTCCTTTAGTGACCCTTTAACTTGACAGTTCAGTTGAGAGCACAAGCAGCTGCAACAGTTATTGATTGGGGAAACGTTAAAGGGGTTGTAAAGGCAGAAGGTTTTTTTTATCATAATGCATTAAAATAAACAGCCTTCTGTGTGCAGCAGCCTCCCCCAATACTTACCTGAGCTCCCTCTCTGTCCAGCGATGTCCACGAGTATCTCAACCATCCGAGATACTCCATCCTGATTGGCTGAGACACAGCAATCTCAGCAGCAAAGCACTGTCAAGAGATGGTTTCTGATTGGATGGTAACTCCCCTTTGTATATCAAGTCTCTGCAGCACCCTGAATCTACCTGCTGGTGATGGACTTGTATATGCTGGATGAATATTACACTTTTCTGCATATTTATCCTTTTTATTTTTGGTAGAGCATGTAAAAGAGACAATGTTTGCTAGGCAGGAATGATATCGTTCTCCAGTCTGACACTTCCTAGGTTACACCTTTTATGTTTGCTTTGAACTGTCCCGAAAAAATCTGACACTTTTTTTATATTTAGCTGTGAATCTTAATTGGGTCTTAAAACAACATGTTCTGCTGCTTTAGGATCGCATGGGGAAAGGTTAGAACCCCAGTCAGGCTTTCTTTGCTTTTAGTGCCCTTTGCTGGCACTAAAAGAAGGGAAGATGTCCCTTTTTTATAAGTGGTTGAAACTCTTAACAAAAAAAAAAAAAAAAAAAATCATCCTGTTCCTTTAACCACTTCAGCCCCAGACCATTTTGTTGCTAAATGACCGGGCCACTTTTTGCGTTTCGGAACTGCATCGCTTTAACTGACAATTGCGCGGTCGTGCGACGTGGCTCCCAAACAAAATTGATGTCCTTTTTTTCTCTCACACAAATGGAGCTTTCTTTTGGTGGTATTTGATCACCTCTGCGGTAATTTTTTGCGCTATAAACAAAAATAGAGCAATAATTTTGAAATAAATTCTCTGGGCCAGATCCACGAAGCGCGGCGCTTCTCTCCGTCCGGCGTAGTGTATCTCAGATACACTACGCCGCAACTTACTTTTTTTTTGTATCCTCAAAGATTTCCCGCCGTAAATAGTAGTAGTGTAACTTAGGCGGCGTAAGGGCGCGCAATTCAAATGTATGTGATGGGGGCGTGTTTTATGTTAATACGTCGTGACCCGACGTAAATGACGGGTTTTTTTTTAACGGTGCATGCGCCGTCCGTGGGGGTATGCCAGTGCGCATGCTCGAAATTAACCCGGAACAAGCCAATGCTTACGACGTTGACGTCATTCTACGCAAAGCCCTTTTCGCGATTGACTTGCGCATAGACGTAACATTTTCAAAATTCGACACGGGAATGACGGCCATACTTGACATAGGATACGCCTCATATAGCAGGGGTAACTATACGCCGGAAAAAGCCGAACGCAAACGACATAAAAAAATGCGCCGGACGTACGTTCGTGGATCGCCGTATCTATCTAATTTGCATACTCGACGCGGAATTCGACGGAAACGCCACCAAGCGGCCAGCGTAAATATGCACCTACAATCCGACGGCATACTAAGACGTACACCTGTCGGATCGAGCCCAGATTCCGCCATATCTTGTTTTGTGGATACAAAACAGAGATACGACGGGGGAACTTTGAAATTACGCGGCGTATCCATAGATACGCCGGCGTAATTCGTTTGAGGATCTGGCCCAATATTTTTTACTTTTTGCGATAATAAATATCCCCAAAAAAGATATAATATATTTTTTTCCTCAGTTTAGGCCGATACATATATTCTACATATATTCTACATATCTACATATTCTACATATTTTTGGTAAAAAAAAATCGCAATAAGCGTTTGATTGGTTTGTGCAAAAGTTATAGCGTCTACAAAATAGCGGATAGTTTTATAGCATTTTTATTAATTAATTTTTTTACTAGTAATGGCGACGGTCTGCGATTTTTATCGTGACTGCGACATTATGGCAGTAGAAATATTTGCCAGCACACCATGGAACGACGTAAATAGCGTCCAAACAGATGGTTTATTTCATGATCACAACACAGAGAGTGCAACATTTCGGAGCCACGCAGGCCCCCTTCCTCAGGCATGCCTGACGAAGGGGCCCTGCGTGGCTCCGCCTATATGTTGTGTCTGCAGCATATATGTGGTAGAGACCAATGACATGACTGCGAATGCAGCCTATTCAAGCTCTAGGAACCAATGACATTGCTTAGAATGCAACCTATCCACTTACTAGAGATTGGTGACCTCAATGACAATGTGTAGCCTATATATTCACTAGCGTCCAAGGATGACCTCACACATGTTCGGGTATTGTCCAATCACATCTGAATTCATTCCTCCTTAGACCAGTGACATCCCTGAGAATCTGGAAGAACAAGAGATTATGCAAACACTTATTAGTATAATAATAGATGGGACAGATGTTTATAAAATATCATGAGTGTGTATTATTATTATTATGCCGTATCACGCTTGTTATTTAAAGCAGGCTCCAAGCGGTGTGACAAGTTTTATTAGCTGCTAGTTCTTCATATTGGAACCTGGGTGGATACAGACACATGTAACCAGTATTTCTTCCTGAAAAACATGTAGTGACTCGTAGTTCCATTAGAGCAGGGATCCTCAAACTACGGCCCTCCAGCTGTTGCGGAACTACAAATCCCAGGAGGCATTGTAAAACTCTCATTCAAACTCTCATTCACAGACATGAATAGGCATGATGGGAATTGTAGTTCCTGAACACCTGGAGGGCTGTAGTTTGAAGACCCATGCATTAGAGCATCCTTTTGCGACCTTCTTAACATGGAGGAACCCTTTAACCACTTCTCGCCTGGCCTATAGCCGATTTACGTCCGGGAAGTGGTTTTGAAATCCTGACTGGACGTCCACGGGCGCGCGGCGATCGTTGTTGCGGGGTGTCAGTCTGACACCCTGCATCTCCGATCTCGGTAAAGAGCCTCCGGCGGAGACTCTTTACCACGTGATCAGCCGTGTCCACGGCTGATCACGATGTAAACAGGAAGAGCCGTTGATGGCTCTTCCTCACTCGCGTCTGACAGACGCGAGTAGAGGAGAGCCGATCGGCGGCTCTCCTGACGGGGGGGGGTTCACGCTGATTGTTTATCAGCGCAGCCCCCCTCGGGTCGCCACACTGGACCACCAGGGAAGGGCAAATAAAAAAAAAAGTCTTGAAAAAAAAAAGCTTTAAAAAAAAAAAAAGATGCCAATCAGTGCCCACAAATGGGCACTGACTGGCAACATGGGTAGATCAGTGCTGCCCCACAGTGTCCATCAGTGCCACCCCAGTGTCCATCAGTGCCACCCCAGTGTCCATCAGTGCCACCCCAGTGTCCATCAGTGCCACCCCAGTGTCCATCAGTGCCACCCCACAGTGTCCATCAGTGCCACCCCACAGTGTCCATCAGTGCCACCCCACAGTGCCCATCCATGCCCAGTGCCCATCTGTGCCGCCCATGAGTGCCCATCTGTGCCGCCTATGAGTGCCCATCTGTGCCGCCTATGAGTGCCCATCTGTGCCGCCTATGAGTGCCCATCTGTGCCACCTATGAGTGACCATCTGTGCCGCCCATGCGTGCCCATCAGTGCCGCCTGTGTGCCCATAAGTGCCACCTATGTGTGCCCATCAGTGCCGCATACCAGCGCCGCCAATCAGTGCCACCTGATCTGTGCCCGTCAGTACTACCTCATCGATGTCCATCAGTGCCATCTCATCGGTGCCCATCAGTGCCGCCATATCAGTGCCCGTAATTGAAAGAGAAAACTTACTTATTTACAAAAAAATTAACAGAAAAAAATAAAAATGTAATTTTTTTCCAAATTTTCAGTCTTTTTGTAGTTGCGCAAAAAAAAAATCGCAGAGGTGATCAAATGCCACCAAAAGAAAGCTCTATTTGTGGGGAAAAAAGGATGCAAAGTTTGTTTGGGAGCCACGTCGCACGACTGCGCAATTGCCATTCAAAGTGTGACAGTGCTAAAAGCTGAAAATTGGCTTGGGCGGGAAGGTGCGTAAGTGCCTGGTATGGAAGTGGTTAAACAACTTTTTGGCCTCAGGAAACCCCTGCTAATAATTATATTTACAGCTCACTGTACATTCTTGTGAGGATCAGTGGGTAGAATGCTTCCTACAGTGGTGGTCGTTGCGAAAAAAATTAGCCCCTTACAGATAGTTAATAAATATCAACGGTGTCGATGGTTACTCATCCGAGAGGCAGAAATGGCTTCTTGCTCGAGGAAGCCCTAGCATCCTCTGGATGGATCTGAGGGTTCCATGGAACTCTGCTTTATAGGATACCAAGTTGGGAAGAAAGCTGTAGTGGAGCGCAGGACTTGGTATTTCAGTGAAGCCCTCACTCACTAAATAACTTTCAGATGAGGGTTGTTGGGCTAATAGGTAATAGAAGGGATGTTGTGGTGTCTACTTTTAGGTAAGACCTTTACTTTTACAAGCTTGAAATGGCTTCACTTTAATGCCCAGCTGCAGGGCAATACAAAAGTTATCCATTGCAGTAGGGCTGTGCCTGCACTGCAAGGGTTAGTGTTACTAAAGGTAAAAACATTTTTTATTAAAATATTAAACATGCTATACTCACCTGCTCTGTCCTCTTCTCGGGTCCTCCACCAGCGATCTTGGCTCCTCCTCTTCTTTGTGTGTCCCCTTAGCAAGTTGTTTGCTATAGGGGCCCGCAGTGTCTGCTCACTCCCAAGCTGTGTGTCTCCGGTGCCTCACTCCATGGACACACAGCGGGGCTTAGCCCCACTTCCTCCCCCACTGCATTTGATCGACAGCAGCAAGAGCCAATGGCCTGTGCAAAAAGGAAAAGAGGAGACATGCACAGCGCTTGATCTCTTCTCTTCTCTCTCTTCCACACAGGGACTTGCTGATCGCACTATAGCCAAAAGACGGCTACAACGTGCTCTTCAAGTTCTGGAAGGGCTTTCATGTCCTCCCAGAACTGCTTGCCCTCAGAGTGTGTTCTGGGATCATTGTGTCCAATCACAGTGGCCCTTTACCATGTGATCAGCTCTGTCCTAATCACAGCTGATCCCATGTAAATAAATGTCTATTGGCGTTTCCTTTGCTCAGCGATGTCACTGTGTAACGTATAAATCATAAGAATAAAGACTTCTGTATCCTATGAAAGCACACATTTACACTAATCCGCGCACTAAAGATCAGTGTAGCCTCACCCGTGCCCATCAGTGTAGCCTCACCCGTGCCCATCAGTGTAGCCTCACCCATGCCCATCAGTGTAGCCTCACCCGTGCCAAAGAAAAATTATTTATTTGCGAAATTTTCTAACAGAAACCGAGTATTTTTTTGTTTTCAAATGTTTCAGTCTTTTTCATTTGTTAAGCAAAAAATAAAAACCCCAGTGGTGATTCAGGTGCCATGCACTCTATAAGCTAAAAACAAACTGCCTGAAAAAACGCTGGATGACAAATGCTGATGATGGCATTTTTGTGCCAGCTTCTAGTAGCATTTTAGGGGCAATTAGGCTTCATGTACACGGGATATTTTAAAAACTCTCCTAAACTATGGAAATTGACAGCTAGTAATGAACGTTTGAAACCGTCCGTTGTGCCACATTTACATGCTGCATTTAGACGCGTTTGCATTTAGAAGCGTTTTTTACATTATAAATTGTCAGAAATTTATCCCCATTAAAAAAATGCCTATAAATGAAACGCGGCTAAACGCGAGTTACTGCGTTTAGCGGCGTTTACAGGCATTTGGCATTTCAGATTCTTCTGAACATTCCAAAAAATGCTTCCAACCTCAACTGCCTATAAACGACCCTGTGTACATGTACCAATAAGATAACATAGAGGAGAGTTAAAAAAAAAAGCACCCAACTGATCCTAAACCCCTGTTTACCAGCAGCAGTGTACAAGAGGCCTTAGGAGCATTGGCATTTTTGCAATCTGCCAGGGGAGTAGGAGATCAGGTAAGTACATTTTGGTTTCTCCTCTCTCCTAATAACAAAACGAATAACACATTGTGGGTACAATCCTACTGCAGGGGATATATATATATATATATATATATATATATATTTTTTTTAAAGCTGAACTTGCCAATGCCTTGTCAGATTATTTTTTTCTTATAATAATGCATCCACCATACAACATAGCCACTGGGTTTTATTTCAGCTTCTTGTGTCAGTTGTGAGTGAGTAACTTGTATAGCGCAGCAAATGCGAACTTAATCGCCTCAAGGCGCTTGACATCCAGAGTTGTACAGATCTTTCAGAAGAGGTGGGTCTTTAGCTTTTTCCTGAATGCCCGATGGTTTTCTTCCAAGCGGATGGTCGTGGGTAGAGCATTCCAGAGCCGTGGTCCTTGGACCGAGAATCTTCGTTCTCCTTTTGATTTGTAGCGGGATTTAGGAATTTGGAGAAGGTTTTGGTTGGTTGACCGGAGCATGCGCTTGGTGACGTACGGTTTTATTTTCTCGCTTAAGTATTGAAGAGCTTTTCCCTGTGTACATTTGTGGGTGAGGCAGAGCGTCTTGAATGTCACCCGGTCCGGTACGGACAGCCAGTGGAGGGACCTCAAGACTGGGGAGACTGATTCCCACGGCTTTTTACCTGTTACCAGTCTGGCTGCCGTGTTCCGGACGACTTGTAGACGTGAAATCTGGTGTTTTGGTAGTCCTAAGTAGAGGGAGTTTGTGTAGTCGAGTCGTGAGTTGATGATTGTTCCAACCACTACAGCTCTGTCTTCTTCCGGGATGAAGGGGATGAGTCTACGTAGCATGCGGAGCAGATGATGAGAACCGCTGACAACTGATCCTATTTGTGCATCCATCGTCATGTTTTTTTTCTGTTGAACTGTTGCCCGAATCTTTTCGATTTTGTCGATAAAAAAGTCAGATAGTTTATTGCAGAATTCTTGTGTCTCACTTGCAGGGGGGGTTCATAGCCTTAGAGACTAGTTTAAAAAGTTCCCGTGGATGGTTTATGGCTTTGGAGATGGTGTTTGCGAAATGGTCTTTTTTGGCTTTAAAGAATGCTTTGTGGTAATTTTTGGTGAGGGTTTTGTACTTTGTGAGGTTTTCTTTTGATGGGTTCCTCCTCCAGGCTCCAGTTGTCAGCTGGTTGCACAATTAGCAATTATGCCATTGTCCAATAATTGGCCGTTATGAACAGAATTGGGTTAAAGAGGAAGTAAAGCCTCTAAAAAAAAAATACAAAGGCATAATGAGCTAGTATGCAATAGCATACTAGCTCATTATGAATTACTTACCTGAGATCGAAGCCCCCGCAGCGGTCCTCATTTCCCTCCTCCGCCATCCTTCCCGGAGTGACTTCTGGGAATCGCGGCTCCGGCGCTGTGACTGGCTGAAGCCGCAATGCCACTCCCGTGCATGTGCGCGGGAGCCGCCAGTCACGGCACGATCGCCACTAGGAACGTCACGCTCAGTGCGCCTGCGCCGTTGTCTACATCGGTGCTGTCTTTTTTTCAAATATCTCCTAAAACGCGTGGGTTACGGAGAGATTTGTTGCACCTACAGGTAAGCCTTAATCTAGGCTTACCTGTAGGTAAAGGTGGTCTGTAAGGGTTTACATCCACTTTAAGTAGGGAGCTCATATACAGGGATTCCAACTGTCTGCTTAGCTGTCTGTTTGGAATTCCAGTAGGGCTGGATGTTTCTACAGTGAATGGTGACCTGGTTATGTCTGGAATGCTGCAGCTGAATTGACAAAACACCTCGGGTATCCAGCTTCTGAGAAAATAATCGAGATAAACATGGCTGAGATAAATAAGTGCTTTGGGTGTTGGTCGAAGTTATTTATCAAGAAGGTGGCGCAAGGCTGGTCCAGTCCCAAACATGCAGGAAAATGCCCCGCTCATTTGTTGATTTGATGGCATTAGCTGGCTGACAGATTGGCAGCATTGTGCAGATGGACGGCGCTGGCACAGAGCGCCAGTGTTGCCTGCAATTTGTATGCCAGCCTTCCCCGCTCTGTCCTCCCAGTGGCAGACAAAGGCTCTTTGTGGCTGGAGGATGAGTGGAGAACCATTCCTGGTAGAGGGATTAGCCATCACCTAGCAACGTCATCCTCGTTCACCTTCCCCGCTCGCTGGCCTGGTCCTCGGCCACATTTCACTTATGGTTTTATGTGTGGTTTATGAGACCAAGTCTGTCAGTTTTCAGTACACGGCGGAAGCTGTAACCCATCACACCTTCTGACCACAAGTTGTCTCACACTGGTACTTTTCCATCTCTTGTTGGCTTTCAGAATGTCTCCTCTCTGACCGGAGCTGCAGCAGCCTCTTCATCCTAACCGTGCGGAGTGTGCTGACCTAAGACGCCAGGCACCTTACCCTCCTCCTAGTTTAGAAAAGGCTGAACAGTTAAAACCAAGCAAATCTGTATCTGAGCACCACAAACTGAAAACACTATTTAATTAATGTTTCATATTGGAATCAATCTTCCCATCCATCCATGTCTCCATGCTTTATTTTGTTGAGAAAACACTCGGGGGGGTGGGGGCGATGCCTCCTTAGCGTTTCTAGCTGTAGCCACCCTGAGTAAGGGCAGTTGATTTACTGTATTTATCGGGGTATTGCGCGCTCCGGCGTATAGCGCGAACCCCTAAAGTGGACCCGCATTCCTGTAAAAAAAAAAAACATTTTCGTACTTACAGTTTTGGTGTCTTGCGCGGCGGCCTCGTCGGGTCCGGCGTCCATCTGCGGCTTCGTTGGTGTCCTCCTCGTCGGGTCCGGTGTCCATCTGCGGTGTCCTCTGCGCTCGATCCCTGCTTCCCGCGCTGAGTTTGAACTACCGCGCCGGCATATACCGAGCGCAGTACACATGTATAGTCGGGCAGGCTCAGCTCCTCTCGCGGTCACGTGCTGTACGTCCAGGACGTGACTGCGAGAGGAGCTGAGCCTGCCCGACTATACATGAGTGTACTGCGCTCGGTATATGCCGGCGCTGTAGTTCAAACTCGAATCGGGTATCGGCGTATATCGCGCACCCACAATTTTGCCCTGAATTTCAGGGCAAAAAAGTGCGCGGTATACGCCGATAAATACGGTATGTAGAATTTACTTTCTGGAATACATCTGACCTTAGCTTTGGCATGCAGACAGGAGGATGTGCTTATCTGAGAGAGCCCATCATCTCCACCAGATGACATCACGTTGGTCCAGGCCAGAAACCAGTAAACAACTGAAAACATTTAAAAAATATCCACTATCCTATTTATTTACTAGTGCTAGCAGGAAAATGATTAATAAGTCCATGTTGATTTGTAAGAGTTTAGTTTCACTATAACAGTAAATATTTGTTCATATAGATTGTTGCAAAAAGCCCATCACTTTATCCCTTTAACCACTTGCCGCCCGCCATATAGCCCGATGACAGCGGCAAAGTGGTTGTGATAGCCTAACCGGACGTCATATGACGTGATCAGGATAACACAGACGTTGCACGCCAATTGGAGGCCCTGTGTGTCAGTCTGACACACAGCAACTCTGATCATGGTATGGAGCCTGACAGAGGCTTCTTACCATGTGATCAGCTGTGACCAATCACAGCTGATTAACACGTGAACCAGGAAGTGCCGGTAAATGGCTTTCCTCGGTTCACGCTGACAGGGAGAGACGATCGGCGGCTCTCCCTGTCAGAGAGGGGGGGGGGGTCTGTGCTGATAATTAGCACGTTATCAGCACAGCCCCCATCAAAAGGTGCCAATCGGTGCCCAACACTTGCCAGCCTGTCCCCTAATGCCTGTCAGTGCCCAAAAAAAGTGCCAATCGGTGCCCCATCGGTAATGCTCTAGCTCAAAAAAAAAAAAAAAAATGGACAGGCGTTTTTAAGCTGTAAAAAAGGCTAAAAAAAGTGGCTGTAAAAACGTCCATGGAAATGAAGCCTGAAAATTGTCATAAATGTTTCTCCATTTAAAACGTCTGTAAGAAAAGCGAATTGCATGCGTTTACAAGCTGTTTGGCGTTTCAAATGCCTCTGAACATCCGTCCTGAACGCATTTTCTTTGCTTTCCATAAAATGCTTCTAAACTCTGCCTAGAAACGACTACAAACGACCTGGTGTACATGTACTGATGAGATAACATAGAGGAGAGTCCAGGGGCCGCTGAAAAAAATGCCCAACTGCTCCTAAATGTCAGTTTACCAGCAGCAGTGTACGTGAGGCCCGAGTCCCACATATCTGTGAATAGATTTTTCTGAAAATATGAACTGACCCTTTAAAGTGACGCTAAACTATATTCCCCTTCTTCAAAAAGAATCCTTCTACATCAACTACTTAATGACTCTGTACTGTATTCTGCTTTTTATTAAAGGAGAATAAAAGCCAAAGCTTGTTTGCCTGTACTTCTCCTGTGGATCACAGGAGTGCAGTTCGTTCTGCACGCCTGTAACCCCTTTTTAGCAGACGGCGGGCTGAACCTGCTGTCGGCTGTTGTCAGACGGTCGAGGCTAAGGCAATATCGCAACAATGTCTGGATCTGCCCACATATCTGGACCAACACCCGGTTCAGCCTCTCAGCGATTCGCTTACTTTATAGGCTTTAAGCCTATACAGTACTCCCTGTATCCTCCAAAGCAGCACTCATACAGTGCCTTGAAAAAGTATTCATACCCCTTGAAATTTTCCACATTTTGTCATGTTACCACCCAAAACGTAAATGTATTTTATTGGGATTTTATGTGATGGGCCAACACAACGTGGCACATAATTGAGTGGAAGGAAAATGATAAATGGTTTTCAATATTTTTTACAAATATGTGAAAAGTGTGGCGTGGTATTCAGACCCCCTGAGTCAATACTTTGTAGAACCTCCTTTCACTGCAATTACAGCTGCAAGTCTTTTTGGGGAAGTCTCTACCAGCTTTGCACATCTAGAGAGGGACATTTTTGCCCATTCTTCTTTGTGAAGTTGCTCAAGCCTTGCCACAGATTCTCAGTTGGATTTAGGTCTGGACTTTGACTGGAGCATTCCAACACATGAATATGCTTTGATCTAAACCGGGGATCTCCAAACTACAGCCCTCCAGCTGTTGCGGAACTACACATCCCGTGGGGCATTGTAAAACTCGTGACATTCACAGACATGACTAGGCATGATGGGAATTGTAGTTCCTGAACAACTGGAGGGCCATAGTTTGGAGACACCTGAACCATTCCATTGTACCTCTGGCTGAATGTTTAGGGTTGTTGTCCTGCTGGAAGGTGAACCTCCGCCCCAGTCTCATGTCTTTTGCAGACTCTAACAGGTTTTCTAAGATTGTCCTGTATTTGGCTCCACCCATCTTCCCATCAACTCTCACCAGCTTCCCCATCCCTGCTGAAAAAAGCCTATCCACAACATGATGCTGCCACCACCATGTTTCACAGTGGGGATGGTGTGTTCAGGGTGATGTGCAGTGTTAGTTTTCCGCCACACATAGTGTTTTTTTGCTTTTTAGGCACCTTCTTCCTCATTTGCTGTGTCCTCCACATGGCTTCTTTGCAAACTGGACTTCTTATGGCTTTCTTTCAACAATGGCTTTCTTCTTGCCACTCTTCCAGAAAAAGCCCAGATTTGTGGAGAGCAGGACTAATAGTTGTCCTGTGAACAGATTCTCCCACCTGAGCTGTGGATCTCTGCAGCTCCTCCAGAGTTACCATGGACCTCTTGGCTGCTTCTCTGATTAATGTTTTCCTTGCCCGGCCTGTCAGTTTATGTGGACGGCCATGTCTTGGTAGGTTTGCAGTTGTGCCATACTCCTTCCAATTTCAGATGATGGATTGAACAGAGCTCTGTAAGATGTTCAAAGCTTGGGATATTTTTAATTTTATTTTTATAATCTAACTCTGCTTTAAACTTCTCCACAACTTTATCCCTGACCTGTCTGATGTGTTCCCTGGCCTTTATGATGCTGTTTGTTCACTAAGGTTTTCTAACGAACCTCCAAGGGCTTCACAGAACGGCTGTATTTATACTAAGAATAAATTACACAAAGGTAGACTCTCTTCACTATTTAGGTGACTTCTGAAGGTAATTGGTTCCACTTGATTTTAGTTAGGGGTATCAGAGTATGGGGGGGCCGACTACAAATGCACCCCACACTTTTCACATTTTGTATTTGTAAAAAAAAAATATTAACAACCATTTATCATTTTCCTTCCACTTCACAATTATGTGCCACTTTGTGTTGGTCTATTACAAAACATGCCAATAAAATACATTTACGATTTTGATTGTAACATGACAAAATGAGGAACATTTCAAGGGGTATGAATACTTTTTCAAGGCACTATATTGCACTCTCTTTATTTTCAGTGCGATTCCTGTAACAGTTCTGTGTTTGCTTTGTTCATGGGGTCTTCTGTATTATAATTATCTGATCATGTTTTCTTTTTTTTTGCAGATTGCCTTCTCTCAGCACAGTAACTTTATGGACTTGGTGCAATTCTTTGTGACATTTTTCAGGTATGTTTCAAGCACACCTTCGCTCTCTGGAGGGAAATCCCTCTCTCTGATAGACAGACGGAATGATCAGTCGCTGCAGAGACGCATTTCCATATTTAGCACCTTTAGGAAGCTTGCTGTCATTAAAAAAAGAATATAATATGCCAAGTACTGTATAATCGCAAGATGCTTCTCTGTGAAATAATGAGCAGAAATGCTTTATGAACTGGCCAAAGAAACCCACACAACAGATTTTCATGGATTATTTATCCTCATGTCAAATTGTGGCGACACAGAAACTTGCCTGTGGGTCGGCTTAGACATTTTTTGCAACTGCTTTAGCTGATTGTGGCCGCATTAGTGCACTAGCAACAAAAACAATTGAGTACTGTCCGTGATATATGTGTTTTTAATTTGCAGTTACTTCCAAATTTTCAGAACAAGGTTTTAAGGGTGGTACCCCTTTCTTCCAGGTCCAAGCAGGGGGGCCTGGATCAAGGGGGTCATGACAATTTGGATGTTACTGCAAATAAAGTATCGTGAACAGTGCTCAATTGTTTTTTTTTGCTATTGCATTTTAACGATTACCGTAGATTGTTTTTCTCCCACTGTTTGCTGCCACCTTGTGGTTTAATATAGGTATTGCAGCGTCAATTTTTTTGTGTAAAATGTATGCCTAGATCAGCCTTTTTCAGCCAAAATGCTTACTGGGTTCTTCAGAGGTGCCTTTGCTAAATGATAAAAATGTCCCAAACTTGCCAAAAAAAATTCCACAGCTCCTCAGCAAGTGGATCAAGTCACATTAAATGGGTGAGGGAGAGAAACTGACAGCGAAGGAAAAATATGGAATACTAGTCGGTACCAGTAGGCAGTGGTATACTAGCTTTGCAGGAATAAATCACCTCTAATGTTGGGTGATTTATGTGTGAGGATGTTGCTGCATTATGTAAAACATTTAGCTTAGTTTTTTGCAGTTTAGAATGGGGTGCCTTGAGGTTGTGCAGAATTTTAAAGTTGAGCACTAATCTGCATGCTTAACCCCAGGCATAAACCCCCCCTCCTCCCAGTACAAATTGAGGCCCCTTTCAGACGGACGGCTGTTTTGCCGAAGTAAAAAGCACTACCAATGTTTTGTGAAATTCAAGGCTCCAGGCACTGCGATTAGCTGCATTTGCACATTGCGATTACATGCGTTTAATTGCGGCCGCGTTTAGCTGCGGTGTTCATTTCCATAGCAACCCTTTTTATTTTTTGGGATTATGATGTGCTTCCTGTTCTTTTTTTTTTTTTTTTTTTTTTTTTTTCAAGCTGCTATCCGCAGTTGACAAAAGAGACTGCGATTACCTGCGGTTATGTGCATATAGCTGCGCTACATCGCACCTGGACGCATTCAATTCTATTCGCACCAGACCGCATGTAACAAAATCGCATGTAAACGCTGTGTGTGAATGGGGCCATAGGAAAACATTGTGTGCTTTTTAGCTGCGGTAGAAAAATAGAAAATTTGCCGCTAAAAGCACAATTCTATCCGTCCGTCTGAAAGGGGCCTTACCCTCTGCTGAAATCCCCCTTTCCCAGCACAAATGTTCCCGCAATTCCCCCAGCACAAATGCCCCCACCCCCAAAACCACCCCTCCTAGCACAAATCCTTTTCCCACCAAATTTCCTCCCCAGTACAAATTTCCATCCCCACTCCCAGCACAGATCCACCCCACATTTCCCCTCCTAGCACAAATACCCCAGTTGAAGTCCATTGGGGCAAAATACGTTGGGTCTGATAGTCCAGCTCTTCACATTGCGCTTGAATTTTTTTGAACATGTGATCACATTTTTATCTGTACACATTATCAAGGCGTTTTTACGGCTTTTTTTTTTAGTACTGCTTTTTAAATAAATCCATCCTTTTGACCTACTCCATGCAGAGGCATTTTTTCTTCTTATGACCCCCCATGTTTGAACATCATTTGGATGGGATCGTTGTATGCATCCCCAGGACATTCGATGATCTGTATTTGAGTTCCGGTTCCCTACCTCTAAGCTTGGTTGACTCGCTGCCGCTGGCATGTGGGTCTACAGTTTCTGGCAACAGTCCCCATCCCTTACCCTAGGTGGAGGACGCACTATCCTGGGTGATCTGATATCAACCTTGGTTCTTGTATTTGCCTTTTGGTTCCAGACTTTCATCCCACGCTAGCAGTTTGGCTCACAGTATGGCCTATCAGCAGACCATGTTGGGTCTTAAAATTAAATTTACCGTTATTCACTTTAAAGACTTTATTTCATTGCACTTATGCATTTGTATCATTTCTTGGGTTCAGTTTGCAATATTTGTTTGCACATATGCACTTTATTAATGAGTCACTGTGTTACATGCTATTGCAGTTTATGAATTATTGTGACTTGTCCATGCAGTCTACCTCTCACATGGTTTATTGCATTAGTCTCTATGCACCCAGTTGGTCATAGCGCTGCACTTTTATCCACTTGGCACAAAGTCATCCCTACTAGCACACATACCCCCCAGTCATGCCTACTAGCACAAATACCCCCCAGTCATTCCTACTAGCACACATACCCCCCAGTCATCCCTACAAGCACAAATACCCCCCAGTCATCCCTACTAGCACAAATACCCCCCAGTCATCCCTACTAGCACAAATACCCCCCAGTCATCCCTACTAGCACAAATACCCCCCAGTCATGCCTACTAGCACAAATACCCCCCAGTCATGCCTACTAGCACAAATACCCCCCAGTCATCCCTACTAGCACAAATACCCCCCCGTCATCCATACTAGCACAAAAAACCCCTCGTCATCCCTGCTAGCACAAATACCCCCCCCCCCCCCCCCAGTCATCCCTGCTAGCACAAATACCCCCCAGTCATCCCTGCTAGCACAAATACCCCCCAGTCATCCCTACTAGCACAAATACCCCCCAGTCATCCCTACTAGCACAAATACCCCCCAGTCATCCCTACTAGCACAAATACCCCCCCCCCCCCCAGTCATCCCTACTAGCACAAATACCCCCCCCCCCAGTCATCCCTACTAGCACAAATACCCCCCAGTCATCCCTACTAGCACAAATACCCCCCAGTCGTCCCTACTAGCACAAATACCCCCCAGTCGTCCCTAGTAGCACAAATACCCCCCAGTCGTCCCTAGTAGCACAAATACCCCCCAGTCGTCCCTACTAGCACAAATACCCCCCAGTCGTCCCTACTAGCACAAATACCCCCCAGTCGTCCCTACTAGCACAAATACCCCCCAGTCGTCCCTACTAGCACAAATACCCCCCAGTCGTCCCTACTAGCACAAATACCCCCCAGTCGTCCCTACTAGCACAAATACCCCCCAGTCGTCCCCACTAGCACAAATACCCCCCAGTCGTCCCCACTAGCACAAATACCCCCCAGTCGTCCCCACTAGCACAAATACCCCCCAGTCGTCCCCACTAGCACAAATACCCCCCAGTCGTCCCCACTAGCACAAATACCCCCCAGTCGTCCCCACTAGCACAAATACCCCCCAGTCGTCCCCACTAGCACAAATACCCCCCAGTCGTCCCCACTAGCACACATACCCCCCAGTCATGCCTACTAGCACAAATACCCCCCAGTCATTCCTACTAGCACACATACCCCCCAGTCATCCCTACAAGCACAAATACCCCCCAGTCATCCCTACTAGCACAAATACCCCCCAGTCATCCCTACTAGCACAAATACCCCCCAGTCATCCCTACTAGCACAAATACCCCCCAGTCATGCCTACTAGCACAAATACCCCCCAGTCATGCCTACTAGCACAAATACCCCCCAGTCATCCCTACTAGCACAAATACCCCCCCGTCATCCATACTAGCACAAAAAACCCCTCGTCATCCCTGCTAGCACAAATACCCCCCCCCCCCCCCCCCCCAGTCATCCCTGCTAGCACAAATACCCCCCAGTCATCCCTGCTAGCACAAATACCCCCCAGTCATCCCTACTAGCACAAATACCCCCCAGTCATCCCTACTAGCACAAATACCCCCCCCGTCATCCCTACTAGCACAAATACCCCCCCCCCCCCCAGTCATCCCTACTAGCACAAATACCCCCCCCCCCCAGTCATCCCTACTAGCACAAATACCCCCCAGTCATCCCTACTAGCACAAATACCCCCCAGTCGTCCCTACTAGCACAAATACCCCCCAGTCGTCCCTAGTAGCACAAATACCCCCCAGTCGTCCCTAGTAGCACAAATACCCCCCAGTCGTCCCTACTAGCACAAATACCCCCCAGTCGTCCCTACTAGCACAAATACCCCCCAGTCGTCCCTACTAGCACAAATACCCCCCAGTCGTCCCTACTAGCACAAATACCCCCCAGTCGTCCCTACTAGCACAAATACCCCCCAGTCGTCCCTACTAGCACAAATACCCCCCAGTCGTCCCCACTAGCACAAATACCCCCCAGTCGTCCCCACTAGCACAAATACCCCCCAGTCGTCCCCACTAGCACAAATACCCCCCAGTCGTCCCCACTAGCACAAATACCCCCCAGTCGTCCCCACTAGCACAAATACCCCCCAGTCGTCCCCACTAGCACAAATACCCCCCAGTCGTCCCCACTAGCACAAATACCCCCCAGTCGTCCCCACTAGCACAAATACCCCCCAGTCGTCCCCACTAGCACAAATACCCCCCAGTCGTCCCTACTAGCACAAATACCCCCCAGTCGTCCCTACTAGCACAAATACCCCCCAGTCGTCCCTACTAGCACAAATACCCCCCAGTCGTCCCTACTAGCACAAATACCCCCCAGTCGTCCCTACTAGCACAAATACTACCCAGTCGTCCCTACTAGCACAAATACCCCCCAGTCGTCCCTACTAGCACAAATACCCCCCAAACAAATACTTTCCCATCCTAGCACAATTCCCCTCCCCCTCTACCATATCACCTCTTCTAGCACAATTACTCTTTTTCCCCCATTCCCCCTCCCAAATCACCCTAAATCGCCACTCCTAGCACCCCCCCCTCCACTAAATTCTAAACCTCTCCTCCTAAGACACCTCTTACCCCCCCCCCCGCAATTCCCCGCCCCTCAATCTCTTCTCAGCACCCCCACCTCACTTGATACCACAGTGCACAGGGCAGCAAATCCCACCCCTTGCCTCGGCCCTGGATAGAGGTATTGTGATGCAGTATTCTAACAGTGTATGTATGTGTGATTATATATATATATATATATATATATATATATATATATATATATATATATATATATATATATATATATATATATATATATATATATATATATATATATATATATATATATATATATGTGATTATATATATATATATATATATACTTTTTTGTGAGAATTTCAAACTAAAAAAAAAAAAAAGCTACAGCGACACTCCCGTCTCATATCACCAGTTCATCACTTGGCTTCTTGCGTACACAGATTTCAGAGATAAATGCTGAAATACAGAATCCTTACCTAGAAGGGCTTGAGAAATCCAGCCTCCAAGCCTGATGTTGTCTAGTATTGCTCGGATTGCTACACTGTATGCTGGGTGAAAGCACATTCAAATGTAGAAGAAATCATTGCTGCATTCCCATTGCAGAGTAGTAGAGACATGCACATCAGGGGGCACAATATTGACCTGAAGGCCAGGTTTCCCAATCCCTAAATATTCCTATAAGTGAACCAAGACATGTATTAAGAGCGTTTTATTTATTTTTTATTGCAGTTGTTTCCTCTCCTTGCTTCTTGTTGCTGCTGTGGTTTGGAAAATTAAACAGAGCTGCTGGGCATCCAGGAGAAGAGAGGTAAGTGAATCTGACATAATTGTACTTTCAGTGCAGTAATTTAAGTGTTTTTTTTGTGTGTCCGGTCTTGATATTTGGCGCTAATCTCCCCCCCACGAATAGAGCTTTCTTTTGGTGGTATTTAATCAACTCCTATAAACAAGAAAAGACTGACAATTTTGAATAAAAACAATATTTTCTACTTGCTATTATAAAAAGATTGTAATATCTAAATTCTTCATCAATTTAGGCCAATATGTATTTTGCCAAGTATTTTTGGTAAAAAAAATAAGTGTGTATATTGATTGGTTTACGCAAACGTTATAGCGTCTACAAGCTATGGTATTTTATTTATTTTTTTACTAGTAATGGTGGTGATCAGCAACTTATAGCGGGCTTATTGCAGCAGACAAGTTAGACACTTTTTACATTTTTTGGGGAACAGTGACTCTAATATAGTGATCAATGCTAAAATAAAAACATGCACTGTCACTGTACTAATGCCATTGGCTGGGAAGGGTTTAAAGTGTTACTAAACCCACAAGAGTAAAATCAGTCTGTATGTGGAGTAATGCATGCTTGTTATACTCACTGTGGAACCTAATGGGTAAATCCTTTGCATTGTGTAAAAAGACTGTTTGATCCTGTCTTCACTGATCCTCCCCTTCTTCCACTGTCCTTAACGCATCTCCTGATATTATTGAGGGAGTGGGACAGGCTGCAAATGCTCAGTTTGGTGTATATTGCTAGAGTTTTTTTCTTGGGAAGGGTGCATGTGATCAGCACTGGGCCAATCATCACTGTCCAGACAGAGGGTGAGGGGTCCTGCCGTCTTATAGGACAGTGAGAGCAATATGAAAACTCCTCCTACAAGCTTTAACCAGTCACTGATAGAAGTCACAAGACTGCCATATACTGCTGATGAGAAAAAGTATTTAGCAGTTTTTATATACATTTATAATTGCACTTCCATGTTCTGTGTACTGTGGGAGACCAGATATAGTGAATGCAGCGTCCTAGGTTTAGTAACACTTTAACATCAGGGGTGATCAAAGGTTTGTGTGCCTAGCCTGTGTTTCAGTGTAGTGGGAGAGGTGCATTTACTAGTGGATGACCTGGATCAGTGTTCCTGCTTTACTGCCTTTTGTACTCGCAGATTTTGTACTCGCATATTTTGTACCCGCAGATTGGCCGTCTGCCTTGTTTACATAGGCAGACTGCCATTCTACCTGTTTACTGAAGCATCAGCGGGTGCCAGCAGACATAGAGACTGCCGACACCTGCTGATCAGCTTTTGCTGTGTAGAATCACAGCGAGAGCGGGCCGCCGTTGGCGTGCACGTGCCAAGACCTGGAAGTGTCAGATCATATACTAGGTACCGTATTTATCGGGGTATTGCGCGCTCCGGCGTATAGCGCGCACACCAAATTTTGCCCCGTTTTTCCTGTAAAAAAACATTTATTACATTTTACTACTTACAGTTTTGGTGTCTTGCCCGGCGTCCATCGGTGGCCTCGTCCGGTCCGGCGTCCGTCTGCGGCCTCCGTGGTGTCCTCCCGGCTTCTCCCGCGCTGTCTTCATGTCGATTCCCCGTTTCCTGCGCTCAGTTTGAAGCCTCAGCCGACGTATACCGAGCGCAGTACACTCGGGTATATTCGGCCAGGCTCGGCTTCTCACGCATAAACGTCACAGAGCGTGACTACGAGTGAAGCCGAGCCTGGCCGAATGTACGCGAGTGTACTGCGCTCGGTCTATGTCAGCACAGGCATTCAAACACGGCGCGGGTATCGGCGTATATCACGCACCCGCGATTTTGCCCTGATTTTCAGGGCAAAAAAGTGCGCGATATACGCCGATAAATACGGTATATGATCTGGCACAGAGCGGCCACCCTGTTGCAATAAATGTACCCTGAGCGGTCCGCAAGTGGTTAATTTGCAGGGATTTCCTCACTTCCTGTTTTGGCTGTGGGACAGGAAGTGAATGGAAATCGCAGATGATAAAAATAAATAAAAATGTGTCTGGTTTTAACTCTTCTGTACTCTATCCAAAATAGAAATAAAAACAGTTTGCTTACAGTTCTACGTTAACAGTACCCTTCACTGGAAATGCCTTGGCTCAGTCATTTGAAGAATAGATGTCATAAGTGTCCCTAAACTTTTGGCCATTTTTATCTAGGATCCTCCCTAGGCACAGATGAACCTACCCTAAGGTCAAGCACGGGTATTCAGAAAGTGTCTGTACTGTACCAATAAAAAAATATTAGGTAATACACTTTTCGTAGACATGACCGGTTCTTTCCAAAGCCCATGTGCCATCATAGTTATTTGACCAGAGACATTTTTGGTCTATACATATGCTGTGTCTGTATATATTCTGCACACATTTCTACAGTCAGTTTGCTGCTTCCCTGCTCTTGGGAAGGGTTGTCCTCGGTGCGTCAGCCGGGATGTTTCCAGTTAATGCGATTTGTCACGTTTTATGTCCTGAGGCTCTACATCCGCACATTTTTTTGCTCCATCCATTTTGCTGCTCCACATTGAGGGTCGCTCTCACTCTCTCAGAACTCTCTGCATTCTTCACAGCGTGTCTGTTCTCGCAGCTGTCACACGGGCCTCATTACTGCCGGATATCGGATCACTTGATGTGTGCTGGAAGAAAACTTCCTTATACTCCCACTGCACCTCTGAGTGTTCTTTACAACTCCTATGAATGTAACTCGGCTCCTACGCATGCAGTTACAGATGGCCGCAGTGTAATCCACCTGCTTATTTTATATACCCCAATGGACAAACCACTAGGTTCTCTCCTTGTGACTTGAGCTCTTCATCTGTTTTCGTGAAGGTTTTTATTGTCATTAAAGCCTAAAGTTGTCCTGTCACAATCAGGGGGCGTATCTACTGCAGGGAAAACAAGGCGTTTAGCTGGCGCTGCCACCAGGCAGAAGGGACACTACATACAAGGACTGCTGAGAAGCTCCGAATATATGCCACATGGACGAATCGTGTCTCGGGGTCTGATGAGGAACCTGCAGCTGATCGCTGCGATTTCAGTCTTGCCTAGGGCAGCACAAAACCAAAAATCATCTGGCCCCCTATTTTGCTGCACCACATCTAGATTGGACATACCCTTTATACGTGTACGTGTGTGTGTGTATTTTATATATATATATATATATATATATATATATATATATATATATATATATTGTGTGTATATGTGTGTGTTGTGAACTTTGGGGGTTCTTTAGCTCAGCGAGACAAGTGCTTAAACCGTAATAGTGAATAAAAAGGGGTTTTTATTTGAAAACCAAACAAAACAACGCTTTCTTCAGCATAGGGAAAATTCATCAAAACAAAAGTCCTGCTTGTCTTCAGCACAAATGAAAAAGTCTGTTTTACCTTCAGCACAGCAAACAAAACAAAACACAGGCACATACGGTTTGGTAAGTATTATCCAGTCCTTCTCAGCAGCATACAACTTCTGCAGACACCTTCACTCCCACACTCCTCCACCCTCTGTCAGCACTTCCTCTCATTTTAGCTGACTTCCTGGGAGTTGTTAACCCCCTGTGTGCCTGAAAGCCTGGGGTCAGAAGGGACTAGACTCTGAAAATTGGCGCTATGTAGCGTCCATCCAGGACCCAACCCTGGCGTCCTGTACAGTGTGTGTGTGTATATGTATGTGTATATATATATATATATATATATATATATATATACACAATCCTGATCAAAAGTCTAAGACCACTTGAAAAATGGCAAAAAATCATATTTTACATTGTTGGATCTTAACAAGGTTCCAAGTAGAGCTTCAACATGCAACAAGAAGAAATGAGAGTGAGACCAAACATTTTTTGAGCATTCAATTATTTGAAAATAACGAATAAACTGAGACAGGCTGTTTTTCAGCTGATCAAAAGTTTAGGACCACATGCCTTTAAAAGGTCAAATCTGTGAAAAGATGTGGATTCATTGTCATTGTCATTGTCAGGTAGTCACACGTTGTGATGGCAAAGGCAAAAAACCTCTCCCTTTTTGAGCGTGGTCGGGTTGCTGAACTGCATAAGCAGGGTCTCACAGCGCGCCATCGCTGCTGAGGTGGGACGCAGTAAGACAGTCATTTGGAATTTCTTAAATGATCCTGAGGGTTATGGAACAAAAAAGTCAAGTGGAAGACCCAAAAAAAATTCACCAGCACTGAGCCGGAGGATCCAATTGGCTGTCTGTCAAGACACTGAACGATCCTCGACCCAAATTAAGGCCCTTACTGGTGCTGACTGCAGCCCCATAACCATCAGACGGCATCTGAGACTGAAAGGCTTCAAAAACAAAAAACGTCTTCAAAAACCTCGTCTGCTTGAACGCCACAGAACTGCTCGTTTGGACTTTGCAAGAGAGCACCAAATATGGGACATTCAAAGGTGGAAGAAAGTTTTATTCTCTGATGAGAAAAAATGTAACCTTGATGGTCCTGATGGTTTCCAACGTTACTGGCATGACAAGCAGATCCCACCCGAGATGTTTTCTACGCGCCACAGTGGAGGGGGCGCCATAATGGTCCGGGGTTCTTTTTCCTTCAGTGGAACAATGGAGCTTCAGGAAGTGCAGGGGTGTCAAACGGCCGCTGGCTATGTCCAGATGTTGCAGAGAGCATTCCTCATGACTGAGGGCCCTCGTCTATGTAGTAACAGGACAACGCTACAGTACACAATGCCCGCAGGACAAGGGACTTCCAGGAGAATAACATCACTCTTTTGGCCCATCCTGCGTGTTCCCCTGATCTAAATCCAATTGAGAACCTTTGGGGATGGATGGCAAGGGAAGTTTACAAAAATGGACAACAGTTCCAGACAGTAGATGGCCTTCGTGCGGCTGTCTTCACCACTTGGAGAAATGTTCCCACTCACCTCATGGAAACGCGAGGCATCAAGCATGCCGAAACAAATTTTTGAAGTGATCAACAATAATGGCGGAGCTACTCATTACTGAGTTCATGTTTGGAAGTTGGATTTCTGTTTTGGGGGTAGTTTTTTTTGGAGGTGTGGTACTAAACTTTTGATCAGCTGAAAAACAGCCTGTTTCAGTTTATTCGTTGTTTTCATTAAATGTAATGCTCACAAAATCTCGCTCTCATTTCTTCTTGTTGCATGTTGAAGCTCTACTTGGAACCTTGTTAAGATCCAACAATGTAAAATATGATATTTTGCCATTTTTCAAGTGGTCTTAAATTTTTGATCAGGACTGTATATACAGAGAGACAGAACACTGCTAGGCTCTGATGAAGAGGGCAATCCTTTGAAATGCGTAAGCCAGCAGTGGCCCCTGAAACCTCCTCTGTTACCATCTGGAGTTTATCAGTTTTAGACTAATTGCTGTCATCTGGAGACTATTTACATTGCGCATTTTCTCCCAATTGTTTTGTGAGTAGATTTTTTTATTTACCTTTAAATAAAATATATTTAAGGATAATGCACAAGGCTGGTGCGCCCTTTTTTTCTTTCTCCCTTTGACTGCTAGGATACCCCTATCCCTGAGGGCAGCAAGGCCTGAGCCATTATCTACTACGAAACCTAGTCCATCTGGTAATCCACTCGTGCGCAGGAGTGTTTGTTTTCTGCTATAAAAAAAAAAAAATTACCCCTGGTCACAATGTCTAACATGCAGATGTGTATTAGCTTGGTTGCAGTTACCTCACCTGCTTGCTTCGAATGATAAAAATTTGATACCAGTTAAATTAAAGCTAAACTCCCAGATAAGCAAATATCAAAAGTACATTGCTGATTGGTGTGCTTTGTGTATTTCTGTACAGTAATCCAGTGTGAGACATTCCCTCTGTGAATGAGCTTCCTGTAATAAAGACCGCTCACTGCTGCTCTCTCTCCTTGTGCAGGGTGACTGGTCTTGTCTCCGCCCCCTCCTGTAGTTTTCTGCAGGCAGGTGATGGTAGGTGGGGCCTGCTGTGCTCCTCCCACAGCTCTGCTTTTCGCCCAGGCTATGTACAGCACATTGATGATGTCACTGCTACTTCCTAACAACATTCTGCTTAGTGCCAAACATTTATAGAGTATATTAAATATATATTATTGGAAAATATATAAAAAGTTGGTGCTAACTCAAATGATATCTTGGTGCACAAATAACCACACAAATACCAAATAAAAACAAGTCCTCAAGCAGGAGACCAAACACCAAAGAAAAAAGTCTGTGTATTAACAGGTACTCTTAAATAGGCATGTTTTACCTTCACACGTGAGGGAGAAATGCTGACTCACCAGATGGCCAAATCATGGGAGACTTCATATACTTGGAAGGTATAATGTATCCCTTGATGTATCCTTGTGCTCATAGGTCAATGTGGCTTGGTTAAAGCAAAAACATTTTTCACATAGTACAATATGCTTCAATATAAACCAAGTTCCAGAAAAGGTCAAGTGCTCACTTACATTTTAAGGTGCTAATGTGCCAAGGATCGTTCCAAAGGATCTGAGTATATGAAGTATATGATTTGGCCATCTGGTGAGTCCGCATTACTCCTGCACGAGAGAAGGTGAAACACGGCTAATTAGAAGTACCTGTTAATACACAGACTTTTCTCTTTGGCGTTTGGTCTCCTGCTTGAGGACTTGTTTCTATTTTATTTTGTATTTGTGTGTTTATTATTTGTGCACCAAGATATCATTTGAACGCCGCATCCTCACGGCTGCACGCTTTCTCGTTGCTCTAAATTGGAAACGGCGCTCCCCTCCCTCCCCTGAGCCCTACATGCTTGAATCAAAGATGTGGAAATGATGGAGTAAATGACCGCTAGAGTACAGAACAGACTAGTGGCCCCGCTAGTCTGGGAGCTGTGACACCTTCAGGAGGACCCACCATGACAGGTAGAAGAGCCAATATGATGACCTCTTACTCTTTTTCCACTATCTATTTCCTTTGCCCCCCACTCTGAGTTCTCTAGTGACTTTTTATATACAAGTTGATATATATTGTTGAATAAAACCATAATGCATATACAACGATCTAACAACATTGAAAATACTGCGCTACAAACAATAAAAAATGTAAATCCTTAAATAAATTAGAAGCTCCGCTGCATCTTCAAAATAAACTTTAAGTTGCGCTGATAATTGATAGTCCAAAATAATGCCCTAAAAATAAGACCTGAATAAATCCATATGAAACATGTGAGCAAAGAAAGAACACTTAGTGATGGCAAATGATACAATCAATGTAAGTATGACTAATTACTCCTTGACGGGTGAAAACCCCCAAAACATTTCCATATGAAGTGTATCAATATTCATCCATGGTGACACACAAATGAAACACCCCAGAAGAAATGAAAAGGTAAGATAGGTTAGTGCCTCCACCTCTGCACGCACTGCCGCTTACCAGCTATAAATGATCCCTTAATTATAGGAGATCTTACCCAGCCTTGGGTCTCTGTGCTGTGCACCCAATTCCTCAGCCTCTTCACCAATGGATGTCCTCATATGAATAGACGATCAATGGGTCCCCATGTAAGAATAAAGGCTTGCATAGTGTAAATCCTTATATTTTATTAACGTTAAAAGCGAAATCGCAACTTTTCAGTTGGATAAAAACGGCATTAAGATAAATCGAGAGCCGGCCGGCTCGCGATGGCAACCCGTTGCTTCCTAGACCTGCGTACAGGCAGTGATGTCAGCACGTTGCTCCTCCCTATGCGTTTCATCACACCTGACGTCGTCCTGTTTTTTTTTGTACAAGTAGATATATATTGTTGAATAAAACCATGCATCTACAACGATCTGCTAGCACCGGATATTTAACTACTACTGTCTCTAAGTAAAGTGCAAGATGCTACAAGTGACTGTATAACAGAAATGTTGCATAATACGACCTGTACCTTTTTTTAAAGCGGTTGTATACCCCAAATTTATTTTATTTATTTTTTTAAAAACCTGCAAGGCAAAGGCATAATGTGCTAGCATACTAGCTCATTATCAATTACTTGCCTTAGATCGAAGCCCCCGCAGTGGTCCTAGGACACATCCTCCGTCACCGCCATGATGCCCGGAGTGACTTCCGGGTCTTGGCACTCCGGCACTGTGACTGGCCGGAGCGGCGATGATGTCACTCCTGCGCATGTGCGCGGAACGGCACGATCCCCATGTATGCGCACATTTCAGCCACTTTCCGGCAGGCTCCCATTTAGGAGCCGCCGTGCTCAGTGCGCCTGCGCCGTTGTCTACCCGCTTTTCCAGGTTACGGAGACATTGCAAGCACCTACAGGTAAGCTTTAATGTAGGCTTACCTGTAGGTGCAAGTATGACAAGAGGGTATACAACTGCTTTAAGCTTATGTATCATTGTATTGCAATACAAACAACAATAAAAAAAAAAATATTTGATAAAAAATATATATTATTTGAGTTGGCGCCAACTTTTTATATATTTTCCAGTGGTTTGTTATGTGATATACTCACTTGTAAAAAGGGTGGCTCTACTCATTATTGTTCATTACAATTTCACTACTCTAGATATAAAGCCACAACTTATTCCAGTTTTGGGTTGAAAAAAAATATATTTTTGCTATTTGTGTTCTATTGGGGACTATTTGAAGTGACAAATTTCTGAGACTAAAACATGCCTTTTGGAATTTCCAGCCAATAGAAGATTATTGTAAACCTATACAAGGTATTGTGGGCCTTTCAGGGCCCTATAAGTAGGTAATGGCTTTAACCTTCGATAAGGATCTGTGCTGCTGGACAGTTACAGAGGAGCTTTGACAGTAAGAGGTGACTAATGGTGGGATTTTACCTTGAGATCACAGCGGCCGTCACCGAGCACAAGAATCATTCATGTCGGAAAGATGAAACTAATTACCAGCAGATTTGGACAGAATTACATTGTGATAACGGACATCTGGCCCAGCTATGGATGTTCAGGGCGCGTTCAATCTATTAGCATTGTGGAAATCGGTGTTAACCTTCGCCCTGCAGCATTTTGTGACCTTTGAACCCTGGTCACGTTCACTGTGCTGATATCTGTAACGCTTACACAGCGGCGTATATGGGATTTGTAGTAAGAAAGGTTAGAAATGGAAAAGGCTTCCTTCATTTAATCAAACTGGTTTGCTAAAATCTTCTGGGAGGTTATCAAATTGCAGGAGTGTAACGCACTTACCCCTGAGGTGGTTTAGGATTGTAGCCTATTTAACATATCTCCTCAAACCCTTTATTTTTGTTATGTCCCCTGCCCCATGTTATTTTATGTTAAGAGTTTTGTTAACCATTTCAGCCCCGGAAGGATTTACCCACTTCCTGACCACGACATTTTTTGCAATATGGCACCGTTGCGCTTTAACTGACAATTGTGCGTTCGTGCGATGCTGTACCCAAACAAAATTGATGTCCCCCCCACAAATAGAGATTTCTTTTGGTGGTATTTGATCACCTCTGCGGTTTTAATTTTTTTGCACTATAAACAAAAAAAGCGACAATTTTGAAAAAAAAAAATATATATATACCGTATTTTCCGGCGTATAAGATGACTTTTTAGACAGGAATTTCACAGCCAAAAACCGGGGGTCGTCTTATACGCCGGGTTAAGCAGCTGCTCGCTCGATTTCAGCCCGCCAGGCGCTCTGTAAGTCTGTATTCTGCGCCGCTCAGCCAATCCCGATGCACTCTGTTGATGACAGAGCATGCTAAGCCTGCTTGGATTGGAGTAATAACCTCTGCCAATCCGAGCAGGCTTAGCATGCTCTGTCATCAACACAGTGCATCGGGATTGGCTGAGCGGCGCATATACAGACTACATACAGCACCCGGCGGCGGCATTTTCGTTTTGAAAAGGCATTACAAAGCACCCGGCATTCCATACAGCCTTACAAAGCACCCGGCGGCGGCGGGGGGTCGTCTAATACGGTGAGTAGAGTAAGTCAGAGAGGCAAGTACTGTATTCACAAAGTACTTGCCTCCTAACTTACGGCGGCGTAGCGTAAATAGGGCTGGCGTAAGCGCGCCTAATTCAAATTAGGATGAGGGGGCGTGTTTTATGTTAATGGGGGGTGACCTGACGTGATTGACGTTTTGTACATATCCCACTGTGCATTGCGCCAAAGTACGCCGCAAGGACGTATTGGTTTCGAAGTGAACGTAAATTACTTCCAGCCCTATTCACGGACGACTTACGCAAACTACGTAAAATTTTCAAATTTCGACGCGGGAATGACGGCCATACTTAAAGCGGTAGTTCACCCCCCCCGACACGATTTTACCATCGAGACAGGCATTGTAGCGCGAGCTACAGTATGCCTGTCCCGATTTTTTTAACCCCGGACTCACCTTGTAATCTGACATCGTAGATTTCGGCTCCCGCGGGGAATGGGCGTGCCTATGGAGAGGGAGGATGATTGACGGCCGGCCCTGGCACGTCACTCTCCCCGAAGACAGCCGGAGTAGGTCTCGGCTCTTCACGGCGCCTGCGCACAGGCTATGCGCACGCGTCGTGAAGAGCCAAGCCTATTTCGGCTATTTCCGGAGAAGCGTGACGCGCCAGAGCCGGCCGTCAATCATCCTCCGTCTCCATAGGCACGCCTATTCCCCGGTATCTTCGATCTACGCGTACAAGGTGAGTACGGGGGTAAAAAATTCGGGACAGGCATACTGTAGCTCGCGCTACAATGCCTGATTTTATGGTAAAAGAAAAAAAAATTTTTTTTTTTCGTTGATAGGGTGAACCCCCGCTTTAACATTGACTAGTCCAGCTATTTGATGGAATAACTTTACGCCTGAAAACGCCTTACGTAAACGGCATATCTTTACTGCGACGGGCACACATGCGTTCGTGAATAGGCGTATCTAGTCATTTACATATTCTACGCCGAACTCAACGGAAGCGCTACCTAGCGGCCAGCCTAAATATTGCACCCTAAGATACGACGGCACAGGCCGTCGTATCTTAGCTAGGTTTAAGTGTATCTCAGTTTGAGAATACACCTAAACTTAGGACGGTGCAGATTCCGAGTTAGGTCGGCGTATCTACTGATAGCCGGCCTAACTCTCTCTGAATCTAGCTAAGTGTTTTCAGATCAAAGCTGCTTGTTAGACATAAATGTGCTAGGAGGATAAAATCTTCCAGTCTGTCCTATGCCATTGAGTGGATTTTTTAACCTTCTTCCACATTTTTTACTGCTCAGCAAGTGCGCTGGTGCAGTGTGGTATCCCCTCAACACACCTTATGATGAACTTGCATTGCAGAGCAAATAACAGTACCAGGCTAACTTGTATTGTGGTGCAGTATCACAAAGTTGTGCATGCACAATTTTTTTTTTATCAACTCCTGTGAGTGCAGTGTCACCATTGGGATGAATTAGAGCGGACACTGTGAGCCAGGCCTTCTCATCCAACATCAGTGCCTGACCTCACAAATGCACTTCTGGAAGAATGGTCAAACATTCCCATAGACACACTCCTAAACATTGTGGACAGCCTTCCCAGAAGAGTTGAAGTTGTTATAGCTGCAAAGAGTGGGCCAACTCAATACTTTTGGTAATATAGTGTATATAAATAAGACCATTTCATATTCCAGTGTATTGCATTAAATCAGGGCTCGACAAATCCCGGTCGCCATGGCGACTATAAATAGCGTCCTGGCGACTTGACTTTTGTTAAGTCCCCAGCTCTTCCTTGTGTGAGCTGGCGCCATCTGGTGGTGGCCGTTGGTATTAAAAGTTAAGCATTACAAGTTAAACAGCAATTCAGAGAATAAAACTTTCTTCCACCTTTGAATGTCCCATGTTTGGTGATCTCTTGCAAAGCCCAAACAAGCAGTTCTGTGGTGTTCAAGGAGACGAGGTTTTTGAAGACGTTTTTTGTTTTTGAAGCCCTTCAGTCTCAGATGCCGCCTGATGGTTATGGGGCTGCAGTCAGCACCAGTAAGGGCCTTAATTTGGGTCGAGGATCGTCCAGTGTCTTGACAGACAGCCAATTGGATCCTCCGGCTCAGTGCTGGTGGAATTTTTTTGGGTCTTCCACTTTACTTTTTTGTTCCATAACCCTCAGGATCATTTAAGAAATTCCAAATGACTGTCTTACTGCGTCCCACCTCAGCAGCGATTGCGCGCTGTGAGACCCTGCTTATGCAGTTCAGCAACCCGACCACGTTCAAAAAGGGAGAGTTTTTTTGCCTTTGCCATCACAACGTGTGACTACCTGACAGAAGATGACAATGAATCCACATCTTTGCACAGATTTGGCCTTCTAAACTTTTGATCAGCTGAAAAACAGCCTGTTTCAGTTTAATCGTTATTTTCAATTAATTGAATGCTCAAAAAATGTTTAATTTCTTCTTGTTTCATGTTGAAGCTCTACTTGGAACATTGTTAAGATCCAACAATATAAAATATGATTTTTTGCCATTTTTCAAGTGGTCTTAAACTTTTGATCAGGACTGTATTTAAAGAGGAACTTCAGTTTTTTCTTATGACCCACTTGTCTGCTATGCTGCATTGTCCTGGATTCAGATACACACCTGCTTGGTGGATCCAGCATTGTCATGCTGCGATCTGGTCAGAGACAGCAGCCCAGGTCCTGAGCTGCAATCTTGGTCTTCAGTCATCTAAAGTCAGCTTCCTTTTCTGGGTTCGGGCAGCAAACCGCCTTCTGATGATTTCTGCAGCTCCGCTCACCAACCACTGTGAGTGTAACCCCCCCCCCCCCCCTGGAGATGTAATGTGCAATTCCAGGAAGCTGAGATAGTGGGGACACTGTTTTCTCCTAGGTGAGACTGATGGACACTGGCGTGGCTGCGTTGGATGGTCACTGGCGTGGCTGCGTTGGATGGTCACTGGCGAGGCTGCATTGGATGGGCACTGAAGGTCCTCTTTTAATTCCATTTTTTTTTTTGCCAACTGTTTATAATATACCCCCCATGTAGACCGTTGCCACTAAAACATTGATTTTCACACTGGTCCCATTCAGGTAATCACTCAAAATGTTGTGTTTTTCCTTGTTTTCACTCCCAGCAACAATGTTCACCAGGACAAATGTGTAATTCCAGGATGCTGAGATAGTGGGGACACTGTTTTCTCCTAGGTGAGACTGATGGACACTGGCGTGGCTGCATTGGATGGTCACTAGCGTGGCTGCGTTGGATGGTCACTGGTGTGGCTGCGTTGGATGGTCACTGGCGCGAGGCTGCATTGGATGGGCACTGAAGGTCCTCTTTTAATTCCATTTTTTTTTGCCAACTGTTTATAATATACCCCCCATGTAGACCGTTGCCACTAAAACCAGGGCTGTGGAGTCTGAGTCGAGGAGTCGGGGGAAATTTTGGGTACCTGGAGTCGGAAGTCGGCAAACAATGCACCGACTCCGACTCCTACTAAATTTAGATTGGAATTAAAAAAAAAAAAAAAGCAAGTTTAAATGTCCCAATTCACAAAAAGTTATAATTAATGACTTCTCTACTGTAAGAATAAAGACCAATGCATGCAGTGCCTCACGTAACCGCAAAACGAACACGTTAAGTGACTGAAGAAGCATGCTTTTCATGTGCTTCACTATATGGCACGCACCGCACAATTAGGAGCTGCAATAATTATACTTTCCATAGTGTTGTGTTGTTCTTTTACAGGGAACGCATGTTAGAGAACCAGTAAGTGTCCAAATAAAAAAATTCCAACAGGAGTTTTATAAAGCACTAAAAGAAGTTGAAAAGTATGATCGCTCATCAAAACTTACTGTTGAAGAAGCCATCCTTGTTTATCCAGAGATCGTTAGTGATGTGGCCAGAATAGTTACTGCAATACCACCCACCCAAGTCAGTGTCGAAAGATTATTTTCAGCCCTAAAAATAATAAAGTCTGACTTAAAGCGGGGGTTCACCCTATAAAATATTTTTTTTTTTTCTTCTAGCCTAAAATTCGGCATTGTAGCGCGAGCTACAGTATGCCGGTCTTAATTTTTTTTCGCCGTACTCACAGTGTAATCGTACATAGTAGATTCCGACTGCCCACGGGGAATGGGCGTTCCAATCCAGACGGAAGGTGATTGACGGCCGGCTCTGGCGCGTCACGCTTCTCCGGAAATAGCCGAAATAGGCTTGGCTCTTCACGGCGCCTGCGCATAGTCTGTGCGCAGGCGCCGTGAAGAGCCGAGACCTACTCCGGCTGTCTTCGGGGAGTGTGACGTGCCAGAGCCGGCCGTCAATCACCCTCCCTCTTGAAAGGAACGCCCATTCCCCGCGGGCAGTCAGAATCTACTATGTACGATTACACTGTGAGTACGGCGATAAAAAAATTAAGACCGGCATACTGTAGCTCGCGCTACAATGCCGAATTGTATGCTAAAATGTTGTTCTGCAGGGTGAACCACCGCTTTAAGAGCCTCTATGAAAGAGGATCTGGCAGAGGCAATTCTCTTCCTTAGAACTCTACATTGAATTGATTTGCATTTGCTAAGCCTATAACTACATTTCAAGATTAATATAAACCATTTCTAGGTTTTACAGATTTTGTTTTTGGTTCATTATAGATAAGCTTTGTTTTTGTTCTAAAACAACCAAATAATGTGGTTTGTATTTTTGAACTGGTAAAGATCCTGTTCCTGATGTTTATGCCTGCTGCTACTATCCAGCCACTTGATTGTTTTCATTGTGTTTGTCTTTTGCTTAAACTGTGCAATACAGTAGACTGTTGGCTTCCCAGCCAGTAGCCCTGTGGTAGGTTGCGTTTCTTTCCCTCAAGGAATGTATAAAATACATTTGCATATTAATACAGAGGAGTCGGAAGTACATAAAACTGAGGAGTCGGAGTCGGAACATTTATCTACCGACTCCACAGCCCTGACTAAAACATTGATTTTCACACTGGTCCCATTCAGGTAATTTTTCCTTGTTTTCACTCCCAGCAACAATGTTCACCAAGACAAATAGGATGGTCCCCCCCTCCCCTCCGGACATACTGACCGCAGAAAAATTCTGACCCCTCATAACTGAAAACAAAACATTTTAGCTACACTTCAGTTTGTTTACCAAATTGCCTCTTTAAGCCAATTACCAAATGGTGAGCTTGTGTAAGTGTGTTCTTCCTGCAGCCTAGGTGGATAAATGGACGAAATAAACATAAGATTTCCTGAGTGCCGCTTTCCTATTGAACATCTTTTATGGCTCTTGTGTTGAGATCCACAATTAATGATGGTTCCCGGTTTTCTGGCCTATAATTCAGCCTAATAAGAGGCTTCTTTAATTGTGGTGCTTAATGACTTACAAGTGTTCCACTGATTTAATTATCTATAAATAATTCAGGTTGTTTGGCTTACAAACTAGTTAAAGACTTCTAAGTTGAACTGGATTTGGAATGCAGGGTTGTTAAGTGGCCATGAATTATAGATTCAGTAGTCCCGTAGCCAGTTCTTATCAATATTTCTACTAAATTGTTCACTCCCTCTCTAAATAAAATGTTTTTTTTTCTTCTTCATTCCATAGATTTTCAATAAAACTGTAAAAAGTAGAAGTTGGAGCGGGGAGAGTTTTGTGGTTGTTGATGTTCATTTATACAGCGACCACTTTGCCAAGTTTTATATTGTAATGAATTCTTTTAATGCGGACTAATACTGGACGTGGCCTTGTCTCTCTAGCTCAGTGATGGCGAACCTTGGCACCCCAGATGTTTTGAAACTACATTTCCCATGATGCTCATTAAATACAGTGCAGAGTGCATGAGCCTCATGGGAAATGAAGTTGCAAAACATCTGGGGTGCCAAGGTTCGCCATCGCTGCTCTAGCTGTTGCTGGTAATTAAAGGAGCTCTCCAGTCAAAAGTTCAGTCCTGAATTCCAGATATGGCAGTTCTTACAAAGTTACATTGGCTCGGCTTGGACCAATGTACCCATGTATGTGCCATAGCCGTGGGATCCCAATGGAAGCTCATGGAGGTCATATGTTCCCCTCATCTACAGAAGCATTGTTTCTCTTATCGTCCATGGACGGACACAGCTCCTTAAATCTTGACAAGTGGGTTATGTTCCCTGTTTACAGGAGAGGACTAGGCAGAAACATGTTAAATAGTTAAATACATGTTACATTAACAGAGTTGAACAGCCCCGCCCAGGGGGCGGTCCCTCCAGACATAACCCTCCTCACTGCACTTTCGTTCTGCCTAGCAAAGGAGAAGGACGTATGGCTCCCTTTGGGCCCAGCGCCCTGAGGAGAAATTTTATTTTATTTTACATTTTCTTTGAAGAATCTTCTTTCAACTGTCGGTTGAGAGACAGGCTGGATAATATAGATCCTTGTAGTCTACTCAGTCCGACCAGCAAGCGTGGGCACACCTTTGCAAAGAGGCTTGGTCTGCCACGCCATACCCCATGACTCCTGGGGTGGCCAGTGAGCTTTGCTCCGAGGTCCACATATGACTGGGCTGTGGTGTTGTCTCACTCACAGTGGACCGGGCCGACAGCTACCTCCATTTCGGTTGTAGTTCTGTCAGGAATGCTTCAGCGAGTCCTCGCTTGGACGGGTAAGTACAGTCCCTCCTGCTTCGGTGGGTTGGTACAGCTGGGCATTCCTGGGGTTCGGGGGTCCCTTCCCCTTACTTCCCTGCTCCTTTCCCTTGCTGCATTGCTAACATTGCCGCCGTCAGGGGGGAGGGGGCCTTCCTGAGGGGACTGTGTTATCTAGACTGTGTTTTTTCTTTTTTGTATTGGGCTTCCCTGTGAGGGATTTTTCACTGGTAAAAAGCCCCGTGATGAGCACAGATGTTTATGATTATACTTCAGCAGACACTGACTGATTGGTGACACCTGTAACGGTTTTGCTTTTTATGCTGTATCTGTGTCTTATCCTTAAATTAAAAAGCCTGGAAGGCTTTTCCTGTTTAAACACGGGTCCCTGCAAAAGTTACCTCACGGTTCTTCTCCTCTCACAGACAGCACTGGGCAGTCTCCTCCTGAGGGAGCCCCCTGGTTACCCCTGGTCAGCGCAGCAAGTGGGTGAGAGGCCCTGAATAGGGCTCTAGGAGCTTTTGTCTATTTGTATGGACAGGTGTGCATATTATAATACACACTATGTAAATATTGGAGTCAGTATCTGGGTCCTTCCCCCACATGCTGGTGGTGGCAGCAGGTGTTAGCACCTGGGATTCCCACAGAGTTTTTATTGTTAGTCCTGGACACAGTTTGTGCCAGGGTGGGGGTGGACTGCGGGCGGGCGGCAAGAGAGTGCCCCCTTTCCCCGTTATCCCCTGGGGAATGCTCTGTTATGAAGCCATGGACCAGGTACCTAAAAAAAAAAAAAGCAGAATAAGGCATTTATGGGTGCGCTTTTTACTGCTGCAAGGGACTCTCCTAAGCTGCATAGTGCAGCTGGGTTTCCGCTGAGGGCTCGGTCTTTTTTGGATCACAAAAATCAGACCGCTGTGTAGGTTTTTTCCTTCTGTGCCCTTCTTTGATCATTTCTGAGATGCGGAATGAGAAAAGCCGCTGAGGGCTTTTGTAGTCCCTCACCGCTGGGCGGGAACTCCCGCTTGTATGGATCTGACTGATAGAAGATCCAAAGTACTGACCCGTTCCATGTTTACCATGCTGGGGTCTGGCTTGTGGCCTATTGTGGTCACTACACTGGGGTCTCAGTCGGCGCTGGCGCCATTTTTTGGGAGGTTTTTCAATTACATTGAAAACTCCCATTGGCGCCCATTTTGTCGTAGCCGCGCTATGGCGCAGCTTACATTGTGCCGGCCATTTTCCTGTGGCCGCGTTCTGAACGCGCGGCGGCCATCTTGGAGTAGTCCTGACCCCTAGTGCTGTATACAACTCACGTAGTGAGCATTTTGCACCAGACAGTGGAGAAGCACCGACTCTCTCCTGAGGTTATTAGGCTAGCGGACCAGCTGGTCCAGGGCCTCATATAGGTCTGTGATGCTTCATTGAATGCTGCGCCCTTGTTATCCAGGGCGTCTGTTTTAGAATGGTTTTATGCACACGGTGGTGTAGTGCTTAACTCCATTACTTGGCAGCAAGAGAGTCATTGGTTCAAATCCGGACACTGACGCCAATCTGCTTGGAGCTTGCATTGTCACTCCCTGTGTCTGCGTGGTTTCCTCCGGGAACTCCGGTTTCCTCCAAAGGCATGTGTGCAAACATCTACATAATATACATACACATTATGTGTGTGTATTATTTAGAGGCAACCCACCCAGGCCATCAAAGGCCCAGCTGGGGGACTAATCCATCCCTGGGTGCGTAAGCCGATCACGCCGGCACCCAAATCCTGCCAATGTCCTTCCCTCCCTGTCTCTAGGTAGGAGGGGCGGCTTGCAGGTTCACAATTCGGTGAAACCTCCCTGCTCTCTGACCAGTGGGTCTGCGAGGTGGTCTCTTCGGAGTACTAGATAGGGTTTCCTCCTATCCACAGAACAAAGTTCTTTCCTCGTGTCTTCCTCTCCCGGCCTGTCGGTCTGCCTTGGGCAGTGTGGGATTTGCTAAGCTGCGGGGTAATTTTACCTTTCCCGCAGGACGAGAGTTTTGGGGTTTTCTATGGGCCTCAGGCCCTAAATACCTTTGTGAACGTTGGGTAGTTCCGCATGGAATCCATTTGTTCGGTGGTAGCTGCGCTCCATCCGGGGGATGTCCTGACGTCCTCGGACATCAGGGACGCATACATGCATGTCCCGTTTTGCGCATGTCAGTGTTTTTTTCTGTGCTTCGTGATGAGAGAAGGGTCTCTGTCAGCCTGTGGCCCTCCCCTTTTGATCTGGAGTCCGCACCATGGGTTTTCAGCTAGGAGCTCGCACTTATCCTAACTTTGTTGGGACAGCGAGGCTTTGCCTCATTGGCTACTTGGACGATTTTCTTCTGAGAGCAGCCTCTGTCTCCGACCTAGTGGATGGGTTAATCCCATTCAGACCCTCCGAAGATTCGGGTGGGTGTTAAACGTTTAGGCCAGAAGGTGTAGCTCAGTGGCAGCAAGCCTGCCCTCCATGTGTGCGATCCTGGGCATGCTAGGTTCCGACTCAGCGTTGGAGTATCTAGTGTTGATCCAGACTCCTCGGTGGCAAAGGTCCTTCTTCCCCTGGAGAAATTGCAGGCTCTTCAGTCTGCAGTGAAGGTATTGGCATCACGCAATCGGTTTTCTCTCCGGGCGCCTGCTGGTTCGGGGCCTGTGGGTAGCCTCCTTCAAGGCAGTACTGTATGCCCAGTTCCACACCCTGGTTTTCCAGGGGAAATACTGTCCAGAAGGTAAAAATCCCTTGTCTCTGAAATCATTAGATTCCTGTGCGCCACCTAGTCAGAGTCTCTCTGAGTTGGTGACAGAGATCCCCGACTCTTCGGTCCGGGAAGTTATTTCTTCCTTCCAGTGGTCGGTGTTTATGACGAATGCCAGCTCACGGGTTGTGAACCTGGGGGGTTCACAAAACTGGGGGGGTCCAGTCGGCCCTGAGTCGCTGGACTTGCGTGGACCTACGGCCACACTTCCCTGAATGTGTCTGGTGTCGGTAGCTACCCAGGGTCGGGCCTGGCTAGTGCCTGGTGGGAGACCGCCTGGGAATACCAGGTGCTGTCTACTGTTCATTGTCCTACTATTTTAGGCGATCAGGCTATGCTTCTCCTTATGGTCGACGATCTGGTTTCAGCCAGACAACGCCACGGCCGTGGCTTCGGTCTACCATCAGGTATGCCGGCAGGCGGACTACTGGAGTCGCCAGATGCTGGACCAGGGCGACTGGTCTTTGTGCTTGGGGTGTTTCGACTCCCTTGCAGGAGGTGAGCCTCACAGGGCATCTCCTGGCTGCTCGTCTCCGCCGCAAGGGTGTCAAAGTTAGTGGCCAGGTCTAGTGATCTGGTACAGACGCGCCAGTCGCGCTGGTGGCCCTGTGGGGTCTGTATCAGTGATTTTTTGCCGTTCCTCCATGGTAGTTGCTCCCTCGGCCGCTCCACAGAGTGGAGGCTGAGGAGATCCCGATGATTCTAATCGCTCCAGATTGACCTCGGCGTCCTTGGTACGCTGATATCGGGCGCCTGGTAGCAGAGGTACCCTGGCGGTTGCCAGGGCAGGAGGTTCCTCTGTCTCAAGGTTCCATACTTCCTCCTGTTGTACAGTCACTGACTTGCTTAACATGGTTATTGGAGACCAGACTAGGTGACCGGGGTCTGTCTGACTCGGTCATCTCAACAGGGCACCGTAGTCTTCTTCCGGAGGATCTACCGTCGCACCTCTCTTGGTTCGAAGGGATGGAGTGACGTCCACGGACATACTCGGTGTCCAGGGTCCTGCTGTTTTTATAGCTTGGAGTGGATCTAAAAATTGCTTAAAGCACCGTTTGGGGGCAGATTTCAGCCTTGGCTGTGTTCTTTCAGTGGCCTTTTTGCGGCCCGTTCCCTGGTGGGTCCCCTTTTTTTGTGTGCAGGGGGTTTGTCATATACTTCCCCTCTTGGCCCATCTCTTCCCCCATGAGTTTTGACTCTGGTGCTCTCGGTTCTTCAGGAACCTTCCTTTTGGAAACATCAGAGAGATTTTCTCTTGACACTATCTCAGAAGGTGGCCCCTTTAGTGGCCTTTACCTCTGTTAGAGGGGTTTCTGAGTTGGCGGTCTTGTCTTGCAAGCCGCCATACTTGATCCTCCATAAGGATTAGGTGATGGTGCGCCCGCGACCTTCCCTTCTTCCAAAAGAGGTTTCGACCTTTCATACTTTAGGCGTGGTACGCACTTTGCGGGTATACCAGCCTACTACGGCTCCGTTTCGGAGCTTCTGACTCTTTTGTGTCGGTGTCTGGTCCACAAAAGGGCCTGGTGGTCTTGTCGACCACCATTTCTCGGTGGATCATGCAGGCCGTCATACAGGCCTATGCTCCTAGGGGCGGGCCCCCCCTTCCGGTCACGGCACTTTCGACCAGGGCAATTGGTGCTTCCTGGGTTTTTTTCCGACATCATGCGTCGGTCTCACAGTTGTGCGAGGCGGCGATTTGCTCATCAGTTCACGCTTTTTCCAGAATTTACATGGTTGTTGTGAGTGCATCTTATGATGTTTTTTTCAGCCGCTAGTTTAAAGTTGCACCTCCCCTGTTGAGGAGCTCTGCTTGTTTTGGGGTGAAGTTAAAATTGGTTTTACTGATATATTTCCCCCCCCTCATTTTTTGACACTGCTTGGGGACATCCCACTTGTCAAGATTTAAGGAGCTGTGTCCGTCCATGGACGATAAGAGAAAATAGGATTTTTTGTACTCACAGTAAAATCCTTTTCTCTGAAGTCCATGGACTGACACAGCTCCCACCCCTCCTTTTTAGGTTTGTACTGCTTGTTACGAACTGAGGCTGCAAGCTGCAGTGAGGAGGGTTATGTCTGGAGGGGGCGGGGCTGTTCAACTCTGTTAATGTAACGTGTATTTAACATGTTTCTGCCTAGTCCTCTCCTGTAAACAGGGAACATAACCCACTTGTCAAGATTTAAGGAGCTGTGTCCGTCCATGGACTTCAGAGAAAAGGATTTTACGGTGAGTACAAAAAATCCTATTTTTTCCACCAGATGGCGCAGCAGGAGAGCGCTAGATAAGGGAACGAGGGTTCCTTTGCACAGCCACTTCCACTTTGCTCTGAATGGTCAAGGTGACAGGGTCTCTTTGATCAGCATAGGCTTCAGGAAACGGGCCCATCCACTGCACATTGGAGATGCGCTCCCAAATCTAACTGCAATGGAGTATATAATTATGGAGGCAGAAAGCGGAAAAGCAAAGAACAAAACCAATTATTTTCCCATCCCTGCCTTCCTCCCCCTCCAAACCCCCTGTAACCCATCATCCCAGGTCTTTATTGGATGCCCTTACTTTGTGTAGTTAATTGACATCCAGGTCCATCACTGGCACAATTTCCATGTTCGAGGATCAGAGTTCCATTTTTTAGTTCCAGGCTCTTCCATCCTGGTTTTGTCTGTTAAGCCTGATACACACAATCGGATTTTCCGTGGATATAGCGTAGGACTTTTGTCCGAAGGCCGTTGGCCATGAACTTGTCTTGCATACAAACGGCAATGAATGGTCGGCCAACAAACACAAAACTACGTGTTTTTTCAGCTCTTTAGCGTCACCCTTTGGGCAACTTCTGCTCATGTTGTGTTATGGTGAGCATTGCTTCTGAGCATGCGTGTTTGTAATTTGGATTTTTGTCCAAAGGACTACGGTACCTACGATCGAATTTTTCCGACAACATACATTTGTTGTCGGAAAATTTAATAGCATGCTATCCCACATTTGTTGGCGGAAAATCCAACAATAATTATCCGATGGAGCGTACAAACGGTCGGATTTTCCGACAACGGCCTGTCGTCGCACAATTCCCGGTCATGCGTACAAGGCATTAGTCTGCTTGAATGGCTGCGTTGATGTTGCTCCCACGCGCGCACACGGGAGTCTCTTCATCACAGTAGAGACCGAGCTGCACATTCATGGATCGGTGTTAATGACAGGCGGGGGGAAGCATTTATAACAGAAGAGATTGATATGGTCTCTTCTGAGATTAAGCCTCCATTCACACCGGTGCGACTTGTCATTGAGAACCGTGAGAAATCGCATGACAGGTCGCACGCTATTGTAGCTAATGAAACTGTTCAAATCTGTGCGACACCAACTTAAAAAAAAATAAGTCCCTGCTTTAGTTTTGCCAATTTTAGGGGTGACTTGCATAGACATCTGTGCATGGAGTTGCACAGATGTCAGCGAATTCTCATCTGACATCATACTGCCGGGAAGTTGCATGATTTTCAAGTTGGATTTGATTTGAACAGAGGCTAATACCACTTTAAGCTGGCTATAGATGGCTCGTATTTTGGCTGATTCCCGCTGAATGAGACCAAAATACGAGCCATGGGTGGCCATCCAAGCACCATCTGGCTCAACTGGAGTCCCCTTTTACCTCCGGATGAGGGTTTGTGTAGACTGCAATTCTGGCCTGGTGGCCCGCGCTGGTGGGGTCCATGGATGCGCGCTCCCTGAAGGTGGATGCCGCACCTGGAATCGGGACCCTGTGAAACTTGGTTAGCACATGACACCTGTCACAGATATACCCCTCCCCAGCATGCCTTGCGAGGGAGAAACTTCTCTAATTGGCTGCTGGGGAAAGTTGCTCTGCCAGAACCCCTCTGGTGCCAACTGCTGGGCAGGGATGGTATTGCATCCCTGGAGCACAGACTGACCCAGTGGACGTTTCTGGAGTGACAGAAGTCCCAATTTTAGCAAATTGTGAATGGGAGCAAAATAACTCTCACATTCCCCACTAACTTTAGCGTAGTGCCCATACTGAAAGTAAGGGGGCGCTACACTTAATAAGCAGGTTATGCTTTTTGCATGGTGCTGTCCTTGTGACTAAGCCTCCATCCTTTAGAGCCCATTCACACCTAGGCGTTTTGTCGCCTGTAGTGTGACGCCCGCTGCCGCCCCGACACGCCAGAGGGATGATGTAACATTGCCCTCTATGGAGATGGTTCACATCTCCACGCCGAACGCCTGCCGCCTGTCGCCTGAAAAAAAGTCCCGGACCTTTTTTTCAGGCGTCTTTCGGCGTTCGGCATAGGAGATGTGAACCATCTCCATAGAGGGGGTGAAGGCTGCATTCACAATCGCGGCGAATCGCGGTACAAAACGCCGCCATTTGGCGCCGCAATTCGCGGGACAAAACGCTGCAATTTAGTACGCCGAGGTGTGAATGCAGCCTTACACTGTTGTCCCTGTAGTGACCCTGGTGTTTGAATTGATAACACATCTAGAAAGTGATCATCAACGCATTTTGCAATGTAGACAGCCCAGTGTGCTATGTCTGTATTGCAGCAGGTTTACATTTGAGGAATGGCTTTGTGTTGCGATGAAATGTTCAGAATTAGACGGTTCTGAGTCTCTCTACTGATATGCATCTCATTCCGCCCTGAAGATGACTGTGAGGGAACTCGGTGATGTATCGCCTGCTACAAATTCTCCCTCTGATAGGAGAAATTCCATTTTCAAATTGCTCCTTAAATAGCACTCTCCTGCTTTTACTAAGTGCTCCCTGGCCCCGCGTCATAAATTATATCCCCATACCTTGCATTAACACGGCTGAATGTGACAGTGCACACAGGGAAACCAATTACCGGCTATAATTTACTTGTACTATTTATTGGTGTTTAGCCCGGTTGCAGTGGATGAAATATGGACCCGGCAGTCACAACAGAGCCCGGCGAGCCCAGCTTATCAGCCAGCAGAAGTACATCGATGTGACACTTGCTAATAATTGATTGCTTTTGTCTGGGTATAACGTCACCCGTATGTCACATGGCCATGGTGGGAGAGAACAGTCAGGCTTATACTTTTTTTTTTTGCCTTAAAGGGGTTGTAAAGGTTTGTGTTTTTTCACCTTAATGCACCCTATCTGGCAATCACCGGCCCCCCAGCTCCCCTGTTTTACGAACTTGAGCCAGTTCACCTGCTCGGCGCGCTCTCTTTTCCACCGAGTCCTGGCATTGATTGGATAGGTTAATGCTGCTGTCAACCAAATCCAATAATCGCAAGTTTTTTTTTTTTGCTTAGAATAAACATCACGATTCTCTCATGATTCTCGCGGCCTAACGTCATCTTTCACAAAAAATTGGGCTAACTTTACTGTTTATTTTTTTTGTAATTCATTAAAGTGTATTTTCTTCCCAAAAAAATTGCATTTGAAAGACCGCTGCACAAATACAGTGTGACATAAAATATTGCAACAACCACCATTTTTATTCTCTAGGGTTTCTGCTAAAAATTATGGCCTAGATTCACGTACGGCCGCTCTACGTTGCACTGGCGTAGCGTAGCGTATTTACGCTACGCTGCCGCAACTTAGAGAGCCAAGTGCTGTATTCACAAAGCACTTGCGTCCTAAGTTACGGCGGCGTAGCGTAAATGGGCCGGTATAAGCGCGCGTAATTCAAAGTAGGCTGGTAGGGGGCATGTTGTATTTAAATGAGGCGTGACCCCATGTAGATGCATAGCCGAACGAACGGCGCATGCTCAGTATCACGTCGTATTTACGCCCAAAGATACGTCTGCTCAATGCCTGTGACGTGAACGTAATCTACGCACAGCCCTATTCGCTTACGACTTGCGCAAATGACGTAAAAAGATGCGCTTGTTCCGACGTCCATACTTTGCATGGGCTGCGCCACCTAGAGACATGCTTTATCTTTACACCGGCGTATGTCTTACGTAAACGGCGTAACTAATTGCGAAGTACGTACGTTCGTGAATCGGCGTATCTTGCTCATTTACATATTCAACGCGGAAATTAAGGAAGCACCACCTGGCGGCCAGCGTAATTATTGCAACCCAAGATACGACTGCGTAGGAGACTTGCGCCGCTCGTATCTTGGCCAAATCTATGCGTAACTGATTCTATGAATCGGGCGCATAGATACGACGGCGCCCATTCGGACTTACGACGGCGTATCTGGAGATACGCCATCGTAAGTCTTTGTGAATCAGTGTTACTAAACCCACAACAGTAAAATCAGTCTGTATATGCAGTAAAGCATACTTGTTATACTCACTGTGGAACCTAAGGGGTTAATCCTCTGCATTGTGTATGAAGGCTGTTGGATCCTGTCTCTGATCCTCCCCTTCTTCCACTGACTCCAGACCATTTCCTTAAAGAACAGAGCATTAGGGGACAGGCTGCACATGCTCAGTTTGGTGTGTATTGCTAGAGAGTTGTTGTTTTTTTTTGTTTTGTTTTTTCTTGAAAGAGTGCATGTGCTCAGCATAAGGCCAATCAGCACTGTCCAGACAGAGGGTCAGGGGAAAATTAAAACTCCTCCTACAAGCTTTGAGCAGACACTGATACAAGTCACAAGACTTTTACATAGCGTTGATGAGAAAATTTATCAGTTTATATTTACTAAAATAATTGGATTTCCATGTTCTGTGTACTGTGGGAGACCAGATATAATGAATGCAGGGTCCTGGGTTTAGTAACACTTTAAGTTTAAATCTTTGAAATGTATTTTTTGATTCTTTATCGGGTTGTAGCCTGCCCAGGGGCACTCTGGAAAAGCCTGCTGAATCTCATGCAGATTATACAGAACTCTCATTAACGGTTATATAAGTAAGCTTTCTGATTTAGCACCATTGCATTCTTTCCTGCATACATGTTGGTCCAGTAAGGGTCAGGCACTAGATTAAATAATTCTCTTTTATATAATGCCTATTAACAAAACAGCATCTTCACTGCTCCATCCAACCCCCTCCCCCTTCCCAGCTGTGCACGGCTCATTGGTTCGCGTTCCCCAATCTTTCCAGAGTCACATTTAAGCTGCAGCTGAGCTGAAGATCGCGACCCCGACGGTGGCTCACAAATGCCGCACTTTGCTCGGAGCAAAGTCAAGACATTTAGCAAGTTTAAAAGTAAAATGTCACTTGTGCTAAATTACCTAGTGGCACCATGGAGATCGCCGAGAACAAAGGGAGTTTATTTAAGATCACAGCAATAGCCGGTTCCCCATTAGAACTGTCCCCATGGTCCAGATTACACTGGCTCAAATGAAAAAATTGTAAATTCAAGAGAAGATGCAAGAGAGCTATTCATGGTCATGATAAATAATTCATATGCTCATATTCCCGATCTCTGGTGTGCAGTGTGCGTTCTGACCAAGACTTCTGCCGCCGTGTTTAATATTCTGTTGTAAGCATTCTGATATCCATCTGTGGCCGTGGTCACTAGCCAGCCTTCCTCTATATCGGTGTCTAGCTCTAGATGAGTCCCTCAGGTCACAGACGTGGTCCTCCGCATTCTCTAGTCCAGTGATGGCAAACCTTGGTGCTCCAGATGTTTTGGAACTACATTTCCCATGATGCACAACTACACCTGCAGAGTGCATGAGCATCATGGGAAATGTAGTTCCAAAACATCTGGGGTGCCAAGGTTTGCCATCACTTTTCTAGTCTCTACCGTTTCACCAGGACACCCCTGATCTCTTGGGTTGCCTCCCCTGAATGAACCTTTCTAAAAACATGTTTTTTTCTTCAGACTGAACTGATCAAGAGAGATGTGCACATTATTTTCTGCACCGCACCTTTTAATACAGGGCTCGACAAATCCCGGGCGCCATGGCGACTAGAACATTTTTTTGGTGAGCTGGTGCCATCTGGTGGTGAGCCGTTGGTATTACAAGTTAAGCATTACAAGTTAAACAGCAATTCTAATGTAATTTTTCACTATTTTTCACAGCCATCTTCTTCCCTCTAATTAGAACCCCCCAAACATTATATATATTTTTTATCCTAACACCCTAGAGAATAAAATGGCGATCGTTGCAATACTTTCTGTCACGCCGTATTTGCGCAGCGGTCTTACAAGCGTACTTTTTTGGGGAAAAATTACCTTTTTTAATTAAAAAATAAGACAACAGTAAAGTTATCCCCATTTTTTTTTAATATTATGAAAGATAATGTTACGCCAAGTAAATTCATACCCAACATGTCACGCTTCAAAATTGCGTCCGCTCGTGGAATGGCGACAAACTTTTACCCTTTAAAATCTTCATAGGCGACGTTTAAAAAAAATCTACAAGTTGCATGTTTTGAGTTACAGAGGAGGACTAGGGCTAGAATTATTGCTCTCGCTCTACCAATCGCAGCGATACCTCACATGTGTGGTTTGAACACCGTTTACATATGCGGGCGCTGCTCACGTATGTGTTCGCTTCTGCGCGCAAGCTCGTCGGGACGGGGTGCGTTTTCTGGCTCCTAACTTTTTTAGCTGGCTCCTAGATTCCAAGCAAATTTGTCAAACCCTGTTTTAATACCATTATTTATTTATTTTTATCATTATTTCTATGGTCTGTTTTCTTTTTCAATCGATAAACGGGGCCTGAATACTGCATAACACTGCAGAATTCTCCTGCGGTCATAGTAATGGAGGGGGTTGGATGATGCTGGGTGTCCTTGGCCCCTTTAAGAAGACCACTGCTGGATTCCAAAGTGGTAAGGGCTCATTCACACAGGCATCAAAAACCCCATGTATAGATTCTACGCAGCCGTATGAAAGGCTGTGGCGCCATTCAAATAGCTGCATCTGCGTAAGGTTCTGTTGTGTTCAACGGCGTTAAAAATTTTAACAAAGCTCTACTCTCTTGCACTGGACAACCGCAGGGACCCATTTAATTCCACTCCTTATACAAGAGGCTATGAGGATCTGAACTATAGGACAGACCTTCCTATGGTCATCTCTGGATATGCTGGGCCAGATTCACGTACCCTGGCGCATATTTCTGTCGGGCGTAGCGTATCTAAGATACACTACGCCACTGTAACTTACTTTTTTTTGTTGTATCCTCAAAGAATGCGTGCCGTAAGTTACGGCGGCGTAGTGTATCTTAGGCGGTGTAAGGGCGCACAATTCAAATGGATTTGATGGGGGCGTGTTTTATGTAAATACGTCTTGACCCGACGTAAATGAAGTTTTTTTTCAACTGCGCATGCGCCGTCCGTGGGGGTATCCCAGTGCGCATGCTCGAAATTAAACCGGAACAAGCCAATGTTTACGACGGTGACGTCATTCTACGCAAATCCCTATTCGCGAACGACTTACGCAAGCGACGTAAAAAAATCAAAATTCGACGCGGGAACGACGGCCATACTTAACATTGAGTACGCCACCATATAGCAGGGGTAACTATACGCCGGAAAAAGCCGAACGCAAACGACGTAAAAAAATGCGCCGGACGTACGTTCGTTGGTCGCCGTAACTAGCCAATTTGCATACTCGACGCGGAATTCGACGGAAACGCCACCTAGCGGCCGGCGAAAAAAGTACTAAGTACTAAGATGTACGCCAGTCGGATCGAGCCCAGATGCAGTCGTATCTTGTTTTGTATATACAAAACAAAGATTCGACACGGGAACTTTGAAATTACGCGGCGTATCAATAGATACGCCGGCGTAATTCTTCTGTGGATCTGGCCCGCTGTCTTTAACGACTGAGTTTATCGGGTATTAAAGGAAATACGGCTTTGGTTGGCTACACCCTCCATAAGCTATAATTTCATGCAAAAGCGAAGATATGCTGCAGCCAATCCATTAAATAATCAAGTTTAATATATGGAACAATACTGGTCCATGATACCTTGGCCGGCATCCTTTTGTGTGGCCCTGACGGATCATTTACTCTTCATCCCTTGAGTGTTTGTCTATTGTCGGTGGAATGTTTACACTTGGGACTTAAGTGACAGCTTTTGAAGTTTCCAAGCCCGTATAGTCCCTGAAGAAGATCTACACTGTGGGCCGGATTCAGATACATTGGCATATCTGTCCGGCCCGTTATGCCGCTCTAACTTTAGGCGCAAGTTCTTTATTCACAAAGAACTTGCGCCCTTAGTTAGAGCGGCGTAGCGTATGTGTTGCGGCGTAAGGCAGCGTAATTCAAATTGGGATGTAGGGGGCGTGTTTTATTTAAATTTCCCTTGACCCCGCGTTTTTTACGTTTTACTTGAACGGCACATGCGCCGTCTGTAAAATCTCCCAGTGTGCATTGCTCTAAATGACGTTGCAAGGACGTCATTGCTTTCGTCGTGAACGTAAATTACGTCCATCCGTATTCGCGAACAACTTGCGCAAACAACGCAAAAATTTCAAAACTCGGCGCGGGAACGACGGCCATACTTAACATTAGCTACCCCTCATATAGCAGGGGTAACTATACGCCGGGAAAAGCCGAACGCAAACGACGTAAAAAAAAAGCGGCGGTCGTTTGTTTCTGAATCGGCGTAACTCCTCATTTGCATATTTGTCGCGTAATAATACGGAAGCGCCACCTATCGGCCGGCCTGGAATTGCAGCCTAAGATCCGACGGTGTAAGACATTTACATCTGTCGGATCTTAGGAATATCTATGCATAACTGATTCTCTGAATCAGTCGTATAGATACGACCGGCAGAACTCAGAGATACGACGGCGTATCAGGAGATACACCGTCGTATCTCTTTCTGAATCTGGCCCTGTATGTGTTTTTAAAACGCGTTGGTCGCTCTGTCGGTTGACAGCTCGCGGGCTTCTTTTTCAGCTGGTATCATATCTGTCCCCCATTTATGTGTTTGTTTTTATTATCGTCAATTTTTGTCTTTCATGTTTTATGTTCTTTATACCTTTTGAATAAACTTGTAAATGTATCAATCACTGCTTGCGGTCCATTTAAAATCTCAACTTGAGGAATCTTTCTTGACTGAGCTCTACATAGGGTAATATTTGGAGCAGATTTTAACAGCCCACCATTTTTATTTTTGGAATCACAGCTGTTCTGTACCACAGGATCCTTTGCTATTTGGCACTGGACACCCTACTCCGAACCATCATGGGTGTTCATTCCAATATCCGCAGTGGATTAATATATGCTTACTGGTCACCTGCAGAGCTGTATTGAAGAAATAGACCAGATTTTACAATATAAACATTTGTAAAATCTTTGTAAAAAAAATAAAAAATTCCATGTCACATATGTAAAAAAAAACATTTGTTACATGTTACGCATGTTAAAAAAATAATAATTTACATGCGCAACACCATACATGCTGCTGATCCTCCTCTATTGTCCAGTCACAAGCTTGGGGGCAAGAGATGGGACCAAACTGTGTCGTCTTGAGCTAAACTATAATAGTTTTGGGTCCGATTTATACAGAAGATTCCAAATATTGTTTGGTATAAATTTTAGCTTAAAGGGGTTGTAAAGGTTTGTTTTTTATTTTCTAAATTGGTTCATTTAAGCGAGTGCATTGTTGCTTCACTTACCTTTTCCTTCCATTTCCCTTCTAAATGTTTTTTTTTCTTTGTCTGAATTTCTCACTTCCTGTTCCACCTCAGTAAACTTGCCCCCATCATCCGAGCCGTTCTGACTGGGGGTTAGTCAGTGTGCTCGCCCCCTCCCTTGAAACTACATCCCTGCAGGGAACCTTTACAACCCCTTTAAGCTGTTGTGCTCTGTGGGGCTTTACAACACTGGTAAGAGTATGTGAAAAGGTGGCCGCAACTTGCTGGATGAATACATTTTGTGTATAAAATTCTTACGCAGTCTATCTGTAAATGAGAAGTCAGGTCACTAACAGTGAGTCTCCAACTTGGAGCATGCAAGAACGTGCAGATCAAGTGTCTTAAGGTGGAGGTTCACCCGGAAATAACATTTTTTACCCTTAGATTCCTGCTCATTTTGTCTAGGGGAATCGGGTAGTTTTAAAAACAAAGCAGTACTTACCGTTTTAGAGAGCGATCTTCTCCGCCGCTTCTGGGTATGGGCTGCGGGACTGGGCATTCCTATTTTGATTGACAGGCTTCCGACGGTCGCATCCATCGCGTCACGATTTTCCGAAAGTGACGCGATTGATGCGACCATCGGAAGCCTGTCAATCAAAATAGGAACGCCCAGTCCGGAAGATCATACCCGGAAGCGGCGGAGAAGATCGCTCTCTACAACGGTAAGTACAGCTTCGATTTTAAAACAACTAGCCGATTCCCCTAGACAAAATGAGCATCAATCTAAGGGTAAAATAATTTTTATGGGTGAACTCCCGCTTTAACACTTCACTGGTTACATGCTTGTTGTAGTGACTTGTGTAGTAGTAGTGATTGTAAAATAAAGAAAAACTGCGCCCGAACCCAAACGTGAAGAAGAGCTGCCAGCACTCTAACCAAGTCAAACAAGAATAAAGAATAAATAGTGCTGCGCTGTGCTGTTTATTCTTTAGTAGTAATGATCGCTCATTAAATTAGGTGGTTACACCCTTAAAAAAAGAAAAGAAATGATCATCCATGATACATCTGGGCTCATCTGTAAGCTGTCCTATCGATCAGGGTTATGTATTGGGGAGGGGATTTGGTTTGTGAGGCTCTATCTTATCTCCCACAAGGATGGAATCACACACACATGAATTGGTAGTGTTTTATTGATTTCAGTAGATCCTGATTGTAAAGCGGCATCATGCTATTTAATTAGTGGATGAGGTGGGTAGAAAGGAAACAAGCTGGCTGCATGCTGATTGGCTGCTGTTTTACTGCTTCTTTCCCTAGGAGGCAGTCATCGCGAGTCTGCCGCAGATACAAGGCAATCGCTCTTTGAAATTATTCCTATATATCTTGACTTGTGTGCTCACAGCTGGACCTCCCTGCTTGTATATTGCTTTCCCAGTACATATATGGGTCCTTTATAATTACATTTCTGCAGAGGTTAACAGCCTAAAGGGTGCAGAAGATTACTTGATGCCTCTAGGTTAACCTCTTGTTGGCAGTTTCCTCATTTGGAACACTGATTTATACAAGAACAAAGAAAAACATATGAAATTAAAGGGTACCTGAGATCAACATTCAAATGAATACAGACAGAAATACCTCCAGCAGCAGACATGCAGCTTCTGTCCTATCCTGGCCTATAACGTATTATAGTGGCATTTTTACTTTCTGCATGGCTGTTTTTTCTCCAGGCCTTAGTGAAGCTGAATGGTGCATGCACTACCAGTATGGTTCCCCTTGAGAACACACATAAATCTCATTTGCTAGTACTCGGGTTATATGCGCCAACCCTTTATTGGCTAGTATTCTGCTTATGTGCATCAACCCCTCAATGGCCAGTCCTCAGTTTATAGGCTAACCCCTCAATGGCCAGTCCCCAGCTTTTGTGCATCAACTACTTATTGACTAGTCCTGAATTTGTGTGTGGCAGCACCTTATTGGCATGTCCCCAGTTTGTATGTTAACCCCTCATTGGCTAGTCCCCCAGCTTGTGTGCATCAACCTCTGATTGGCTAGTCCCCAGCTTATGTGCATCAACCCCTCATTGGCTAGTCCCCAGCTTATGTGCATCAACCCCTCATTGGCTAGTCCCCAGCTTATGTGCATCAACCCCTCATTGGCTAGTCCCCAGCTTATGTGCATCAACCCCTCATTGGCTAGTCCCCAGCTTATGTGGGTCAGCTCCTCATTGGCTAGTCACTAGCTTATGTGCATCAACCCCTGATTGGCTAGTCCCCAGTTTATGTGCATCAACCCCTCATTGGCTAGTCCCCAGCTTATGTGCATCAACCCCTCATTGTCCAGTCCCCAGCTTATGTGCATCAACCCCTCATTGGCTAGTCCCCAGCTTATGTGCATCAACCCCTCATTGGCTAGTCTCCAGCTTATGTGCATCAACCCCTGATTGGTTAGTCCCCAGCTTATGTGCATCAACTTTTTGACTAGTCCTGAATTTATGTGTGGCAGCACCTTATTGGCATGTCCCCAGTTTGTATGCTAACCCCTCATTGGCTAGTCCCCAGCTTATGTGGGTCAGCTCCTCATTGGCTAGTCCCCAGCTTATGTGCATCAACCCCTCATTGGCTAGTCCCCAACTTATGTGGGTCAGCTCCTCATTGGCTAGTCCCCAATTTATGTGCGTCGGCTCCTTATTGGCTAGTCCCCAGCTTATGTGCGTCAGCTCCTCATTGGCTAGTCCTCAGCTTATGTGCGTCAGCTCCTCATTGGCTATTACCCAGTTTATGTGCATCGATGCCTTATTGCCAGGTCCCCTGCTTATGTGTGATAACCTCTCAATGGCTCATTGCCCGGTCCTCAGTTTTTGTGCTAATCCCTCATTGATTAGTCTTCAGTTTGTGTGCCAATTGCTAATTGTTTATTCCTCAAATTGTGTTCTGACCCCTCATTGGCCATTCCCCAGACTATCATCGTAATGTCACTGAGCTGTTTAATAATCTCCCAACTGTAGCAGGGACTGCGAATCAACCGCTCACTATTCCCCAGGTGCTGTTTACACTTTTTTGAATGCGTAGCTTCTGGATTTTCGTGGACACTTCTCAGATGCACGAAAAGATAAAGTTATCCTTTTAAACTATGCTTTGTTTAGTTCTCTTTGTTGCAGAGTGTGCCTGACACACTTTATACCTGTCTGGAGGAAAAAATAGCAGGTGTAACCACTAGATGGCAGTGTGGCTCCATATGTCCTTTTATTGGAAGTGTAGAAAAACTGTAGAGTGTATTAGTTGGATGGTTTGTCTAAGTACTTTTGTATTAGTTTCCAGAAGGTTATATTAATAAACCAGCGTATATGTAAGTGCGGGTTTAGAAAAATGTGTTCATATTGCATGTCATTGACCAGACAAGCCCTTCAGCTGCAACCCTGTGCTAGTTTTATGTGCCATATGGCATAAAGGGGACGTGGCAGGCAGGTCTATATGTGTAATGGTTACAGTGGCACATGTTTTAATCACATTTTCTTTGTGCATTTCTCCTCCATTAATATGAAGCACAGTCCCCATGGTTAGACCATGGCCAGAAAAGTAGAAATCCTGCTTTTGCAGAAAAGGAAAAATCTGTCTTGCTACTTTATCTATGTGGACTATACAGAGAGATGAATCGGCTTGTTTAACAGGTGGAAATATTACAGCAAATTGGGCTTTAAATGTATCTAAACCCGGAAAAAATATGTTGTGAAATGCCCTTTACGTGTACACATCTTGTAGGTTGTGTTTTTTTTTGGGGGGGGGGGGGGGGGCAGGGTGTTTTTTTCAGGGACTTTTTTTTTTAAGTATTATTTTCTTTTGACCTTATGATCATGCCACCTTTAGCCTGCATTGGCACTTACTGTGCAAGGGAGATGGCGCTGCCTAAGCGGGAGCAGTGCTATCAGCCTAGGAATGTGCGCTCCCCTTGGCCACTGCAAGCTCATGTGCTGATGCATAACCTCACATTCAAGTTGTAGTCACAAAGTGAGGCATGCCGAAGGAAGTGGCTTCTAGTTTCAGCACCTGCCACCCCCAGTGATTGACAGCGGCTTCCTCATTAGGGCTCTTTCACACGGAGCGGATCCGTATTGATCCGCTCCGTTAGCCCGTTTGGCTCAGCGGGGATTCCTCCCTTAATCCACGCTGAGCTGTCGGCGGAAAGGGCGGTCCCCGCACACAGTGCAGAGACCGCCCTGTCTCTCCTCCGCTCTCCCCTATGGGGAATCGGATGAATACGGACCGTCTGTCCATATTCATCCGATCCGTCAGACGGAAGAAAAATAGGGTATTCTTCCGTCTGAAAAACCGGATCCTGACGGAGGCGGGTCATTACGGACGTTAGCGGATGCTCCATCCGCTAACGGCCGTGATCCCATAGGGAACCATTGTAAGTCCGTAAACGGACTTATGAAAAGCGGACCGTTCGTCCGCTGGTGTGAAAGGGCCCTTAGGTGTATTGCTGTCACCACTGGTGTCACACCTGCCTATGTCAGTGCTTTAGGGTAACTATAGAATTTGCAATTTTCTTTCCTCCATCAACAGGTTTAAGAAAAGGTTCCCGTGTTGATGGGGGAAATCAATCAAGTATCTCTTCTTCCACCTTTGATGGAAGGAATAAAAAAAATTGCATAATCTACAGCCTGCCTAACTAAAGCAAGAAAGAAACTCTATTTCCCCCATTGTCAAGGGAATGCCCCCCCCCCCCCCCTGTCCTTTTGTATTCTGACAGCAGGAGGTTTCCCCACCATCAGAATGCAGTGATCACCACTGTTGGCTATAGCCGCTGGCAGTGATCACATAAAAAAAATACCGGACAGGCTGGTTGTACTGAAGTTGAGCTATTGCTCAGCTTCAGTATAACCAGCCTGCCCGTAGATGGATGTAATCTCGGCCGGTTCCTGCTGAATTTAAATCCGTCTATGGCCCGGCTTAGATTGTGCACGTGCCGCTCAGCTGCTTGGGCACAAAGTCAAAGTTCAGCAGAGCAGCACAGTCCTGTGTACCCCACTCTGATGTCCTGAATTTTAAAAACTTATGTTTAACATGTATTTTTTTTTTTTTTCAACCCACCAGATAATTTAAATTGGGACATGTAAAAATTGCAAAGATTTTATTTGGGGGTTTAAAAGTTCTGTACTTTCACAGCCTAATCTAACAAACTTTGTAGAGCTGATGGGCTTTCTGAAAAAAGACCAGAACACAAGTCTTACTTTTAACATCTTGGATACAGTAAATCCTTGGACTGCGAGCATAATTAGTTCCAGAAACATGCTTGTTATCCAAAGCACTTGTATATCAAAGCAAATTTCCCCATAAGAAATGATGGAAACTCAAATGATTCGTTCCAGAACCATTCATTTATAAGTCCTTCATTCTATAGTCAATATAAAAAGATTATAGCAATGTGACCAGGTTGTATAACCATAAAATGTCCATCTACAAGGGGATTAGAAGCAAAATCCAGCAGGGGCTTCAGAGTATAAAAGAGAAGAGAGGCGCCTCGAAGTGTAGCAATAAGTTGCTAAATGTTGTACCTTCATTAAGTGTAACCATCTTGCTACACTTGGAACCGCCTCTCTTCTCTTTTATACTCAGTTGTGACATGACGCTACTTCTATATCAAAACATCGCGTGTGTATCAAGTCCAAAGTTATTTAAAATTTGTGCTTGTTTTGTAAAACGCTCTCAAACCAAGTTGCTCTCAAACCAAGGTTTTACTGTATTGGGGAACCCTCAGTATTGTATCGGGTATAAATGAACCCTCTCTTTGTTGACAGACAGCAATTTAGAGTGAGGCAAGGGGTTCAAACCCATGCCTACATGATCCATAACTAAATTCTTGGCTCGGGTTCCACAATATGTTTGAAAAAAAATAAAATAAATACGCGTCCATGCCTTTGCAGTGGTACACTTCTAATTCCTTTAAATCACTTGGATCAATGTGTTTCCACAAGGTTCTGTAGTAGTTGTGTCCTTGGCATTGGCTGCAGTGTAGAGTACTCATAGCTTAAAGTGATTGCAAAGTCTAGATTTTTCTATTAAAATCACAAACCTACTTGCCTGCTCTCTGCAATGGTTTTGCACAGAGTGGCCCTAAACCTCCTCTTCTGGGGTCCCATGCCGGCACTCCTGGCCATTTGCTGTGGGGGCACATGTGTATGCTCGTTCCTGAGCTGTTTGTGTCTGTGGAGCTGACCTCCAAAGACGCACACAGCGTGTTTCGGTCGCACCTCACAGTATTCGCAGCAGGAGCCACTGGCTCCTGCTGCTGCCTGAGTCCCTGTGAGAAGAGGAAGAGAAGGGAGAAGACTGCATCCAGGCACAGGCTCAGGTAAGTGTTTGGAGAGGGGGGGAGAATGGTTAGCTGGGTATTTTTTATTTTTTTTTACCTTGCAGGGAATGCATTAAGTAAAAACCAAACTCCCAGCCTTTAGAACCACTTTAACCACTGTTACAGTGAAGAACCCCTTCCTTTACTGATGGTTAATGTGTCATTCCTCCTTATGCAGCTGATGTTCCCTTGTCCTTTGCTCAGCATGTTCCAGTGAGAAGTAGAGAGGCACTTCAGAGGTTTCTTATGCCGTCGCTTTGTGTTCCTGTACCTAAGAAGATTTAAAAGCTGCCCTAGTACCTCAGGGGCGCACAGCCCGAGTGACAGATGTGGAGTTGTAATCAGATGCTCTTGGCCCTCTGATGACTCTCATCATTCATGTGCTGGAGCCTCCAGTATGGAGTAGATTGGAACATTTCCTCTCATAGGCCACAATCATTCATTGCTGATTTTTTAATAACCTGTAGAAGCATTAAAGAGTGTTAGCTTATTGGAAGCAGGGGCAGGCAGTCAATCAGTGAACTTCTACCACTCTGCCGAAATACTGGAGAACTGGATTTATAATTAAAAAAATGCAAGTAGAAGTCGTGTTTAACTGGATCTGTTCTGTAACGTTGGAGAGGTTTCATACCTTTTCCAGGCAACTTTAGTTATAATGCGTTTCAGGAAGATACAACTAAATTTACAGTGCCTTGAAAAAGTATTCATACCCCTTGAAAGTTTCCACGTTTGTCATGGTACAACCAAAAGTGTAAATGTATTTTATTGGGATTTTATGTGATAGAACAACACAAAGTGACACATAATTGTCAAGTGGAAGGAAAATGATAAATGGTTTTAATTTTTTTTTTAACAAATATGTGAAAAGTGTGGTGTTCATTTGTACTCACCCCCCGGAGTCAATACTTTGTAGAACCTCCTTTCTCTGCAATTACAGCTGCAAGTCTTTTTGGGGAAGTCTCTACCAGCTTTAGAGGGACAGTTTTACCATTCTTCTTTGCAAAATCTCTCAAGCTCTGTCAGATTGGATGGAGAGCGTCTGTCAACAGCAATTTTCAAGTTTTGCCACAGATTCTCAATTGGATTTAGGTCTGGACTTTGACTGACTGGTCCTTTCTAACACATGAATATGCTTTGATCTAAATCATTCCATTGTAGCTCTGGCAGTATGTTTAGAGGAGTCATCCTGCTGGATGGTGAACCTCCTCCCCAGTCTTAAGTCTTTTCCAGACTTTAACAGGCTTTCTTCTAAAATTGCCCTGTATTTGGCTCCATCCATCTTCCCATCAACTCTGACCAGCTTCCCTGTCCCTGCTGAAGAAAAACATCCCCACAACATGATGCTGCCACCACCATTTGGTGTGTTCAGGGTGATGTGCAGTTTTAGTTTTTTTTCACACATAGCTTTTGCTTTTAGGCCTAAAAGTTCAATTTTTGTCTCGTCTGACCAGAGCACCTTCTTCCACATGTTTGCTGCGTCCTCCACCATGGCTTCTTGCAAACTGAAAACAGGTCGTCTTATGGCTTTTTCTCCCAACAATGGCTTTCTTCTTGCCATATTTGTGGAGAGCACAGCTAATAGTTGTCCTGTGGACAGATTCTCCCACCTGTGGATCTCTGCAGCTCCTCCAGAGTTCCCATGGGCCTCTTAGCTGCTTCTCTGATGAATGCTCTCCTTGCCCGACTTGTCAGTTTAGGTGGACGGCCATGTCTTGGTACATTTGCAGTTGTGCCATGCTCCATTTTCGGATCAAAGCTTGGGATATTTTTTACAACCTAACCCTGTTTTAAACTTCTACACAACTTTATCCCTGACCTGTCTGGTGTGTTCTTTGGCCCTCAGGATGCTGTTTGTTGATTAAGGTTCTTTAGCAAAGCTTCACAGAACAGCTGTATTTATACTTGGATTTACTAGCTAGGTGACTTCTGAAGGCAATTGATTACTAGATTTTAGTTAGGAGTAATCTTGAAAATCATTTATCATTTACTAAACGAAAGCACTAAACAATTATGTGCCACTTTGTGTTGGTCTATCACATAAAATCCCAATAAAATACACATTTTTGGTTGCAACATGACCAAAGATGTGGAAAATTTCAAGGGGTATGAATAATTTTTCAATGCACTGTATATCCAAAGCTAGCATTGACACCTTAATCCAGTCACCATGGAATGCAAAGTTGGGGACAGTCCATTGAATATCATTGAAGTCGGATCAAAGTAGGATCCTTGTCCTAACCATCCGTCATTTGGCATCCAACATGCTGATTATAGCAGTAGTTAAAGGAATTTATCTCACACTGGGATTGTTTTGATTGGTCAAAGGACAAGTCAGACTATCACAAAGTTGGATCAAAGTAGTATCCTGTTCATGAAAGTCGGATGGATGTAGGACTGATGTCGCAGAGCAAAGTAGGATGAAAGTTGTAAGACTGTTGTGTCGTACCAGTGTGATCCCAGCCTAAGGCTGGGTTCACACTGATAACATACGACAGTAGTACGACTTTCATCCTACTTTGCTCTGCGACATCAGTCCTACATTGGTCCTACATCCATCCGACTTTCATGAACAGGATACTACTTTGATCCAACTTTATGATAGTCTGACTACACAATCCCAGTGTGAGATAAATTCCTTTTACTGCTGCTGTAATCACCATGTCGGATGGTAAGGACAAGGATCCGACTTCAATGATATTCAATGGACTGAGGTAGGACCAAAGTAGTACAGGGAGAATTTTCAAAGTCAAACTGACTTGTGTCGGACCAGTTAAGATGGCTCTCATAGGGAAACATTGATTGTCACACGTCATGCGACATGAGCTCCCAATGTCGGAGCGTTTGTCATACCAGTGTGAACCCAGCCTAACAGTGTTAAGATTTAATAAACATAAAGTTGATCACATTTCCATGTATACCCTAGAAAATAAAGAGGGTTGACATGCTTTTTTATAATACCCTATAATAGAATCGATATTATTATATAGATGTTTAAAACTTGTATTTTATCACTACTATGGGTACACATGTAAATCCTTTAAAACAAGAAAAGAACAGAAAACAAAAACTTTAAGAAGACAACACATTCCTATTTTAAATAGCATTTCGCTATTTGCATATGCATTGTTCTCTTATTAAACCTTATTATTCTGTTTACAGTATTTTGTTTTGCAGTCATCCATTATTTTCTGCAGCCCCCGCTTGTATTGTCGTCTCTTCCTGTCAGTCACGCAGTGATTAAAAGTCTTTATGGTGCTTTGGAAAGAATTAATGTCTAGTCAATCCAGCCTTGAAAGGGCTTTTTAATTTGAAGTGAAGACATCTAAGTGGCAATTTGCGCTCTTCCCCATGTAACTTTCAGCTCTTGTCGGAGAAGCTGATTGATTTATCAAATGTCGCTGGTGCAGAGTCTCCTAATGAAATCACAGCCATTCTTTATTCTGTCATTGGCACACTGACGATCACTTACAAGCATTGACAGCAGAAATCGGTTGACTGCGGGATACCTGTAGACTGCAACCCAACCAACATAGAGTTGAGGCAGACGTCCGCTATATGTGAGCAGAGAGGAACTTTTGAGGCCTTTTTAAAGCTAAACTCCAGACAAACATCTAATGTCCAGATAAAATCTATATATTGTGGCCAGGGGTGCGCCGAATGGAAATTTTGGTGCTGAAACCAAAAATGCAGAATGCAGTTTGTCGAAACCTGAAAATGAACGTAATTTTTTTTGAATATTTATACTTTTATATAGAATTGTATTATATTCTACTTTTTAATATCATCAATTTTAAATTAATATGAATTTATTGTTGGCCATTATTGGCACCTTTTAGTGCAAGAAAGGTCAAGAAAAATTCAGTCTGCAGTCTCTAACCATCGCTTGTATCATGTCCTCAGTCTCTAACCATCGCTTGTATCATGTCCTCAGTCTCTAACCATCGCTTGTATCATGTCCTCAGTCTCTAACCATCGCTTGTATCATGTCCTCAGTCTCTAACCATCGCTTGTATCATGTCCTCAGTCTCTAACCATCGCTTGTATCATGTCCTCAGTCTCTAACCATCGCTTGTATCATGTCCTCAGTCTCTAACCATTGCTTGTATCATGTCCTCAGTCTCTAACCATCGCTTGTATCATGTCCTCAGTCTCTAACCATTGCTTGTATCATGTCCTCAGTCTCTAACCATTGCTTGTATCATGTCTGCAATCTCTTGCTTAAACTTAAACACACTGCTAATAGTATTAGCAAAATTTCTATTCAGTGCACCTCTAGCAGACATGATGCAGGAGTTGGTCAGAGACTGCAAGAGATCAATGCCGCCTCACCAGTGCCTGTTGGATGCCGCCTCACCAGTGCCCAGATCAGAGCGGCGATCTTCCACTGTGTCACAAAGCTGAATTTGAATTTCCTGGCTGCAGTATCAATGTCCCACCTCCTGTGATCACGTTGCACTGAGTCAATGTCCCGGAATCGGATCAGTGTGCCATCTATCACAGGTGGCGAGACATTGTTACTGAAGCTTTGTGACACGGAGAGGACTGGGGCGTGCCAGGATTACACCCCCGCAATGGGCAACACTCGGGGCTGACTCCACCCCATGTTTATCACTCCATTTACGACCAATAATTTTCTGCGGCGGTAATTTGGGTGCACCACTATCTGTGCCTTTACCTTCCAAAGGATTTGTATTTCTGTTCCTTCAGTCCTGAGATGTACACAACCTACCACCCAGCAGAGCCAGGAGAATGACCCCACCATCCTGAGATATACAAAACCCAGCAGAGCCAGGAGGAAGACTCCATCATCCTGAGATATACAAATACATGCATGCAGGACTTGCTTCATTCTAGCAACAATGTACACTGAGCTCATTGCAAGTGCAGAACAAAAGTGTGTTTTACTTTCCTGACGTATAATAAGGGGAGTTTACCTCCGCCTCAACTCCAGGCAAAAAAAAAAGTTTTCCTGTGCAGTGGGGCTGTGCCCACCATGCGGGGGTCAACTACTCGTTTTTCTCTAGGGATTAGAGAAGACTTATACTCGCCCAATCCGTCCCTGCATCTGCAAATGGCGCTTTCTCTCCGTGATCCAGCAGTACACTGTTCTGACGTCCTCACTTCCAGAGCAGGTCTAATAGCATGATGACGTCAAAAACAAGACCACTGCCCAAGACCATAGCGGGGTGCTGTTGGTATGGGTAGGGTCAGAGGTTTAGGTAAATATATCGTCATTCTCTATTCCCCTAGACAAAAACAAGCAGTTGCCCTGTGCAGTGTGGGCACTGCATTTGCAAAATGTTTTTTTGGGCTTTAATCCAGCTCTAATTGTGCAGCTAGCCATACATAATTATGCATTCTACCAGTTGTGTGATGCATGGTCTTGGGAGTACAGAATCCCAGACAAAGCACTGTGGACTAGTGTGTTTGAGGAGTTCCAAGATGCAAAAGACTGACTAGGTAAACTCTGCAAGCTGTTTGGCTTTACATGCTAAATTTCCAGATTTTAATAGAATGTACTTTTTTTTTTTTTCACTTAATTTCCCCCAATTTTCCAGGGAATACTTTCCAACGCTGCAGTTTAATGACTAAAAGCTTCTATGGCTACAGAGAGACTGAATGTGGGATCTCTTTAGTGCCATTATGGAGTTTAACACACAGATTAGATTCATGGCACTAATATAGTGTTATACAAGATGGCCGTGGAGGATTTCCATGCCCTGTTTGCTTTCTGGATATTTCTGCTCTGAGTGGTGCCTCTATGAGCAATTGTCTGCAGTACTGAGCTGTACCCTCTATCGGGTATATTTCACCTTTCAACATGTTTTTAAGCACATTTTTACCTACAAACATTTGCAGGATTCATAATTTTCTTGGCTTAAAGGGGTTGTAAAGGCGGAATGTTTTTTATTTTAATGCATTTTATACATTTAAGATAAAAAGCCTTCTGTGTGCAGCAGCCCCCCAAGCACCCCCTACTACTTACCTGAGCTCCCTCTCTGTCTAGTGATGTCCACTAGTTTCTCGGCCGTCCGAGATTCTGCTTCTTGATTGGGTAAGACACAGCAGTGGCGCAATTGGCTTCCTCTGCAGTCAATCAAAGTCAGCTAGCCAATCAGGGGATAGAGGGGGGGGGGGGGGGGTCAGGGCTCCGTGTCTGAATGGACACAGGGAGCTGTGACTTTACTTGTGTGCCCCCATAGCAAGCTGCTTGCTGTGGGGACACTTGATAGGAGGGAGGGGCCAAGATCACAGAGGGACCCGAGAAGAGGAGGATCCGGACTGCCCTGTGCAAATCTACTGCAACAGAGCAGGTAAGTATAACATGTTTTATTTTTATAGGAAAACATACGAACCTTTACAATCGCTTAAGGTAGCTTTTCTTTTCCTCCTGCTTCAATTCCCTGACTTTGCAGTGTTTGTCTTCGCACACTATTTTGTTTTATTGGACATCATTAGGTCAACCTATATAAGGCTGTATTCACACCTGAGCGTTTTGTCGCCTGAAGCGCGATGCTCAGACGCTAGAGGGGAAAAATAACATTATTCTCTATGGAGATGGTTCACATCTCCCACGCAAAACGCCGAACGCCTGAATTTCAAACAAGTCCCGGACCCTTTTTTGACGCGCGAATCGGGCGGCTTGGGCGTTTTACATTGATGCCAATGACCTGTACAAAACCGCGGGGAAAAACGCTGCGTTTTGTCGCGTCAAATTGCAGCGTTTTTCCCCGCGATTTGCCGCAAATCACCTACGCCTAGGTGTGAATGCAGCCTAAGAGTGGATGTGACTTCCACTCATACAGTCTCTGGTGGAGAACCAACCACTGTCATTTAAAACCTATAGACCTGGAAGTTTCTCCACCATGGTTAAATCACATCCACTGCTGTATTAATAGATCCCCTGTGTATGAAGGCTAGATACTGCGGCAACTGGAACCAGCCTCACTTGTCATTTCCAGCCATTGGCAGTGCAGATAACCATTGCTTGCAGCGTATCAAATATTATTTTGACGTTGTAGAGCTGCGCGATTGATCGTCAAGAATCATCGAGATATTTTTTCCCGTCGCGATCTTGACAAAGTATTTCCCGATCTTTTGTATGCAGGGAATTCTCTTTTCTCTCAGGTGTCAAAAGTCCGGGCAGTCTGCCAAGTTTTACAACGTTCTTTATCAGTGGAACATTAAAGGGGTTGTAAAGGTTTGTAGTCCCAAGGGAGGGGGCGAGCACGCTGACTAACCCCCGGCCAGAACGGCTCAGATGATGGGGGCAAGTTTACTGAGGAGGAACAGGAAGTGAGAAATTCAGACAAAAAAGAAAAACATTTAGAAGGGAAATGGAAGGAAAAGGTAAGTGAACCAACAATGCACTAGCTTAAAGGAACCTATTACAACCCCTTTAAAGCGGAACTCCACCCTAAAGTGTCTAAAGATAGGTATTTGCACCCACTTCCGGCCACAGTCTGCGGGCAGGACGTCACCTCCCGTGCCCCCCCTTGTGTTCTGGGAAACACTCGGCTCCCAGAACACAGCGGGAGCCAGTCAGCAGGCGCAGCACGACTCGCGCATGCGCCGTAGGGAACCGGGCAGTGAAGTCGGAGCGCTTTACTTCCTGGTTCCCTCACCGAGGATGGCAGTGATTATTTGGAAGCACCTAATTAGAGCCATAGGCTTTAATAGGCATCTAAAAAAGGTGCACAGCGAGCTGCGCTGGATGGGCACAGCGGGCTGCGCTGGATGGGCACAGCGGGCTGCGCTTGATGGTTATACTCGCATATAAACGTGTGGTATACAAGCATGTCAAAGCAACAGCAATAACAGTTTCCCTTAGGTCTATAGTTGAAACCGAAGATGCCGGAGGACCAGGTGGTATTGCAAGGTGACCAACGCGTTTTGAGGGATGAACCTCTTCCTCAGAGCCAAAGCCAGAGCTGTCCTGCTAGGGAATGCACCTTGCTCTTGCAGTGCAGCACATGGCAACATACTGTGCATGCACCCTGTTTGGCAACCCTCTGCAACACACGTCCTTCCAAAGGTGCTTGGGAGTGTCATGTTACCGCAGCGCCATATCGTGAACAGCAGGCCCTTACACACAGCAGCAAGATCTTCACTCTGAGACTCCACCAAATAAGTTTACAGCCCAATGTGATGCAGGGACACTGTGGGCTGAGCCCAGTCATCGTACCATTGTGTTTTGGAAGAAAATCCGTCCAATCCAAGAACGTCTCTTTCCATACATGTTGTGTCCCTTGTTGGATCTTGAACTCTGGACCCCAGTGCTGCAAGCCAAGCGTGCCAAGCCACTAAAGCACAGTGCTGTGGTTTTTTCCCCTACCGCTCGCTCCTCAGAGGCTGCAAATGGTTGTAATTAAACTTTGCGGGAAGAAAATGTGCTTCTGGTAATGCGAGGCAGCATCTGAAATGTCACATAGATCGTTTCATGTCTCGCTCATTATTAATTGTGACAGGTTGTCGCCTCGCACATCTCGTGTTGGACAAGCATTTCTTTGCTTCTCCGATGATGGCTGAACAGAGCTGGCAGCCTCACACCGGCCCGTGTGTTCAGGGAATGGAAAGGAGAGCTAAACGAGTGCAAACTCTTCTGGTGACATGGGACTTTGTACCACACAGTCACCCGGTGTCCAGAGAATTTCCCAAATTCCAGAGAAAGCAGCCAATCCGCTCACTAGAAAACCCTTCACATTGCGCCAGTTTGAGGCACCCCTCACCCCCGGGTGTCTCCGCTCTTCCGTGTATTTAGAGACGGGACGTTTGTTCTGCAGTGATTTATTATAGGGCAACATTAGAGGGCAGGACTCCTGGGTACCTCTGAGTTTAAAGCAGTATTCAACCCAAAAGCAAACTTTTCTTTTTTTTTTTTATTATATTGCAGCTTACCAATTATTGGGTATGATTGTTGCATTAGTTTTCTTTTTTTAGGCTCTCTTTCTTCCATTTTCGTCTGGCAATCCAGCCAGCAAGTCTGTTGTTTTTTAACAGCACAAGCTCTCCAGCAGAATCATCATACATGCTGCGGAGAGACGAGGCTCTTGTGGACATTGCTGGATCGAGAGGGGGCTCAGGTAAGTATTGCTGCTACAAACAGAAGGTTTTTACCTGCATGCATAGAATGCATGAAGTTAAAAACCCTTGTGCCTTTACAATCACTTTTAGGTGAAAAACCTGTGCTGCAGCTCACCCCCCTTTTTCTTGCTTGAGCCCAATCCGATCCAGCAATGTGCAGTGGCTCCAGCTGCTGTCCCCGCCCTCATTGGACAGATTGATAGCAGCAGGATCAATTGGCTCCCGCTGCTGTCAATCAAATCCTGTGACATGGGGCCAAGTCCCGCTGTTTTTGGCAAAGGAAACAGCAGCGGGACTCAGGTGCCCCCAGGAAATTCAACTTTCCAGGGGGGGGGGGGCACCCAATAAAGAGGAGAGGCTTGGAGCGCAGGCAGGGGCCCCCAAGAAGAGGAGGATTGTGGCTGCTCTGTGCAAAACCATTGCTCAAAGCAGGTAAGTATAGACATGTTTGTTTTTTATATACGGTGTATAAAAAAAATCGAATGTTTACAACCACTTAAATTTTTTGTCTTTTATAAGGATCAACTTTAAGGTTGAAAACCAGCTTTGTGTTTTGACCCGGCATCTAACATCCAGACAGAAGTGCTGTACGCAGCCGGGTCCCCGGGAGAGAGCAGGCATTACGTGGAATTGCTGTGCTGTTTTCCCCGGCATCAGGGTGATGGTGACCAGTGCCGAGGACGGTGTGTTCTCCCTCATTAGACAATTACTGCACAAACAGCCTGCAATCACCGCCACAGACTGCCCTCTATTTTCTTAGCTGCTTTTCATCATTTCTTCCCTGACTATTACTTGGATTGAAGCTTTTTCTAGTCCTCGTTTTTATCCACTTTTTCTTTTTTTTTTCATAAGCAGCCCAATAAAAGCACGGCACGTGTACCATTCACAGGACCTTCGGTCCCGCTAAAGTGGTGTTGATTTATTTTGTCCCAAATTAAATTACCATAGCGCCAGACTTTGCATCCCAGTCTTAAAGCGGTTGTAAACTTGCATCAAATTTATTTTTATTTTTTTTCTCTCCTACAAGGCAAAAGTCATAATGAGCTAATATGCACCGCATTATGAAATACTTACCTCGGAACGAGGTGTGTAAAACTTACCTGGTTCACGCCGAGCGAGAAATCATCTTGCCTCGGCGTGTCTTCCGGGTATCGCCGCTCCAGCGCTGTGATTGGCTGGAGCGGCGATGATGTCACTCCCGCGCGCGGGAGATTTAAATTCGGCATGGTCCGGCGGCTGCCGGTCCTTTAGCCGAGGATCCCCCCTGCGCATGCGCCGCTGCAGTCAGCGGCGCAATGCGAGGGGAATATCTCCTAAACCGTGCAGGTTTAGGAGATATTCTTTATACTTACAGGTAAGCCTTATAGGCTTACCTGTAGGTAAAAGTAAAAAAAGTGGGTTTACAACCACTTTAAGCCTTATACACACAATCGGATTATCCGACGGGGATTGTGTGCTGACAGGCTGTTGTCGGAAAATCTGACCGTTTTTACACTCCATCTGACAATTGTCGGATTTTCCGCCAACAGATGTGGGATAGCATGCTTTAAAATTGTCTGCCAACAAAAGCGTGTTGTCGGCTTATCCGATCGTGTGTACGCAAGTCCATCTGACAAAACGCCAAAGTACAAACACGCATGCTCAGAAGCAATGCTAACCATAACACAACATTAGCAGAAGTTGCCCAAAGGGTGGCGCTAAAGAGCTGAAAAAACACATCGTTTTGTGTTTGTTGGCTGACAATTCTTTGCAGTTTGTATGCAATACAAGTTCCTGGCCAATGCCATTCGGACAAAAGTCCTACGCTTTGCAGAAAATCCAATCGCGTGTACGAGGCTTTAGTCCATAGGGATCAATATTGAGTTGGCCCCACCCTTTGCAGCTTTTAACAGCTTCTACTCTTCCGGGAAGGCTGTCCACAAGGTTTAGGAGTGTGTCTATGGGAATGTTTGACCATTCTTCCAGAAGCGGATTTGTGAGGTCAGCCACTGATGTAGACGAGAAGGTCTGGCTCGTAGTCTCCCCTCTAATTCACCCCAAAGGTGTTGAGGTCAGGACTCTGAGCAGGCCAGTCAAGTTCCTTCACCCTAAACTCGCTCATCCATGTCTTTATGAACCTTGCTTAGTGCACAGTCATGTTGAAACAGAAAGGGGCCATCCCCAAACTGTTCCCAGAAAGTTGGGAACATAAAATTGACCAAAATGCCTTGGTATACTGACGCCTTAGGAGTCCCTTCACTGGAACTAAGGGGCCAAGAACAACCCCACACCGTAATCCCCCTCCAACAAATGATTTGGACCAGTGCAAAAAGCAAGGTCCATAAAGACATGGATGAGCGAGTTTGGGGTGCACAGAGTCCTGACCTCAACCCGATAGAACACCTTTGGGATGAATTAGAGCAGAGAGGCCTTCTCACCCACATCAGTGCCTGACCTCACAAAAGGGCTTCTGGAAGAATGGTTAAACATTCCCATAGTCACACTCCTAAACCTTGTGGACAGTCTTCCCAGAAGAGTTGAAGCTGTTATAGCTGCAAAGGGTGGGCCAACTCAATATTGAACCCTACGGACTAAGACTGGGATGCTATTAAAGTTCATGTGTGTGTAAAGGCAGCCGTCCCAATACTTTTGACAATATAGTGTATATGTAATTATTTTTCATATTTCAGCAGTGTTTTTCTTTGTTTGGGTAGATGAACTTTTAATTTCACATTATGTATGCTGGTAATTTGTGGATGTATCACCATTTGCCTCAACTGAAATATTTGATTTAGCTTCATAATAATTATAAGTGCACAATGATTATCCCACGTGTGTCGTCAGACTCCCCCGTCTCTCCACGCTCTCTACACCTCTTCACTTTTAATACACACTTTGCCGCGCCTGCATTAAACTTACTTTACGATTTATTGAACTCCTTGCTTATTGTGCACTTACTGAATAATTTATCTCCTTTTATTTATGATATTTGTGATGCGTTTTTTTTTTTTTATGCCTACTGAAATTTCCTTTGCTTGGCAACTTTCTGTTCTTTTGTGTTTTGTGTAAAGTTTACTCATCTGTAATTACATCCTTACTCTATAGAGGCAGAGATTTTGCTGCTTATTCAGTACAGCAGTGTGAAATGTAATACGCCACAGAGCAACCATGTACAGTTAGGTCCATATGTATTTGGACACGGGCACAATTTTCATACTTTTTGCTCTGTGTGCCACCAGAACAAAATTAAAACGAAACAATCCAAATAAATTTGAAGTGCAGACTCTCAGATTTAATTCAAAGGGTTGAACATAAATATCAAGTACAAATTTTAGGACCTGCAACCATTTTTATACACTCTTCCCCCCCCCTATTTTCAGGGGCTCAAATGTAATTGGACAAATATAATCATTAATAAAATGTTCATTGTTGTTACCGTATTTATCGACATATACCGCGGGCCGGCGTATAGCGCGCACCCCAAGCTGAGGAGGGAAGTTAAGGGAAAAACTTACATTTTGGATGTCTTGTCCGTCTGCGGCCTTGCGCGGGGTCCGTCTGCGGCCTTGCGCGGGGTCCGTCTGCGGCCTTGCGCGGGGTCCGTCTGCGGCCTTGCGCGGGGTCCGTCTGCGGCCTTGCGCGGGGTCCGTCTGCGGCCTTGCGCGGGGTCCGTCTGCGGCCTTGCGCGGGGTCCGTCTGCGGCCTTGCGCGGGGTCCGTCTGCGGCCTTGCGCGGGGTCCGTCTGCGGCCTTGCGCGGGGTCCGTCTGCGGCCTTGTCCGGTGTCCGTCTGCGGCCTTGTCCGGTGTCCGTCTGCGGCCTTGTCCGGTGTCCGTCTGCGGCCTTGTCCGGTGTCCGTCTGCGGCCTTGTCCGGTGTCCGTCTGCTGCCTTGTCCGGTGTCCGTCTGCTGCCTTGTCCGGTGTCCGTCTGCTGCCTTGTCCGGTGTCCGTCTGCTGCCTTGTCCGGTGTCCGTCTGCTGCCTTGTCCGGTGTCCGTCTGCTGCCTTGTCCGGTGTCCGTCTGCTGCCTTGTCCGGTGTCCGTCTGCTGCCTTGTCCGGTGTCCGTCTGCTGCCTTGTCCGGTGTCCGTCTGCTGCCTTGTCCGGTGTCCGTCTGCTGCCTTGTCCGGTGTCCGTCGAGCCTTGTGGGTGTCCGTCTGCGGCGGGGTCCGTCAAGGGGTTGCAGCGTTGCGTGTTCGATTTTGGCACGCTGTGCAGAGCCGGATTTCCTGCGCACTCTGCTTCACTTGGCTCCTCTCGCGTGGCTACGGGTGGAGCCGAGCGTGGCCGAGCCTAGCCAAGTGTGAAGTACACTCGGCTCGGAGATGTCGGAGACAGCGGGGTATCGGCGTATATCGCGCAACCGCGATTTCCCCCTGATTTTAAGGGGAAAAAAGTGCACGGTATACGCCGATAAATACGGTAATTATTTTGCTGAGAATCCTTTACTAGTAGTGAGTGCCTGAAGTGTGGAACACCATGGACATTACCAAAGACTGGATTTCCTTCTTTCTGATACTTTTCCAGGCTGTAACTGCAGATGTCTTCAGTTGTTGTTTTCGGTCTTTCTGCCTTTAGTTTTGCCTTCAAGTGAAATGCATGCTCAATTGGGCTGAGATTAGATGATTGACTCGGCCATTGCAGAATATTCCACTACTTCTCCTTCAAAAGCTCCTGGGTTGTTTTTGCAGTGTGTTTTGGATCATTGTCCATCTGTACTGTGAAGTGCAGTCCAATCACATTTGGCTGAATCTGGGCTGACAGTATATCTCTAAACACTGCAGAATTCATCCGGCTGCTTCGGTCTTCTGTCACATCATCAATAAACACCAATGACCCAGTGCCACCGGAAGCCATGAATGCCCATGCCATCACACTGCCAGCTCCACCATGTTTTACAGATGACGTTGTGTGGTGTGATCAAATACCACCAAAAGAAAGCTTGATTTGTGGGACAAATGGACATAGATTTTATTTGGGTGCAGCGTCACATGACCGCGCAATTATCAGTTAACCAGTTCCCAACCGGCTACTGCGGCAAAATCGCTCTCCTGGGTGAAATCCTGTGTATATATATATATATATATATATATATATATATATATATATATATATATATATATATATATATATATATATATATATATATATATATATATATATATGGCTTCACCCAGGAGAGCAACCAGAGGGCTTTACCCCCCCCCCCCACTGTAAGGCTGAGTATTCAATGCGTATGGCCAGCGGGCCAATCACCGTCGGCCACGCGCAATCACGTGCACAAGCCGGAGCCCTTGATCGCCCCCTAGTGTTAACCCCTTCCCTGCCAGTGACATTTGCATAGTAATTGGTGCATATTTATAGCACTGATCGCTCTCTGTAAATGTCAATGGTGTCAAAAATGTTCAACCTGTCCGCTGCAATGTCGCAATACCATACAAAAAATCACAGATCACCGCCATTACTAGTTAAAAAAAAAAAAAAAGCCATATAAATCTTTTCAGTAGTTTGTAGACGCTATACCTTTTGCGCAAACCAATTAATATACACTTATTGCGATTTTTACCAAAAGTATGAAGAATAATACATATCTGCCTAAACTGAGGGAATTTTTGTTTTATTATTATTATTTGGATATTTACTATAGCAAAAAGTAAGATATTGTGGTTTTTTTTTTTGAAGCGCAAAAAATAAAAGCCACAGAGTTGATCAAATACCACCAAAAGAAATCTCTATTTGTGGGGAAAAAAGGACATAAATTTTGTTTGGGTACAACGTCGCACGACTGCGCAATTGTCATTATTGCAAAAAATGGGACGGTCATTGGGCAGCCAAATCTTCCGTGGCTGAATCGGTTAATGCAACGCCGTGCCGTATTGCAAAAAATGACCTGGTCATGAAAGGGGTAAATGTTCCGGAGATGAAGTGGTTAAAGCGGAGGTTCACCCTAAAAACAAGTATATACCATTCCATCCAGCATACTGCCGACATGTACAGTATGCTGTTCTTTTTTTTTTTTTGCTGTACATACCGCCGTATAGCTATTCCCCCCCCCCCGGCTTCCGGGTAGTGGCTCCCGCGGGAGTAGGCGTTCCTATTCAGAGACTAAGTGATTGACGTGATGACAAAAGCTCCCCCCCGGCGCATAAGGCGCGTCACCAGTTTCCGAAAGAAGCCGAACTGCAAATCGGCTCTATACAGCGCCTGCACACCGACATTCGGCTTCTTTCGGAAACTAGTGACGCGCATTATGCGCCGTGGGGAAGCTTTTGTCATCACGTCAATCACTTAGTCTCTGAATAGGAATGCCCACTCCCGCTGGAGCCACTACCCGGAAGCCGGGGGGGAATAGCTATACGGCGGTATGTACAGCAAAAAAAAGAACAGCATACTGTACATGTCGGCAGTATGCTGGATTGAATGATATATACTTGTTTTTAGGGTGAACCTCCGCTTTAAGAACCAATTAAATTGTGTTTTCAGTTTGTGCCGCTCAGCTACAGTTTAGTTGCTCTTTTAAGTGCTCACCAGTTCTTACTATTACCTTATCACAATTTCCTAGTGAGTTGGTCACGTCCTGTAGACATCCAGTTCATAACTAGTCCTCTGAAGGTGGCCAGATTGTTTGTTTTTTGCTGTATACCTAGTAGAATGATGGCAGATGCACTTTAGCCTTTTCTCCTAGGGCTTTTATTGATATATTAAAATGTATCCATCTCTCTGTTTCAGCATTGTATAACGATTGCTTTCACTATTTTGTATATTTATTAGCAACTTATCCGGGAGATGCAGCAGATGGCGAGCCGACCTTTTGCCTCCGTCAACGTCGCCTTGGAAACAGATGAGGAGCCACCTGATTTGATCGGCGGGAGTGTAAAGGTGAGCCTTGTGCTTTTTCATGACAATCGTGCCATCTTGAACTTGGTGATTTGCAATTCATATGTGTCGGGTACAGCTACTGCACTTAGTATATGTGTATGAGGGGGAGCTCCGACTCATGCGACGGGTGGGTCAAGTGCAATGAACCTTATTTCTCTATTGAGAATTCTATAAGTTCCGTAGCTCTCTCCTGACCCGTTTCTCTGTTATCAGCCTGATAATGCCTGACAAATTCTCACACGTCGGATAAAAGCAGCCTGAAATTTCTGTCAGGGGAGGTTGCTATAAATAGATTAGTAGGGAGCTGGCCCTGTTACAAAACACCTCTGAGAATCTCTGCCTATGATGAGAGGGGGTGTGTGCCTTTCCTCCAATCAGAAATGTTGGCTATCTTGGCTGTATGCCCAGACATCACACTCTGTGTTAAAGCAGGATTCCACCCGCGATTTTTTCTTTTTTAAAGTCCGCTACCAACAGTGTAGCTGCTGACTTTTAATAAGGACACTTACCTGTCCCAGTCGCCGCCATGTCGGTCCCCCGACAGCGATCGCTCGGTCCTGGCGCCTCCATCCTTACTAAGGGAAACAGGTAGTGAAGCCTTACGGCTTCACTGCCCATTTCCTACTGCGCGACTCGCACGGCGCTTTGTGAATGGGCAACTGCCTCCTGGATACACACAGTTCCCAGAAGGCAGCGCGGCTCATTCACAAGAAGACACGGCGATGTAGGACGAGTCAGAAGATCCACTGCGGTGGAAAAAGAGGCAGAAGAGCTACTTCCGCAAAGCAGCCGCCCTTTCAGGCGAGTATAATTTTTTTTTTTATTATTTTAAGATTTTTAGGGATAAAAAAAAAAACGGGTGGAACTCAACTTTAACCGGGAAGAGACGATTTCCTAACATGATCTGAACTTTCGAAACAGTATATACATTTGAAGACCGCATAGATGCATGTTAAACCTATATAGGGAGATTTGGTTCATCCCTGTGTATCATCTGAGGCTGTTCACTGGGTGTATGGAGGGTTTACATCCACTTTATACTATAACCTTTCTGCATTAGACTCCATTCACTTTAGCGCATCTCCGAAGTCGCACGATTTCCAGTGCGCCTTTCGGTGTGACTTTGATCCATCTTTGCACTTGGTGGATCTATGCCGCAACAAAAGTTGCACCAAAGTAGCGCAGGCACTTTTCAAAGTCACTGTGACTTGTGGCTTTGATGTCAAACCATTTGGCCTCTGCTACCCCTCTCTGCCAACCCCTCCACTGGCTTTCGCTCACCCAACAATTTAAATATAAGATACTAACAATAACTTATAAAGCCATCCACAACTCTTCCCCCAGCTACATCACTAGCCTAGTCTCAAAATACCAACCAAATTGTCCTCTTGGTTCCTCCCAAGACCTCCTGCTCTCTAACTCCCTTGTCAACTCATCCCATGCCTGCCTCCGAGACTTTTCCGAGCCTCTCTCATCCTCTGGTACTCCCTACCCCAATCTGTCCTACTCTGTCCACTTTCAGATGATCCCTGAAAACTCATCTCTTCAGAGAAGCCTATCTGGCCCCTACCTAACAACTGCAGATGTATTGTCTTCATCAGCACATCCCCCACAGTTATTGCCTCTTGTATCTCTTTGCCCTCTCTCTTAGATTGTAAGCTCTAAGGAGCAGGGCCCTCTGATTCCTCCTGTATCGAATTGTATTCAAAAACCTTCTGTCACTAAGCAGCCCCCCATTATACTAACTGAACACTGTGTTTCCCACAATGAGAACGAGCACACCAGCTCCGGCCGGTATCTCGTGTCCTGATTGGTAGATTGATGGCAGCCATTGGCTCCCACTGCTGTCAATCTAATCCCATTGACGTAGGCACCAGGGGGGGCGGAGCAGAGTCCTGCTTTCTGTGTCAATAGACGCAGAAGCAGGACACGTGAGCGCACCCGCACGGGTATGCACGAAGGAGAGCGCTTCTCTGGGGTACTTAAGAGGACCACCGCTGAGGCACCCCAGAAGAGGAGGATCGGACCCACTCTGTGCAAAACCAACTGCACAGTGGAGGCAAGTATGACATTTTTTTTTTTTTTTTTAACACCTGAACCATTCCAACCCCTTTAATGGGGTTGTAAAGTCTTTTTTGTTTTTGGTAGTGGAGTTAATACATTGGTTTTGTCTTTGTCTTTTCTCCCCCACCCCCCCCCCCGCAACATTATGAGGAATGTTGTGGAAGTGGTAATTGGTTATCATTTCTGCTGTACCTCATGTACAAGTTATTGTTTTTCCATAAGACAGGAGTCTTTCTGTAAAGCCAATCTGTCAGGTGCAATCTATGAGTGTATAATACCAACCCTGACTCTCTTACCTAAAAAGCAGCTAATTTGCAACAAGCATGCAGAAAATTAAGTCTCAAAAGTCTAAGTTTTCATTACTTGTTCTTAATATGTCTAAAACAAGAGATGCCCAGAGACTGTAGACAATAATAAAAAATATGGTCAGAGATTGCTGACCTGGTGCAAGAGAGGGTATACAATACAAGAGGGTCAGAGATTGCTGACATTATACAAGAGATGCCCAGAGACTGTAGACAATAATAAAAAATATGGTCAGAGATTGCTGACCTGGTGCAAGAGAGGGTATACGATACAAGAGGGTCAGAGATTGCTGACATTATACAAGAGATTGCCAGAGACTGCTGACATTATACAAGAGATGGCCAGAGACTGTAGACAATAATAAAGAATATGGTCAGAGATTGCTGACCTGGTGCAAGAGAGGGTCAGATATTGCTGATACGATATGAGAGGGTCAGAGATTGCTGACATTATACAAGAGATGGCCAGAGACTGCAGGCATGATACAAGAGGTGGTCCGAGATTGCTGACGTGCTACAAGAGGTGGTCCGAGATTGCTGACGTGCTACAAGAGGTGGTCCGAGATTGCTGACGTGCTACAAGAGGTGGTCCGAGATTGCTGACGTGCTACAAGAGGTGGTCCGAGATTGCTGACGTGCTACAAGAGGTGGTCAGAGATTGCTGACTTGCTACAAGAGGTGGTCAGAGATTGCTGACGTGATACAAGAGGTGGTCAGAGCTTGCTGAGCTAATAGAAGAGGTGGTCAGAGCTTGCTGACCTGATGGAAGAGGTGGTCAGAGCTTGCTGACCTGATGGGAGAGGTGGTCAAAGCTTGCTGACCTGATGAAAGAGGTGGTCAGAGCTTGCTGACCTGATGGAAGAGGGTGGTCAGAGCTTGCTGACCTGATGGAAGAGGTGGTCAGAGCTTGCTGACCTGATGGAAGAGGTGGTCAGAGCTTGCTGACCTGATGGAAGAGGTGGTCAGAGCTTGCTGACCTGATGGAAGAGGTGGTCAGAGCTTGCTGACCTGATGGAAGAGGTGGTCAGAGCTTGCTGACCTGATGGAAGAGGTGGTCAGAGCTTGCTGACCTGATGGAAGAGGTGGTCAGAGCTTGCTGGCCTGATGGAAGAGGTGGTCAGAGCTTGCTTAGCTGATAGAAGAGGTGGTCAGAGCTTGCTGAGCTGATGGAAGAGGTGGTCAGAGCTTGCTGACCTGATGGAAGAGGGTGGTCAGAGCTTGCTGACCTGATGGAAGAGGTGGTCAGAGCTTGCTGACCTGATGGAAGAGGTGGTCAGAGCTTGCTGACCTGATGGAAGAGGTGGTCAGAGCTTGCTGACCTGATGGAAGAGGTGGTCAGAGCTTGCTGACCTGATGGAAGAGGTGGTCAGAGTTTGCTGACCTGATGGAAGAGGTGGTCAGAGCTTGCTGACCTGATGGAAGAGGTGGTCAGAGCTTGCTGACCTGATGGGAGAGGTGGTCAGAGCTTGCTGGCCTGATGGAAGAGGTGGTCAGAGCTTGCTTAGCTGATGGAAGAGGTGGTCAGAGCTTGCTGACCTGATGGAAGAGGGTGGTCAGAGCTTGCTGACCTGATGGAAGAGGTGGTCAGAGCTTGCTGACCTGATGGGAGAGGTGGTCAGAGCTTGCTGACCTGATGGGAGAGGTGGTCAGAGCTTGCTGACCTGATGGAAGAGGTGGTCAGAGCTTGCTGACCTGATGGAAGAGGTGGTCAGAGCTTGCTGACCTGATGGAAGAGGTGGTCAGAGACTGTGAACATATCACGAGACCGCTAGAAATCACTACTAGAACAGGATAAGTAAATGCAGATTGGTGTCTGCAGGGGGCCCGCAGGCTGCTCAGAACGTGCCAAAAGGCCACATGGGACCACCATGGATCTAGACTGTGGTTAGGCGTGTTGAAGGGTTCTTGTTACCCAAAGTGTATTTGGTTTGCTTTCATTTAACCATTCATGTATCCTATAAAAATTACACTTGAGAGAGTCTAGATACATTTCATTATTACAATGAGCTCTTTACATGTGTTTTTTTAGATGGTGAGTGTGTAGATAATCTGAGTAATGGGGGCTCTCTTTTCTTCTGTGTATCTTTCGTGATCTGCACATACCTGGCTGAACCACAAAAAGCAATAAACAACGTGAACGGCGTAGTGTGCCCCGATGTCAGACCCGCACTCTGCTTCCTCCCTCTAATCCCAGTGAAATCGTTTGTCTTGTCCTGTGATTCCGCACAGTGGGTGTCCTCGCGTTCACTTTCATATATTCTCTCTTGTCAAAAATCTTTCTTCCTGCGTTTTTCAATTCTTTTTTTTTTTTTGCGGTACATTTGTATCTTTTATCAGACTAATGCTACAGATCAGGAACATTGCTGACACGGTCTATTTCTAGATTTCATCACGCCAGCTGTTTTTTTTTTTCCTTTTTAATTCTCCATTTCACAATTGCTTTTTTCACTCCTCTCTCCTGTTGTAGACAAGCTATTGCTGTCTGTCTCAGCTAGATTGTTTTGGCTTAAGAGCAACTTTAACCAAACAGCGAAGTTGTGTATATACTGTGTGCATATACTGTATATGTGTATGCTCTTGTGTGTGTGTGTGTGTGTGTGTGTGTGTGTATTTCTATTTGATTTACTTGCCAATGATTGGTAATTCTTATTTGTTTATACAGTTATTATCATCCCACCCCTGCTGTATTGTGTATTTATATAATGCAAAGAGACCGCAACATTTTTTTAAACCTGCAATTCTGCGCACTTTCAAATCACTGCCCCACCTCCTACTTGATCTTGCACCTCCCCATCCCTTCTTTATCCCCCTTTAAAGTGGAAGTAAACCCTCCTATCGTTTTCAGCCAAGGAAGCGGCCATCTTGACCTCTGTTTAATCTGCAACTGCCATGATGCTGTACATGTGACCTGTTATGAAACCAGCCATTGGATGGTTTGGCAGTGTGGTTGAGAGCACAAACAAATAAGACCGCTAGCATTTCCGGCATGCCAGGAATGTTAACTGTTTTTGTAACTATAAAATTGAAGGGTTTACTTCCACTTTAAGTGGAGTTCCACACAAAAGTGGAACTTGAGCTTTAAGCACTCCTCACCACATTTGGCATGTAAGTTTTTTGGGGGGAGTGGGGGCTTCGTTAGGAGTGGGACTTCCTGTCCCACTTCCACCCAGGGACCACCTAGGCGGCTCCTCCTCTTCCCCTAGGCGGCCTCTCCCTCTAGGCGATCTCCTAGGAAAACGTGATAGGTCCCAGGAGATCGCCTGTCCATTCAGGGAGTGCAGCACAGTGCGTGCCCGGTCGTTAAGCCGAAAGCTGTCACAGCCGGGTGCCCAGAGTGTGAATGGAGGCGCCGAGGAGAGTAGCGACGCTCCGTGCGGCCGCATCACTGGACCGTGGAACAGGTAATTGTCTGTTTATTAAAAGTCAGCAGCTACACTTTTTTTAGCTGCTGACTTTTAATAAACATTGAAACGCTGAAACTCCGCTTTAAAGGAGAAATATGGGATTTTACAAGAAAAATAAACCTACATACTCGCCTCCATGCTGCAGCATCTGTCCTTAATCAGCCATAAGGCCCGGCTCACATGTGCGGCTGCGGTTCCCAGCATGGGGTCCGGTGTATCCCTGTTCACTGGTTCAGGTGCGAATTCGGTCAGAAATTTTGCCTGATTTCGCACCTGAACTGGACCCAAAGATGGACAAGACGATTTGGAAATGTGAACTGCGGCCACCCTGGATCTGTGTGAACCGGCTCCATTGAGAGCCGTCATACTCGCATATCATGCAAATTGGATGCGGGGAAACTCGCATTCCAATTTGCACATATGTAAACCAGGCCTAAGATTTTCAGGTTTTCATCGAAGATGTCTCCTCTCTCCACAGAGAAACTCTGGAGGCTCTGTCAGAGTGACCATCGGGTTCTCACCCTCCCCCCCCCCCCCCCTCCTCCCCAAATCGCTCAGTTTGGCCGGGAGGTCGCTTTATGAAGAGTCCTGGTGGTTCCAAACTTCTTCCATTTACGGATGATGAAGGCCACTGTGCTTCTGTACCCTTCCCCAGATCTGTGCCTCCATATAGTCCTGTCTTAGAGGTCTACAGACAATACCTTGGATTTCATGGCTTGGTTTGTGCTTGGTTTGTGCTCTGACATGCACTGTTAACTGTGGGACCTTATGTAGCAAGGTGTGTGCCTTTCCAAATCATGTCAGTCAACTAAGTTTACAACAAGTGGACTTCAGTCAAGTTGTAGAAACATCTCAAGGATGATTACAAGGATGAAACAGGGTGCACCTGAGCTTAGTTTTGAGTGTCATGGCAAAGGCTGTGAATTCTTATGTAAACTTGATTTTTTTTTTTTTTTTTTTCAAAGATTTCAAACAAACTTCTTTCATGTTGTCATTGTGGGGTATTGTTTGTAGAATTTTGAGGAAAATTTATGAATTTAATCAATTTTACAATAAGGCTGTAACCGTAAAATGAAACCCTCCAGCTGCGTGCTGTCACTGCTGACGGGGCTTCCATCTTCACCAAGTCTTTCTACCGAGTTCTCAGGATCCGGCCGTTTAAATGCTTGAGAGACGACGACATCGCTCCCACTCATGCACAAGGGAGTCATGGCCATGGCACAGAGCTATAAAGGGACGCCAGTGCACATATGTCGGTAATGTCATCTGCTGCTTCCCATGGTAATGATTCCTTAACACTGCACGTTTATGAGATATTCACTGTACCTACTGGTAAGCCGTATTATAGACGTACCTGTAAGTACAACGTCAAAAGCAGAGTTCACTACTACTTTAAGATGAACAGGCAGTTTTGGCAGCTCCAGAATACACTGCTTCACGGAAAATGCAAGGAATGCTACTCTATGGCATTGGTAGATACGTATTTAGCTGTTAAGCCTCTGTTCAGGGTTTTTCTTTTTCTTTTGTGAGCAACTTTAATAAATTAGCCACACATGACATAGAGCCTGTTTCAGACCCGAACACCATTGAGTAAGATGTTACTCCTAAGAGACGGAGCATTGTTTCAATATTGATTAACAAAGATTTTATTTATTTATGTTCCTTAATTAAAGTTTTCTTGAAATGTGCAGCTGTGTAATCTCCAGTAATTATCTCCAATGGGTTAAATTCTGTGAAGGTTATCTTGGGAGTTCCAATCCAAATTGCAAGCTGGCAAATTAATTTCATTCCTTATCGGACTGGTAACTGTGGCTAAGCGAGTGATGACTACAATATCCCTCCTCAAGTGTTAAAAAAAAAAAGTGTGCAGCATTGTGATTTTCAATGACAAGTGCATTCTATTCCATCTGCTTCCTTGTTATGATTTTTAATATAGTTTATTCATGGGAGGATACAAGGGAGCAGAAGATAATTACAATCTGCATGTAGACAGTGGCAGGAGAGAGATGGGGACTCGGAGGGAATTTTTATGTAGGCAAGTGCCCGGACATCTAGCACAGAATTAAGAAATAATTTGTACAGTCTGTAGGCAAGACAAATCTCTATCATCATGCAGTTTTTTAAAATTCCCCCCCCCCCTCTTGTGGTTTGAATTAACACTGCGCCCACTGGAAACTCCTTTAACCAGTATGGCTATGTGGGTTCCCCACTAGTCTTTGTAAACTCCCCATTCAGTCTGTTTTGTCCTGTAGGGCTAGTTAGAATAAGAAATCACAAATATTCTGTTTCCTGTAAGAGTAATAGCTTTGATATACCAACTATCAACTTGTCCCCCCACACCAAGGTCCTATCACTATCCAAAATTTGCTATCGCAACCTCCGCAACGTCTCTTCCTAACCAATGTCACCACAAAGCTTCTAATCCACTCCCTGGTCATCTCTCGCCTTGACTACTGCAACTCCCTCCTCATTGGATTACCTCTAAATAGGCTATCCCTACTTCGGTCCATCGTGAACGCTGCTGCCAGGCTCATTCACCTTACAAACTGCTCGGTGTCTGCTATACCCCTCTGCCAATGCTTCCATTGGCTGCCACTCAACCAACAAATTAAATTCAAGATACTAACAATAACTTACAAAGCCATCCACAACCTGGTCCCCAGATACATCACTATCCTAGTCTCAAAATACCAACCAAATCGTTCTTTTCGCTCCTCCCAAGACCACATGCTCTTTAACTCCCTTGTCACCTCTTCCCATGCTCGCCTTCAGGACTTCTCCAAAGCCGCTCCCATCCTCTGGAATGCTCTACTCCAATCTGTCCGATTTTCTCCTACCTTTTCCGCTTTCAGACGATCACTGATAAGCTTCTCTGAAGAGATGAGTTGTTATCTGGCCCCCACCTAACAACTGTACATTTATTTTCTGCATTAGCTCATCCCCCACAGTTATTACCTCTTGTATCTCTTGACCTTCCCTCTTAGATTGTAAGCTCTAAGGAGCAGGGCCCTCTCATTCCTATTGGATTTGTACTGTCAACCCTCAAGTTGTAAAGTGCTGCATAAACTGTTGGCGCTATATAAATCCTGTAAAATAATAATATACATAGCATTGTGCAGACCAACCATTCTGTGCATTTCTGCCCTGAAGACGCTTACAGTTAAATGTCCCTGTCCTAACCACATGAGCACACACACTGAAGTTTGGTTAGATGCCACCTAAAGGCTAAGATCACATTTGAAAAAAAAAATATTTTGCAGGTAATAAAAGTGCATTTATTAAAAAAAAAAATGTTTTAGGAACCTGTAAAGCTTTGCATCTGTCATCAGCAGCTCAGTGCCAGGCTCCTGCAACTCTCAGTAGAGCTGTCTACCCATATCTCCATTATGGGTTGCTAGTCATTGAAGTCCAGGAAGATCAATGAACTACAAAAGTGCTCACCAGCGCCCTCATAGTTCATTGAGAAGCATAAGCCATCTGCTGGAATAGCTGACGGGAGTTGTAATTCGTTCATTCATAGAACTCCGTGAATGAATGATGCAACTGTGTGGGTGGAGCCCCGCGCAGCCATGCTGTATTTGACTTGTGACAGTGGGTGCGGGGAGAAGATTGGCTTGTGGTGGTGGCAGGTGATTTAGTTACATGTTGCACCCTAACATGTTACTAAAGGTTAACTTATCCTTTAACCACCTTCCACCCGTCGTAATGTCAAATGACGGGCGGGCAGCGGCGACTCTCTCGTTCTGGGACGTCATCATATAAGGTTGTCGTACTCTCCCCCTTGCCCCGTCCAATGCGGCAATCGATAGCGTGCTCTGTCACTGGGTCACAACGCATCACTGATCTTGGTAAAGAGCCGATGACTAGGCTCTTTACCCATGTGATCCGCTGTGTCCAATCACAGCGGATCACATGTAAACAGGTTATCGGCATTCCTTTTCTCACACTGACAGCGTGTGAGGAGTGGAGAGCAGAATAGCGGCATTTCCTCACAGGGGAGATGTGATGCACAGATAATCGGTGCCCTGATCAGTGCAGTCCCAACATTGCCCAGCTTTGATGCCAATAAGTGCTGCATAATAGTGCCACCTTATCAGTACCCTTTGGTGCCGCCTTATCAGCACACATCAGTGGAGGAGAAATATTACTTATTTACATTACTTATTTACATATTTTTCAAAATAATGCAAAAAAATGTGTTTGGGTACAGCAATGCAAGACTGCGCAATTGTCATTCAAAGTGCAACAGTGCTAAAAATTGTCCTGGGCAGGAAAGGGGTAAAAGTGCCCGTTAGTCAAGTAGTTAAAGTACCAAAATTTATTTGGTTTGTGGAAGGAATCTGCAACAACTAGAGATAGTGACATTGCAATACTGGAGCTATGGGTCAAATTCCCATTAGAGACACCATATTCCATCAAAAACCCCCTGTACCACTTGGGGGAAAAAAAAAGAGAAATGGTAATTTGGCTGGTTTGCCCATAGTAGCCTGAAATAAAGCAGATTCTTCCTTTCGCTCTCCCATACTGCACTAGAATAAAAAAAAAGTGGCGGTTTTAATTGGTGGGCATGGGAAGCACTTTGAGACCCTTCTTTACTAAAACGGGCATTGGTTGAGTGGCCATGTTCATCAGGAGCAGTGCTTTATGGTGGTGGTCTTCACCAAGTCACATGAAAACTGCATATTAACCATCACCCATAATGCACCTAGACAGTCACTCTCTCTGTATTTTAAATTTACGTTTTAAAATGTCTGACTTGGGTATATACAAAAACAATTTTTATTTTTTCATCGTTGGCTTGTTATTAAGGAACTCAAATCCTAGCTTGCTCGTTCCTGATGCGGCAGTCCCACAGAGTTGCCCTGCCTGATTGGCTGATAATCAAATACAGAATCCTGTCCCATCATCAGAGCCTTTCCAAACAGATTCACTTTCCTAACATGAATCAATTTATTTATACAATATATTCCGCTCCCACATCTGCAGCTGGATTTTCAAGTGGTTTGCTGTGGGGGTTTTTTTGTTTTGTTTTGTTTTTTTCCTTCAATATATAATTTTTTCCTTGTAATCTTTTTAAAATGTACCTGAGCAAAAAATATATAAAACAATGTTTTATGAGAAAACCTAGTGTTACTAAGAGAGTACAGAGGCTGCTGCTGATCATGGCTTCCGCAAATCGTAAATACCTGATTGTCAGTTTTCATTCAGAGAGTTAAGTACATTAAGCCTTGTGGATCAGAACCTACAATCTCCTTAATTCACTTCTTAACTACAACCTAATAAAAGATGGAATCAGGCGCTGCTTTAACCACTTGCCTGCTGTGCACATACACCCCCTTCCTGCCCAGACGAAATTTTAGCTTCCGGCACTGCGTCGCTTTAACTGACAATTGCGCGGTCGTGCGACGTGGCTCCCAAACAAAATTTACGTCCTTTTTTCCCCCACAAATAGCTTTCTTTTGGTGGTATTTGATCGCCTGTGCGGTTTTTATTTTTTGGGCTATAAACAAAAAAAGATCGACAATTTAAAAAAAAAAATATTTTTTACTTTTTGCTATAATAAATATCCAATTTTTTTTAAAAAAATATTTTTTATCTCAGTTTAGGCCGATACGTGTTCTACATATTTTTGGTAAAACAAAATAAAAAATCGCAATAACCGTATAGTGACTGGTTTGCGCAAAAGTTATATTGCCTACAAAATAGGGGACATAATTATGATTTATTTTTTATTCATTTTTTTACTAAGAATGGCGGCGATCTGCGTTTTTTTTTTTTTCGGGACTGCAATATTATAGCGGACACATCGGACACTTTTAAAACATTTTTGGGACCATTCACATTTATACAGTGAACAGTGCTATACATATGCATTGATTACTGTATAAATGTGACTGGCAGGGAAGGGGTTAACCACTAGGGGGCGGGGAAGAGGTTAAATGTGTAGCCTAAAGCGTGTTATAACTGTAGGGGGGTGACTGATCTGTGTCCCTATGTACAAGGGACACAGCATCGGTCTCCTCTCCGACAGGACGTGGATCTCTGTGTTTACACACAGAGATCCACGGTCCTGCTCAGTTACTGGGCAATCGCGGGTGCCCGGCGGCCATCGCAGCCGCCGGGCACACGCATTGTGTTCCCAGTAACGCGACGGGTGCGCGCGCTGCCTGTGGCGCGCGCGCCCCCTTGCGGCTTTAAATGACAGGACGTCGTCATATGACGTCCTGTCAGAACAACAGAGTATTCCGCCCTCCGTCATTTGACGACGGGCGGGTGCTAAGCGATTGAAAGACAATACATGATGTGACGGATCTCGGGTACCCTGTATGGGAACCTCCACCAGACCTGTGTGTCCTGTCCTCCAAACGCACATGCAGACTCGACATAACCAGCCCTTAACCCCTCAATCACGAGACACGCCACACAGGTGTTGGGGGTTAAACATGCAGAGCATAATCTCTTTATTAAGTACCAAACATACACTTTTAAACACAGTTAGGGACACTCCCCTTAGCCTTGTTAAAGAGGGGGTAGGGGACAAGGAAGAACCAATAGAAACTCAACACAGTTGAAAAACATAAAGGGATTATGATAAACAGGCAGCCCCTCCTTACACATCCCCTGCTGGGAGATGTCTCCACACCTTTGTCTACATGCCATGACCCAATGCAATTAAACATAGCAAGGGGGGGGGGGGGATGTAGCATTACATTATCTCAATGCCATTTTGTCCCCAATTCTGTCTCTTCTGGGCCAAAATCACCCATACAATTTTCTGAAAGGAGAAGTAGGACCAAAGCTGTTTTGGCCCTACCTCTCCTGTGGGTCACAGTAGTGCACTTAATTCTGCACTCCTGTGACCCATTTTTCCGCCAACAGCGGGGTAAAGTCTTCCGTTAGCTGACGGCACTCCCTTTAATGTCAAGCTGTGGTAGCTGGTGCTCTAGCGGTTTTTGTGGTGACAGAACCCCCCTCTCGTTGCTCCAGCCTGCCACTGCACACCATTGAAAACCCAGCGCACACAACATCCCCACCCCCCGTGGTGACACGCCAGGCCCCCATCAACCCCGCACTTACCCCCCCTCCATGTCCAAACTGTTGCTTCTCATCCTAAACAATCGGGTCTTCGGACTTGCGGCTAATGGGGTCTTAGGACCCAATTCCTGATTGGCTAGGAAGGAGAAGCAGCAAGATATTGGCAAATGTTAATTTGCTAATGTCAGGCATACGGGGTTAGCTCACTGCGCCCTGAGCCCACCCTTTTTTATGCCAAACGGAGCCTCGGGCTCTAATCCTGTGCTTAAGTAAAACAATATCCATAAAGCATGGATTAGGGCACCCGTACGCCTCTAATGAGCGGCCACCACTGTTAAGATCAACTCAGATGCCCGGACTGGCAGCTAGCTCATCCCCTCAAAGAGCCCCTGAGAGACAGAGATGGTCATTAATGAGTTTATTTTCGAACTTCTCTTTTAAAGGTCTGTTTTCCCCTGGCTTTACTGCACCTTAACTGGCACATTTTTGCTATCCATTTAAAATTAATCTAAATATAGGTAGACTATAGCCCCAATTTTGTTTTTGTTTTTACCTAAAGTGGTTGTAAACCCTCATGTTTTTTCACCTTAATGCATCCTATGCATTAAGGTGAAAAAAACATCTAGCAGTCACCAGTCCCCCCCAGCCACCTATAGATAATCTCACCAATTTACTATGCAAAGTAATTGAAAGCAGTATCAAAATATCTTTAAAAAAAAAATATATATATATATATTTTTTTATTTTTTTTCTTGTACATTGCAGTAAGAAAATAAAAATGTACGTAATCACGCTTGCAAATACGTGTTAACTTTGTTTTAGCCATATTGTATATTCATATTTCATCAAAATTCCTCAGCATTAATGGGAAGTGATAAAGGTACTGATGATGGCATCTGAACTCATTCTCAGCCAGGAATCTGGTCTGTAATGGGACGTTTGTACCTTTGCACTTACCTTTCCTCTTTTTATGCCTCTGATCATTTATCTTTTTTTTTCAGTCACTTGTTTTTCTAAACTGTCAAATGAAAAGGACGGGCACAGGGAGAACTAGTAGGAGTTGCATTTTTCTGTGCAGTGATGAGTTCTGCCCTTAATGCAAATGTAAGGGAGATGTGGGAAGATTTTCAACTGTGCAGCTAGCAGAGCTGAATCCCAGGTCCTGGATTGTGACTGGACAGAACCTGGGCAAATCATTAAGCAGTTTTGCAAATATGCAATATTTGTAACTTGCAATTTCAGAGTGTTTACCAAAAAACAAATCTTAGTTCTGCTCCGTCAAATAGGTGGATCAGGAGTTCTAATTTCACTGTCTGCTAATACGTTTCAGGTCAGTGACTAAAAGCATTGAAGCCAGAGACTGGCAACTAGCATTTGCGTAAGGAGATCAGCAATGGCAGCTTCTATTTATATCTCTCATTACAGCTTTCCTTTATATTTAATGAGTCACTGTAGCCCACTGCTTCCTAAAGTGTCCTTACAGACCCTTGACCTTTTGTGTGACGATGCCCTGGTCTGTCAATAGATTGCACAGGCTCAGGACATCCCATATAATGGGATATTATAAATCCTAAAGTAATTTAGTACAGAGAAACACTCATGCAGCTGGGCTCTTCTTTCACTTAAAATGGTTTCAGCCCGATCACTGGTTAAGTTGTATTGGCTGCAGTGAATTGCTTCACATCATGCTATGTTGAAAAAAAAAAATACTGCATACCATCATATATTTTTTTCGCACTTTGTTAATTATTAATAGTTTATAAAACGGAAGTGAACAAAAAAAATGGAGAAGGTGAATAAAGAGTTAAATAAGTCTGATTAGAGTAAATGAAGGGTTAATAAGGGGTGACAGGTTGCTTTAAACTGACTTCATCTGCAGATCAGTTCATCCCTTTGATCTGTAGATGAATAAACAGATGCAAAAAGAAACAACATGGGCTAGATTCAAGTAGCGCGCCGTAAGTTTGTGCGGGCGTAGCGTATGTTATTTATGCTACGCCGCCGCAACTTACACGGGCAAGTGCAGCATTCACAAAGCACATGCTCCGTAAGTTGCGGCGGCGTAGCGTAAATGGGGCCGGCGTAAGTGCGCCTGATTCAAATGAGTATGAGGGGGGGCGTGTTTTATGTAAATGGGTGGTGACCCGACGTGATTGACGTTTTTCCCGAACGGCGCATGCGCCGTCCGTGGAATTTCTCAGTGTGCATTGCTCCAAAGTACGCCGCAAGGACGTCATTGGTTTCGACGTGAAAGTAAATTATGTCCAGCCCTATTCGCGAACGTCTTGCGCAAACAACGTAAAAAATTCAAAATTCGACGCGGAAACGACGTCCATACTTAACATTGCGTACGCCTCATAATAGCAGGAGCAACCTTATGCCGAAAAAGCCTAACGTAAACGACGTAAAGAAATAGCGCCAGGCGTACGTAAATTTGTGAATCGGCGTATCTAGGTCATTTGCATATTCTACGCCGGCCAGCGTAGACAGAAGCGCCACCTACTGGCCAGCGTAAATATGCACCCTAAGATACGACGGCGTAAGATCTTAGGCTAATGTCGGCGTATCTTGCTTTTTAAATATAGAAAGAAGATACGCCGGTACAGCTTTGAATTTATGCGGTGTATCAATAGATACGCCGGCGTAAATCAATGCTGAATCTAGCCCCATATCTTTTATCTTTGTTTCAGCAGCTGTCAAACATTGCCTGGTTGCTTTTTTTTATGGAGGGGGTTGACAGGTCCAATTTCTGTGACTTTTTACATTTTAGCTGTCAACAGGGGAACCCCACTGACAGCTGAATGAGTCCTCGGTTGTTATGGACGCGGCACCCCCACCCCTTAACAACCGATAATTGACATGTTTTTTTTTTTTTACATTTTAGCTGTTAGTGGGGGAATCCCGCTGACAGCTGAAAGCACCGAGCATAAAAGTATCGGTTTCAGTTATCAGCATTTGCACACGTACCACGATACTCATGCAAATGCTTAGTATCGGCATTAATATCCGTGAAACCCTACTTTGCCACTGTGCTGTCCAAACCACCTGATGTGAACTGGCTTTAACCTGGCGTTATGGAGAATGGCTTCTGCTGCTGGGTGGATACAGGAATTGTAGTAAAACTGGGTTCATACTGGAGTCCCTAAGGTTTGATTATGGAGTTTTTAACACAATACAGCCATTTGGGTGCCGATACCATTGTTGCAAGATACGTTCATTGCAGGCAGTAAGTTAGCGATGAGGCAAACTAACCACACACCTGTGCTAGCAGCTTTAATATATTTGTCCTTCATTGCTGCCTTTTAAATCCCCATTTTACACCCACCATATAAGCTTTATTTCGACTAAACTCCAGAAATGTTTGCAAACAGTTTGTTGTTATTCATAGTCTTGGCAATATGATCCAGCTTTTATTTGAGGTTTGCTGTTTCTTTAATAGCCAATGACAAACAAGCGAACATCTGCATCTTAAGTGTCCAGAAAGGCATCCCATGGCCGTAAATCCATACGATGCGTAAGATTGAAGGCCCCATAAAGTAATGGGGATATAGAGCTGCGGTAGACACATGCAGCAGCGTTGTAAAAACGGGAGACAAATTATCTACAACGTGATCTGCTGTTATTGAAAATAAAATGAAAAATGCCTTCTGGAACAATCGCGGCCCCGCTTTTATCTTTCCGCAGGGTCATAAAACACTAATTTGCATGGCGCTGGATGTTAATTCATTAATAGAATTATACCGGTGTAATAGAACACATAAATACCGCGGGCCTGATTTATTAGCCTGACATTTGCTTTTCCATTAAGTCTTTAAATAGTTTAATGGTGGCTGTTGGTTGCTGCCCACATAACAAAGCTGCAGTTTATTCACTAATAATTGGCACCGGGTGGGGGGGCCTTCACTACTGAGGGTAACCAACTCTACACCAAGGCAAAGAGCAAGCCATTTATAACGGAGGTAATTGGGGGCTTGGACATCACTGTGATAGCAGGCATACCTATGGGTAATAGCTATCTTACCCTTTGAATGCTTTGTGATGTAAGAGCCAAGACCGATCGTTAGAGCAGCCATCCAGCTGATGGCTGTGTTATCGTACACATAAATAACACAAACGTTGGGTCTTAGACGTGCTTTGTGAGTTTCTAGGTAGCAAAACTAGGAAAATGACGGCTGCCATCGTACACTCAGCCTCTGATGTCATCCCTTTTATACTTTTAAGGCTGCCTTTAAATATTTTTGGAGCTCCCTTATAGGCTTGTATGGGTCTCTTTGTGTCTGTATGTATCCTGCTTCTTTGTGTCTTTGTTCCTGTAGTTCAGCTGGAAATTAGAAATGGGTGCGCATGAAGAGATGACTAGAATAGTTTTTTGTTTTTTTCCAATACTTTATTTTAGAACAGCACCCGCTAATTACACAAACCATACTTATGGCAATGTTAAACTGGAATACATTCAGGAAAAGTTTGACACAGTACAAGTCGTAACAAGCAAATATATGTACACACCAAGGACCTGGAATACCAGGTCTAGGACGTCTCTGTACCCCACGTGAAGTTTTTACACGGTAAATACCATTTTATTAGACCTTCAGAAGAAAAAAAGCAAATCGGAAGAATATGAAGAATGCAGGGGAGAAGGGAGAGAGAAGAAAGGAAAAAAAAAAAAGAGGGCACTGGGGTGGATTAAGGCAGTGGGCCCCCAACCTTTTTGGCACGGGGACCGGCTGTGTGCAAGTAAATTGTGCCAAGGCCCAGGGGGCGTGGGGCGGGCAATTTGTCAGCTACATGTACTCTTCAGAGTAAACACATTTTTACCAGTAGAACCATTTTTTAAGACATTTCTCCTGGAGACCCCATTCCATGGCCACCAAATCCTGTCACTGTACTAAAGACACTGGAAGGGTAAGGGTTAACGGGCGATCAAAGGTTTAACGGGACACTAAAGGTTCCCTTTTAAAAAAAAAATATATAACAAACCTTTTATAATTATCTCCACTGTGCAGCTCGTTTTGCACACAGTGGCCCAGATCCTGGTCTTCCGGGGGCCTTCTGCGGCTGTCTTGGCTCCTCCCCGCAAGAACTAACCCCCTTCATGGCAGCCGCCGACTGTATCACTCGGCCTGTCGCGCCATTGGATGTGATTGACAGCAGCGCGAGCCAATGGCTGCCCTGCTATCAATACATCCAATCTAGCTAATCAATGGCCAGACTGAGTGGAGAAGAGGACGTCGGGGGACGAGCGCATCAGGGGAATGGGCTCAGGTAAGTAAAACGGGGGGCTGTCATTGCCAGTCTTTTTTTTTTTTTTATAGAATGCATGAAGGTGAAAAAAACAAACCTTTCCAACCCCTTTTAAATATGCTCATAGAGTGCTTCATAACGGTGCTTTGACTGGGGGAAGACAGAGACGCGCAAGATCTCCATCCTTCCCTCTCACAGAACATTGGTCTGTCTAGTTTACAGGAGTTTACTCTGAGGAGAGGCGGACCGCCATTCTGCCTCTCCTCAGAATGATCGCGAGGTGCCAGAAAACATCGGGTCTGCCAGACCCACTGACTGCCCCCCCTGCTGAATCCAATCACAGCGGGGGGCAGGTCGCTGGCACACACAGGTTTTCCTTGTGGTCTCATACCTGCCCTGGTTGATGCCTGTAGGGCTTCCCACCAAAATGTAAACCATGGGGCATCCCTTTTGGATGGCTTGTGGTGCCTGGCACTGAACTACACAAACTAAAGTAAGTCAACATATATTTGGTATGGGTTTCTGACCCCACCCCTGTTCATGTTTGCATATATCATATTATCGAAGTCAAATACTTTTATTTTTACATACATCATGTGCTTGCGTCTGACAAGTGGCCCCAAAGCCACGAAACGCGTAGAGCTACCATATGCCGTGTCTCAGCCAACACCTACCTAGATCTCCAAGCTAATTTGAAATATCATTTTTTAGGATCAATAAGGCCATAGGCCCTGCAGGCACTATTGTGTATTACGGTTTTATACAAATCTTGCTTTTGGTGAACTTTGGAAAGATGTTGTTATATTATGTGATACCCAAGTCATTACCATATGTACTGTATTGCCATTTCTATACATTTTAATGTGTACCTATATCATATGTACCGTATGTCTTTACTATATAGCCATCATTAAATTCTTATGTCCACCAATCTACTCTCTTGCAACCACGTGCCTCATGTAAAGTCCCACCCTCTCGCTCTCCCCCTTTTTGGCCTTGCTAAGTCTAATGGTACATCATGTGTGTGCCTGAACATAAAGTAACATTTTAAGCCAGAAACAGAATTTGTGCTCTCCATTGACCCAGAGGGTAGTTCTGTGGACTCTGAATGAGACTATATTGGCATGATGGGCATCATCAACACTTCAATCTTATTAACTCACAAATATTTTTCTTCTTTTGTCAGACTGTCCCTAAGCCCATAGCCCTGGAGCCTTGTTGTGGGAACAAAGCGGCCGTCCTATCAATATTTGTACGACTGCCTCGTGGTTTAGGGGGCATTCCACCTCCAGGACAATCTGGTAAGTCAGGAACATTATGATATGTGTGCTAATGGTTTAGATTAAAAAAAAAAAATGTTGTGCTTTAGACTCACATTTGCAGAAATGGGAAGAGAGGTTATCCATATGGATAACAAAGCATGTCTAAACCTAGAAAACAGAAGTGTAATATAATTGCAGCTTACCGGTGCTTAGATGTGAAGGCTGCCTTTAGGGCTTTTTTTGCTTTTTTTTTCACCTGGTGATTCTGTCCCAATGAACCCAGGGCTTTGCTGTGAGCCGAACGTCCTTTTTCTCATGTCTAGACTGCAATCGATGTATATCTATTTGAGGAATGCAAAAAATAGGAAAAACAGTATTTTTGCTTGCACATGATTGGATGATGGTAGTCAGCAGAGCTTCACCTCATTACCTAAATTAAGGGAAAATTCCCTTGCAAAGTGAAGCGCCTGTTTGTAGTAAATCAGCCGCAGTAAGTGAGGTCTACCTCCTCATCCTGTATCGCCTCTGTTAGTCCACAAACAAAATCCAACATGCAAAAAAAGACTCTATGCTGTAGATGTGTATCAAACCTTTATTAATGCAGAACTTTACCCTCCAGTTATTTCCCTCCCCCACTGCTTTTCCACACCACAATTGTTCAAAATACTCAGGGCCTGGCAGAGGCCCATGGCACGTTTGTGCACACTCCAGGGATTCTCGTGCACAGTTGCGGTTAATTTCTGGAACATGGCAGGGACCCGTGGCATCTGTGCCCATGTGCAAGAATCGAAATCACATGCACAGATACTGCAGAACTTCATAGTATACTGCACATATCTAGTCCTACATGGCCAAGTTGCTAGTGCATTTTGGCTACTAGGGCCTTAGCTGTAGCATGACTACGATTAACCACCTCCATATGTCCTCAGCAGTTGGTGGCTCACAGAGTGTGCATACGACCGGGTACAGAACAAAGACCATGGTCCTGCACCATGTAATCGCTGTGTCTAATCAATGCCCTGATCACCGCCAAACACCATACCAGTGTCCTGATCACTGCCACCGTACCGGTGTCCTGATCACTGCCACCGTACCGGTGTCCTGATCACTGCCACCGTACCGGTGTCCTGATCACTGCCACCGTACCGGTGTCCTGATCACTGCCACCATACCGGTGTCCTGATCACTGCCACCATACCGGTGTCCTGATCACTGCCACCATACCGGTGTCCTGATCACTGCCACCATACCGGTGTCCTGATCACTGCCACCATACCGGTGTCCTGATCACTGCCACCATACCAGTGTCCTGATCACTGCCACCATGCCAGTGTCCTGATCACTGCCACCATACCAGTGTCCTGATCACTGCCACCATACCAGTGTCCCGATCACTGCCACCATACCAGTGTCCCGATCACTGCCACCATACCAGTGTCCCGATCACTGCCACCATACCAGTGTCCCGATCACTGCCACCATACCAGTGTCCCGATCACTGCCACCATACCAGTGTCCTGATCACTGCCACCATACCAGTGTCCCGATCACTGCCACCATACCAGTGTCCCGATCACTGCCACCATACCAGTGTCCCGATCACTGCCACCATACCAGTGTCCCGATCACTGCCACCATACCAGTGTCCCGATCACTGCCACCATACCAGTGTCCTGATCACTGCCACTCTAGTGTCAGTGTTAGAAGAGCCAGTGTCCCCAATTGTTGCCACTGTCCTTGTGCTCCAGGGCCTCTGAGATGTCATAGGTAGTCAGGAAATTAAATGTGTAATTTATAACCCTAGAAAGCCTAAAGGGGCTCCTTGGATTTTGGGCCCTTCTATGTGGCTGTGAAAAAGTTTCACATGTGATATCGCCACACAGGAGGTATAGCAGAGTGTGTTTTGGGGTGTAATTCAAAGTATGCCAATGCTGTGTGAGAGATATAATTTATAAAAAAAAAAAGCTAATTTTATTTACTTTCATTATTCATCAACTTCTAAAAACTCACCACGCCTCTTACTAAATACTTTAAATTGTCTACTTTCCAAAAAGTGATCATTTTGGGGGTAGTTGTGCTGTCCTAGCATTTTAGGGCCTCAAGAAATAAGACAGTAAGTACACCAGGATTGAAACATTTATATATATATATATATATATATATATATATATATATATATATATATATATATATATATAGGGTTATTTTGTAGCAGAATACATGTTGGCCTAAATTTATGTAGAAAGATTTATTTGCAAAATGAAACTAAAACCCAGAAAGAAGTGTTTTTTTGTTTTTCAAAACTTTCTGTATTTTTTCATTTATATAGCAAAAATTTAAAAAGTAGTGATTAAGTAAAAATTTAGATTTGGGGGGGGGGGATATATATATATTTATTCAAGCTTTTTTATTCATTTTGCAAGGTAAAGTATAAAATGGAGCCTCTGGGCATACCCCGGCTCAAGGTACCACTGGTTATAGATGCACTGGAATAGATGCACCTTCAAACTGCTGGCCTCATAATTTAAATCAGTGTCCCTAGTGAGCATATTATGTCCGCGTACATATGTTTCTGAGGGAGCTTAATCTCTCAAGCATAATCATTTGAGGGGAAGTCGAGCCAAATATTCCATACTTTAGTCAATTTATGAGGACATCCGAGAGAGAGGCAAGTGTCTTTTTATAACGGTAACACATAATTTACCAAGGACGGCTAGAAGATTATAGTAGGGGCTTCCCAAAGACAATTTTAATCAACTAGGTAGATGCGGCATCAATACCCCGCCGGCTCTACAGTGAGAAGGTTGCGAGCACTGAACTTATTCTCTCTGGAGAAGAGACTCTTGAGAGGGGATATGATTTCAATTTACAAATATCGTATTGGTGACCCCACAATAGAGATACAACTTTTTTGTGGAAGGGCTTTTAATAAGACATGTGGCCACTCATTAAAATTTGAAGAAAATAGGTTTAACCTTAAACTACGTGGAGGGTTCTTTACTGTAAGAGAGTGGCAAGGAGGTGGAATTCCCTTCCACAGGCGGTGGTCTCAGCAAAGGACTGGTGGTTTCTATTAGATAAGCACCTGAACGAACACAACATACAGGGATATACCAAGTAATACTCGTATATAATCACACACACACAGGTTGGACTTGATGGACTTATGTCTTTTTTCAACCTCACCTACTATGTAACTATTTGCCTACATGTTGTGATTTTATTTTTTTTCTCCCCTTTATACCCAGGACTAGCAGTAGCCAGTGCTTTGGTGGACATTTCACAGCAGATGCCATTGGCATACAAAGAGAAGTCCGGAGCAGTAAGGAATAGGAAGCACCAGCCTCCCGCACAGCCTGGCACTTGCATATGATGTTCGTCATGCAGACTTTAGGGATATGAATATTGCTATGCTGGAGGAATCAGTTTTATGACGGAGATACTCCTTGGCATTTATCATGGATCTCCACAGGACCTCCCAACCTCTTCCACATCTGCATGGTTATCTCAACTTTTACTAAAGTATCCCAATTCCCATTTTCCAGACGGCCATCTCTTTCTCTGTTGATTTCATCATGTGCAATTTAGCGGTCAACAAGGACTGGAATTAAAATCGTATTTTCTTTTGTGAAAAATTCTGTATACAGCTGCAACCCACGCTCAGGTTAAGGGTCCGTAATTTTCTCAGTTCCTCCATTTTGTACCAAGGCAGGAGAAAGAGTTGCAACGTTCTTGGCAATTTTGGAACATCATTCCGATGAAAGGGTTGGAGCTGTTTGTGGCTTCGTCTGTATTTTTTTGTATGTTGAACTATCATGAAAGCTGCAACTGACTGGATTGTGTTTGCCAGCAAAAAAAGATACTTTGCTGGTCACGTGCCAAGGAGCGCCAGCCAAGGTACCAGCAGAACTTGAAACAACATTATCATACAGGGACTGTAGATTGATTTTATTCTAAGGCACTGAACATTACATTCTCCGGATGGGAGAGAACTTTTGGCTAACTTAACTGTACATTATCTGCCCTAAATTAAGACTGAGAAGAGCTTTTATTTGCTGGACTTGAGAATGAAAGACTTGTGGAATACTGTAATTCACAGCCTGTAAATGTGAGGACAATAACATTTTTAGGGCATATTGCTAAATCCTGTAAGATTAAATAATTTTATTGACGTGGCGATAAAACAAAAACGGCAAACCGAAAAGCACACGTTCTTCCTGCTTGTCTCCCGGACGAGCCCCCAAGATTTGGAACGGACGATGTAAAGTGAGTGGTGAAGGCAGAGCTTTAGTATTTCACAAAGAATGTCTCAGTGTTCGTTCCCACCCTCATTCCACTCTTATACCGCAGCCTTCCAATACTGACATGCTCCCAAAAGCAATAGACCAGAGGAAACCTACTTGTATATTAAAGGAAAAAAGGTGTTCAGGACAAGGTGCTAACTTTAACATGACACTTTGTGTTCCCTTTTAAATATATATATACATACATATATATATATTTATTTTTGTGCTCATTGGACTGGAAAACTGAACACGGTCTACCCGCGATTGTGATACGAACCATTTTAAAGTCACTTTAGGCTGAAGAACAAAGCTTCTAATAACATGTCCAGATTGTTTTAAACTCACGATTGTATCGCACGTAGTCATTAAAATTAATTATTTTGTACATGCCTAACTGTCTTTTAAAGAAAATGGATCCACCCTGCAAGCTTTTTTTTCAAACTTTATTTCAGATGGGGAATTAGGGCTGCAAATATACACTATATTACCAAAAATATTGGGACGCTTGTCTTTAGACACACATGAACTTTAATGGCATCCCAGTCTTACTCTATAGGGTTCAATATTGAGTTGGCCCACCCTTAGCAGATTTAACAGCTTCAACTCTTCTGGGAAGGCTGTCCACAAGGTTTAGGAGTCTGTCTATAGAAACGTATGACCATTCTTTCAGAAGCGCATTTGTGAGGCTCGCAGTCTTCACTCTGATTCATCCCAAAGGTGTTCTATCGGGTTGAGATCAGGACTATGCAGGCCAGTCAAGTTCCTCCACCCAAACTCTTTATGGACCTTGCTTTGTCCACTGGTGCACAGTCATGTTGGAACAGGAAGGGTGCCATCCCAAGTTGGGAGCATGAAATTGTCATATATGTCTTGGTATGCTGACACCTTAAGTGCCGGTTCACACTACCGCGACTTGGGATCCGACTTGTGTCGCCCCAAGTCGCGCGACATGAGAAATTCAATTGAAGTGAATGAGAGCCATTCTAATGTACACTACTGAAGTTGCTCCGACTTCAGAATAGGTTCCTGTACTACTTCTAGGCAACTTGTACCCATAGATTTCAATGGAAGTTGCCTCCAAGTCAGATCTCAGTCTTAACTGAAGCAACTTTACAGGAAGAGACAATAGTTTACTCAGGCAAACCCCTCCCTCCCACAGAGCTGATTATTCTGTGATTGGCCACAGCCAAAGTCGCCTGTCCTGGAGGCAACTTTAAGTCTCATTGTAAGTTGCTCCAAGTCGCGCTGAAGTTGCCTTGCAAAGTGGTGCTGTAAGTCGGGTTGCCCCTGTGTGAACCGGTACTAAGAGTTATCTTCACTAGACACACTCCTAAACCTTGTGGACAGCCTTCCCAAAAGAGCTGAAGCGGTTTTAGCTGCAAAGGGTGGGTCAGCGCCATAATGAACTCTACGGACTAAGACTGGGATGCCATTAAAGTTCATGCGCGTGTAAAGGCAGGCGTCCCAATACTTTTGATAATCTAGTGTATGTTTTAAAGTGTTACTTTAATGTTAAAAAAAACACACTTTTGTAACAAACATGTTATACTTACCAGTGGTATTGCCGATCCTCCTCTTCTCGGGTCCTCCGGCGGTGACCCTGGCTCCTCCTCCTCTTCACTATACCAACCCATTTGCTACAGAGGCACACAGTATCTGAGCGCTCCCAAGCTGTGTGTCTATGAAGCCACGTGCCATAGACTTACATAGCTGGACTTGGCCCTGCCCCACTTCCCTCTCACTGTATTTGGTTGACAGCAGCAGGGGCCAATGGCTCCTGCTGCTGCTCCTCAAGTGCTGTTTGCAGAGAGAGATGCAGCCATGCACAGCGCTGGATCTACTCTCCCCTCTCTTTCCCTTCACACATGGGGGGGGGGCAGAGAAATAGAAAAAGGTTTGTACCTTAACAAGAGGGATGTACTAAGGTAAAAAAAAAAAAAATGTTTTTCGCTTTAGTATCACTGTAAGGCTGCTGTGAGTGAGAGACTTGTAAAGCGCAACACATGCGAACTGAATCGCCTCTGGGCGCTGTATCCATTTCATGGGTAAGGAACCCCTTGACCTCAGAAGAGATGGGTTTTAATCTTTCTCCTGAAGGCCAAGTGGTCCGACTCCAGTCGGATGGTAGTTGGTAGTGCATTTCACAGGCAGGGTCCTTGGACTGCAAATCCAAGAGAATGGAGAATGCCTTTGAGGAGTTGTGGAACATTCAGGTCTTGGCTTCTAGCAAAATGAGCAGAAAAGTGCATGTCTATGAGCATTTTAATACAAGGCAATGCTGATTTTTCTAAGTGAGGTTTACTTCCTCTTTAACCACTTAAGCCCCAAGCCTGTTTTTCAGATTCGGCGTTTACAAGACTAAAACAGTTTTTTTTGCTAGAAAATTACTTAAAACCCCCAAACATTATATATATTTTTTTCTAACACCCTAGAGAATAAAATGGCGATCATTGCAATACGTTTTGTTGCACAATATTTTGCGCAGCGGTCTTGCAAGCGCACTTTTTTTGGAGAAAATTCACTTTTTTTAATTAAAAAATAAGACAACAATAAATTTGGCCCAATTTTTTTTATATATTGTGAAAGATAATGTTACGCCGAGTAAAATGATACCAAACATGTCACGCTTGGAAATTGTGCCCGCTCGTGGCATGGCGTCAAACTTTTACCCTTAAAAGTCTCGATAGGCGACGTTTAAAAAATTCTGCAGGTTGCATTTTCTGAGCTACAGAGTAGGTCTAGGGCTAGAATTATTGCTCTCGCTCTAACGATCGCGGCAATACCTCACTTGTGTGGTTTGAACACCGTTTTCATATGCGGTCGCTGCTCACGTATGTGTTCACTTCTGCGCGCGAGCTCGTCGGGACGGGGCACTTTAAAAAAAAATTGGTTTGTTTTCTTATTTATTTTTATTGATTTTATAATTTTTTACACTGAAATTAAAAATAAAAATGTATCCCTTTTATTCCCATTACAAGGAATGTAAACATCCCTTGTAATAGAAAAAGCATGACAGGTCCTCTTAAATATGAGATCTGGGGTCAAAAAGACCTCAGATCTCATATTTAGACTTAAATGCAAAAAAAAAATATGGAAATTTTGTAATTTAAAAAAATGACAACAAAAAAATTTCTCTTTTAAGACGCTGGGTGGGACTGACGTTTTGACGTCACTTCCGCCCAGCAATGCTATGAGGACGGATGGGGGCCATCTTGCCCTAACTCGCATCCTCACACACTAGGCAGCAGCACCCGATCGCCTCCGCCGCTACCGACGGCTCCGGTAAGTGGCGGAGGGGGGGGCCCTCTCCCGCCACCGATAACGGCGAATCCGCCATGGAGACCGCCGTTATCGTTTACAGGCTTGCCCACTGAAGAGATGGATACCTCGGTTGTGGCAGCAGCTGCTGCCATTACCGAGATATCCATCTTTAAAAACAGGACGTATATGTACAGTGGGCGGTCGTTAAAGCGGAGGTTCACCCTCAGAGAGCACATTTTCTTCTTAGATTCCTGCTCGTTTTGTCTAGGGGAATCGGCTAGTTGTTTTAAAATATGATCCGTACTTACCGTTTACGAGATGCATCTTCTCCGTCGCTTCCGGGTATGGGCTGCGGGAATGGGCGTTCCTTCTTGATTGACAGTCTTCCGAGAGGCTTCCGACGGTCGCATCCATCGCGTCACGATTTTCCGAAAGAAGCCGAACGTCGGTGCGCAGGCGCAGTATAGAGCCGCACCGACGTTCGGCTTCTTTCGGCTACGAGTGGCGCGATGGATGCGACCGTCGGAAGCCTCTCGGAAGACTGTCAATCAAGAAGGAACGCCCGATCCCAAAGACCCATACCCGGAAGCGACGGAAGAAGATGCATCTCGAAAACGGGTAAGTACAGCTCATATTTTAAAACAAATAGCCGATTCCCCTAGACAAAACGAGCATCCATCTAAGGGGAAAAGGGCAAAAATTCAATAAATGGGTGAACTCCCGCTTTAACCGGTTAAGGAAGAATGGATGCATTTTTTTTTTTTAAACGCTCTTATTTACATACAAGTCTTTTAGCACCGTGGTTCTCATGTATCCCCAACAGGCCATGTTTGCAGGTTTTCCTTTATATTGCACAGGTGCTTTATATCAGAGTAAATTTCTTGGTATTTTGGACAGCTATTTTATGTAAGAGAAATTCCCAAAACATGGCCTGTTGGGTGCACTTCAGGACTGAGGTTAAAGAGGAGGTCCGCCCACCCCTGCAAAAATTAAAAGCCGACAGCATACTGCATACATGCAGCTGCTGACTTTTTTAATAATAGGACACTTACCTGTCCTGCGATGTCGGCACCGCAGCTGTTGTTTCCATCAGCTCTTGGGTGCTGTTGCCGCCATTGCCGGGATGGGAATGCTGTAGTGTTGCTATACGGCTTCACACCGGGTCCCTACTGCACAAGCGCGAGGCACCGCTGGGCTCTCCTGGCCTGGCGACTGAGAGTGGAGGAGGAAGCCCAGCTGCTGATGTAATGCGCCATGGTCCGGTCTCCCAGAAGTAGGGACAGGATACCTGTCAAAGGTATCCGCCCCCCCCCTGCAAGGTGCCAAATGTTGCACTGGAGGGGGGGAGACAAATGAGCACAAGTTTCACTTTTGGGTGGAACTGTGCTTTAAGAACCACTGTTTTAGCTCTATTTACCCTTCCTGCTGCCATTTTTGTGAAACCCACACCTGGATTCCACTCACTTCCTTCAATCAGTTTATACTTTCTGGGTGCTCAGTTGGAGGGTCTTCCTGCTATAGTCATAGGTTCTCTCTTATTATAGTACAGTTCATATCTGGAACAGCACGGTATTACATTTCTGACCATCAGCCGTGTACTAGGAGCCATTTCTAATAGTGTCATAGACAGAAATGATCATTGTCAGCAGAAGTGAGGGGAAAACCGAGCCATAGATGGCATTAAAAACTTGAGATGAGTTCTTAAAGCGGAGTTCCGGCCACAATTTCACTTTTTAAATATAAATACTCCTGTAATACACAAGCTTAATGTATTCTAGTAAAGTTAGTCTGTAAACTAAGGTCCATTTTTTTAGGTTGTTACAGCATTTAGACACTTTATAAAATAGAAATTGACTGGGGCCATCTTAAGTGTGGGCATCATGAAGCCAGACTGTATGACTTCCTGGATTTCAGCCTTGCAGATCTCGCACATGCTCAGTGCTGCACAAGCAGTGTAATAGGTTTCAGATCAGGTTTCAGCACCTGTACTGTCCAAGTCACATGATTCTTCGAGACTGGGGAGTGCAGAGACTCCTGGAAAGTTACACCCACTACATTCCCAGGAGTCTGTGCGGTGTAGGTTAGGAAGCTTAAGCACCTAGGTGCAGGAAGTGGGAAGATTAACTATTCTGCCTAGCAACAACACTTTGAAGGCATCTAAAAAAATATATATATTTTCTTAAAGGACTAATGACAATTTTTTAAAACTACTGATGTAATGTTATATTTATGGGTGGAACTCCACTTTAATCTTCATTCAAAAAAAAAAGCTCTTTGAAGGTTGAAGCAATTATACCTATAAAATTAATTCTTTATAGAGTGGAGCAAGCTCAGAACCCCTGTTGGGCTATTATTTATATGTTGCTATTGAGGAAATTGGGATGATGACCACCTGGGAAAGAAAGTCGGGGGAATCTGTTTATTGGGAATAGAGCAACATGAACTTGATAGAGCTTGCAAGTGTTCCCTGTGTTGCAAAAAAAAATCTTTCTTATTGCTGTCTGATTTAATGGTGGAGAGGTTGACCCTCGTTCCTGGAGAAATCATCTGTTATCAATGTACAGCTCTGGCTAGCAGAAAAGGCCACCCCTGGGGGGGGGGGGAGCACAGACCTTGTCATCATTTAGATGGAGAAAATACAGAAAACGAATGGCTACCCTTGACCGGTAAAGCTGCAATTTGAGTAGCGTTTCCAACAAATGCGCAATTCTCCTTGTCAGAGTTTTTGTGTAAGTCACTTTGCAGGTGTGGCGTTTCGTGTTTGCTTTAATTTTAATGTGGTTTCAAGCAAGACACACATTACATAGAGTTCAGTGGTAATGGATAATACCCACCATGCAAATATGATGCACTGCACCCAAGTGATCTTGAACCTAAGTGATCAGTAATGAAGTTGTGCAAAAAATAAATAAACAACAATCCCAGCTAAAAAAAAACAAGGGGAGTGTGAAAATTAATTATACGGTAGAAAATGCAAATGATAAAATTAAAGCGGAGGTTCACCCTAAATATACACCTTAGCTCATCCAGATCAGTGCAGTATATACATAAACATGTGGCAATTAAACATTTTTTTATTCTGTTTAATTACCGTGAATCTGGAATATTTGGATACACTTCCTGGTATCCCTCCCATGGGAGTGGGCGTGTCTTTTCGCTTCTCCAGTGCCCCAATGTCTCCTGGGAGCACAGTGTCATGTATCCCAGGAGACCATTCACAACGCCGACCGTCGTAATCTCGCGGGATTTCACTCGTCACGTGACTCGTCAAGCAGGTCACGTGATGAGCATTCACCGCTTCCCAGATGTATTTGCTTGTGGGCTTCACAATGCCCACAAGCAAAATGGCAAATTCCGGCAGCGATTTTTATAACTTTTTAGCTTGCAATGTTTCTGATGGCCGCTAGATGGCGCTTCCATTGCGGCCGGCGTAGATTATGTAAATGAGGGGATACGCCGATTCACGAACGTACGCCAGGCCTACGCCGTCGAATTACGTTGTTTCCGTAAGGGATAGGCCGCCTAAAGTTAGAGCTATGCTCTAGTGGCCTAGCCAATGTTAAGTATGGCCGCCGTTCCCGCCGCAAAATTCGAAATGTTAACGTCGTTTGCGTAAGTCGTCCGTGAATCGGGATTTACGCCCACGTCAAAATCAATAGGCCCGTACGGTGTACTTAGCCGCAATGCACCCTGGGAAATGTAGGCGCCCAGCGCATGCGCAGTAAGAAAACACGTCAAAAAACGAGGTCAAGCCTCATTAGCATTAAACACGCCCCCCCCCAACCCATTTGAATTAGGCGCCCTTACGCCCGCCGTGTTTACACTACGCCGCCCTAAGTAAGGAGGTAAGTGCTTTCTGAACCATGTACTTTCCTCTCTTACTTAAGGCGGCGTAGTGTAAACATGCTAGGCTACGCCGACCTTAACTTTAGGCGCCCCTACGTGAATCTACCTACAACTGTGTGGAAATTGTAAGGGGTCTTTTGCACTTTTTTTGGTGAGTTTGCATGTTGTGGTTCCATTTCCTGCATTATTTCCTCCAGGCGATCTAAAGAACAAACTGGTGTTTTAGTTGGGTTCTATCGAAACAAGCCCTAGAGTGCATGTCCAAAAGGTAGGTATGATTTATTATGTAGGGTGCTCAAAATGTAATCAGTTACAGATCTATATTATGAAAACAGCTGGTTATTTATTGAGTGTGTAGCATCCATTTATAAAGTGGTGTTTTCTGTTTCAAATGCTGCTTTGTGCATTGATATACCTCCATAGACCCAGTCTGATTGAAGCATATGCTCCTTACACACCAAAGAACAATACCTTGACATTTGTTTCTCAAGAATCTCTTAGCACTGCAAACAGGCTCTAGTGCAGTGTTTCTCAATTCCAGTCCTCAGGCCCCCCCAACAGGTCAGGTTTTCAGGATTTCCCTCCTGAGGACTGGAATTGATAAACACTGCTCTAGTGGGTCGTGACCGTCGGCTCTCAACCAAGACAGGAATGTGCTGCCAATACTGCTCTCTTAAGATCGGGGAGTCTTGAAACAACTCGCACATGGGGGGTTATTTTTGAAAGGCAAATCCACTTTGCCCTACAAAATGCACTTGGAAGTGAAGTCGCTGTAGATCTGAAGGGTAGATCTGAAATGAGGGGAAGGTCTGCAGATTTTATCATCCAATCATGTGCAAGCTAAAATGCGGTTTATTATTTTCCTTGCATGTCCCCCTCAGATCTACAGCGACTGCACTTCCAAGTACACTTTGAGTGCAATTTCAAGTGCACTTGTAGTGTAAAGTGGATTTGCCTTTTGTAAATAACCCCCATAGTGTATAATCCCCTGCTGACTTGGCACCATCCACAGACAGCCTAAGTTTTGAATCAAACACAGAAGTTGAATCCAATCCACAGCTTTACTTTAGATAAGCGATCTCAAAACTGCAGTCCTGGGGCCGGATGCGCCTCTTTGCTTGCCTTTATCTGGCCCTTGGGGCACTATTCCTTCCACTGATATGAAACCCTATTCTGCCAACTGACACCAACAATGAGATACCATTTCCCCCACTGACACCAACAATGGGGCACTATTCTTCTCCCTAATACCAGTTGTGACGCTTTACTCCCACCGACGCCAGGAGAATTTCCACTCCCACTGGCCACAGTCTGGTCCCTCTAAAGTCTGAAGGACAATAAATTGCCCCTTTTAATTCGAAAGTTTGGAGACCCCTGCTGTAGATGGCGTATTTATCGGCATATAACGCGCGCTGGCGTATAACGCGCACCCCAATTTTAAGAGGGAATTTTCTGGAAAAACTTATTTTTTTAGTTCAAATAGTAAATGCAGTTAAAATTAAAAATAAGATGAGCAACAATGTACAGCAAGCAACTCAGAAAGCAGCTCCTATGTTCAAGGAGATACACAGTACCTTAGGGCTTCTAGTTGTCAGCACTCGATGGTGGAAGGAAGGGAGCTGGAACTCTCAGACGCAGGCAACGCTGACCGGGACTGTAGCGCGGCTTGGGGCTTCTATACATAATGTTTAGCAGTCTGTGGTGAAGGGGAGGGTGAGGAAACCCTTAAACGCGGGCAGCGCTGGCCAAGACTGTTACGCATACCTATGGCATACCTAGGGGGGGGGGGGAGCGCCCGACAAGGAATCACAGAGCCGTCATCTCCACTCGGCTGTCATGTCACACACGCACAGTCCCGCCATCGGCATTGGACCATCTCCTGTGACAGACAGAACACTGGTCCAATGCTGGTGGCGGAGGCGGGACTGTGCGTGTGTGACGTGAGAGCCGAGAGGAGATGACGGCTCGTGATTTTCGGCGGGTGCTCGTTCCCCTCCGAGGTATGCTATCGGCGTATAGCGCGCACCCGTGATTTTCCCCCTATTTTCAGGGGGAAAAAAGTGCGCGGTATACGCCGATAAATACGGTAATTGCTGGATAGGGGATTTATTTTTCTAGTCTTATGCAGTGTAAGAAGACAATCGCTTTTCTAAGCCTGGTCACTGCAAAGTACCAACGCTGACTGAGAGAACATAGAAGAAAGAGGGTGTCCAGGTGGGATGGAACGAACACTAATCAGAAGGGGAGGACAGAGGGGGATACCACGAGTAAAAGGGCGCACTGGCCCTAGTGTGACACCGTTTATTAAAAAAGATATAGACAAATCAATGTAGTACACAAGCATTGGCGTTCATTTACTAAAGGCAAATTCACTTTTCACTACAAGTGCACTTGGAAGTGCAGTCGTTTTAGATCTGAGCGGAAGATCTGAAATGAGGGGAAGCTCTGCTGATTTTATTATCCAATCATGTATAAGCAAAAATTCAGTTTTTTATTTTCCTTGCATGTCCCCCTCAGATCTACAGCGACTGCACTTCCAAGTGCGCTTGCAGTGCAAAGTGGATTTTCCTTTAGTAAATAAAGCCCATTGTGTTGATAAAAACAAGCGCATGTATTGAGGCTGTGGTTGCTCTCCTGAGTCCAGAAATCAAAGCTGAATGTTAAGTGAACTGAATTGGCCTCCTCCTTTAGGTCTACCATGTGGTCTCATGTTCAGACAGTCTCTGTCTGGATAGTCCACGAGCAGCCGCAGACAAACTGCACGAGAGCCGCCTGCTCCACACAAGGACACATGCACGTGACCCTCGGAATGACGCTCGATGGTTGCTATGACTACACAATTCAAAGGGCGTGGCCTACTTCAGGTCTACCATGTGGTCTCATAGGAGTGCTCCTATGAGACTGCATGATAGACCTGAACAAGGAGCCTACGTCAGTTTGCTTCACATCCAGCTTGGATTTCTGGACTCAGCAGAGCAACCACAGCCTCTATGGATGCACTTGTTTTTTTATCAACACAATGTGAGTGTTCTACATTCATTTGTCTATATCTTTTTTTAATAAACGGTGTCACACTAGGGCCGATGCACACTCTCTTTTACTCTTGTCTTTTCAGCTGTCAGTATTCCTATTGGTTGATGGAGCAGTACAGCTAAACCTATGTTGCACCCTACTGATTTAACCCCCTACTAATAGGATCTCAACAGTTCCTTTCCATACATATTGGGCTAGATTCACAGATATACAACGGTGTATCTCCTGATACGCCGTCGTATCTCTGACTTAGGCCCGTCGTATCTATGCGCCTGATTCATAGAATCAGTTACGCATAGATATGCCTAAGATCCGACAGGTGTAACTGTGTTACACCGTCGGATCTTACCTGCAATTTAAAAATGGCGCGGGGGGCGTTCTCACTGATTTACGCTGAGAAATATGTAAATCAGCGAGATACCGCCACTAGCTGTCAAAATACAGTGCATACGGAAAGTATTCACAGCACTTCACTTGTTTCACATTTTGTTGTTGCAGCCTTATTCCAAAATTCATTTGTTTCCTCAAAATTCTACAACTATTCCATAATGGCAATGTAAACGAAGTTTGAAATCTTTGCAAATGTATTAAAAAAATTTTTTTTTTAAAATAAGTATTTACAGCCTTTGATATGACACTGAAAATTGAGCTCAGCTGCATCCATTTTCTACGACTTGATCACACAGCTGTCTATGTAAGGTCCCGAAGTTAACAGTGAATGTCAGAGCACAAACCAAGAAGTCCAAGGAATTGTCTAAAGATCACCTAGACAGGATTTTATCCAGGTGCAGATCCGGGGAAGGGTACAGAAACATTTCTGCAGCATTGAAGGTCCAAATGAGCACATTGGCCTCCATCAGCTGTAAATGGAAGAAGTTTGAGACCACCAGGACTCTTCCTAGAGCGGCCTCCCGACCAAACTGAGCGATCAGAGGAGACGGGCCTTCCAGAAGAACATTTATCTCTGCAGCACTCCACCAATCAGGCCTGTTTGGTAGAGTGACCAGATGGAAGCCGCTCCTCAGTAAAAGGCACATAACAGCCCTCCTGGAGTTTGCCAAAAGACACCTGAAGGATTCTCAGACCATGAGAAACAAAATTCTGTGGTCTGATGAAACAAATATTGAACTCTTTGGCATGAATGGCAAGCGCCATGTCTAGAGGAAACCAGGCACCGCTCATCACCTGGTCAATACCATCCCTACAGTAAAGCATGGTGGTGGCAGCTTCATTGTGTAGATTTTTTAGTGTCCGGAACTGGGAGACTAGTCAGGATCGAGGGGGGGGGGGGGGAATGAATGCAGCAAAGTATAGAGACATCCTTGATAAAAACCTGCTCTGGTCCTCAGACTGGGGCGAAGGTTCAACTTCCAACAGGACAATGACCCTAAGCACTCCGCCAAGATAACAAAGGATTGGCTATGGGACAAAGCTGTGAATGTCCTTGAGTGGCCCAACCAGAGCCCAGACTTGAACCCGATTTAACATCTCTGGAGAGATCTGAAAATGGTTGTGCACCAATGCTCTTCATGCAACCTGATGGAGCTTGAGAAGTCCTGCAAAGAAGAATGAGAGAAACTGACCAAATATAGGTGTGTGAAGCTTGTAGCATCATACTTAAATAGACTTGAGGCTCTAATTGTTGTCAAAGATGCTTCAAACATGTATTGAGCAAAGGCTGTGAATTCTTATGTACATGGGATATTTTATTTTTAAAAAATTTGCAAGGATTTCAAACAAACTTCTTTCACGTTGTCATAGGGTAGTGTTTGTAGAATTTTGAGGGGAAATAATGAATTTAATCAATTTTGGAATAAGGCTATAACATAACAAAATATGGAAAAAGTAAAGTGCTATGAATACTTTCTGCATGCACCGTATATAGTGGATATAAAAAGTCTATACACCCCATTTTAAAATGTCAGGTTTCCATGATGATAAATTACAACTTTTTCTACCTTTTTTTAATGTGACCTATAAACTGTACAACAAATTGAAAAACTGAAATCTTTTAGGGGAGGGTGGTAAAAATAAAATAATGTGATAGCATAAGTGAGCACACCATCTTATAACTGGGGATGTAACTGTGTTCATAATTAAGCAATCACATTCAAGCTTGTGTTAAATAGGAGTCCGTACACACCTGCCATCATTTAAAGGGCCTTTGATTAACCCCAAGTAAAGTTCAGCTGTTCTAGTAGGTCTTTCCTGACATTTTCTTAGTCGCCACAGATAGCGTCAGATACCCCCATATATTTTCTAATAAAGGTTTTAACCCCCCTGATTGCCCCTAGTTAACCCTTTCACCAGTGATCACCGACCCCATTCTGCTGTTGTTGAGGTGCAAGAACCGCAGGACCCTCGTATGGAGCAGTACTAGCGCTGCTATTCCTTCTGGTGAACTGGCAAGCACCAGCGGCTTAGTACACCCTGGTCGTTCATCCAGCACTGCAGTATCACGTGGTGACATAGCGAGTCCCATAAGTGCAGTTGAAGCTGGCGAGGTGGCAAGCACAAGTAGTGTCCCACCGCCACCAAGAAGAAGACAAAGACAGGCCCGTCGTGCCTATAGTGCCCTTCCTGCAGAATTCACCTATCCTGATTGGGTCCCCACCAATTCTGCAGAACCCGTACTACCCCCATTCACTGGCCAACCCAGTATTCAGGTAGAAACAGATGATTTTACACCACTTGAGATTTTTATTCGCTGTTTTTCACGGAAGATCTCTATAGATCTATTGTGGACCAGAGTAATTTATATGCTGGTAATTTTATTGCCACTAATCCCCAGTCCGTCCTTGCCAGAGAATGGAAACCACTTACGGTTTATCAATTTTAAGACCTTTCTGGGCCTTTGCCTCAACATGGGCATACATGAATTTCCGAAGTTGTGGACATATTGGTCCACATGACCATATGCCCGTGTTCTCTGCTTCCATGGCCAGGAGACGATACGAGGCGATCTTGCATTTCAACGACAATGAACTTTGTCGTCCACGTGGAGACCCTGAATACGACCGGCTTTACAAAATTCGGCCCCTCATAAACCACTTCAACAAACGTTTTGCAGCCTTGTATACTCCCCATCAAGTTGTCTGTGTTGATACGTCCCTAATTAAATTTCTGGCCGCTTGTCTTTCAAACAGTACCTTCCCAGCAAGCGTGCCAGATGCGGGCTCAAGCTCTATAAGCTCTCTGACAGGGCAACAGGCTATACATGGAGCTTGAGGCCTCGTACACACGGCCGAGGAACTCGACGTGCCAAACACGTCGAGTTCCTCGGCGAGTTCAGCCCTGAAGCCGCCGAGGAGCTCGGCGGGCCGAGTTCTCCCATAGAACAACGAGAAAATAGAGAACATGTTCTCTATTTTCTCGACGAGTTCCTCGGCAGCTCCATCGGGCCGAAAGTGTACACACGACAGAGTTTCTCGGCAGAATCCGGCTCTGACCGAGTTTCTCGCTGAATTCTGCCGAGAAACTCTGTCGTGTGTACGAGGCCTTAGGGTTTATGAGGGAAAAGATTGTCAGGTAGAGCCAGAGGACTGCCCAGATTACATAGGGAGCGCTGGCAAGATTGTCTGGGACTTGGTGTCACCCTTATTCGGAAGGGGGTACCACTTGTATGTGGACAATTATTATACGAGCGTGCCATTTTTAGTCAAGTGTTTGATCATCAGATTGGAGCATGTGGCAACGTGCGACCTAATCGCCGGGGCTTTCCCCAGCGGCTTGTAGATTCCCGTCTTAGGCTGGGGGTTCTCATCGGATGGACTGATCGTGTGTACAGGGCCTAAGGGTGTAAATTTTTTATTTCACTCCTCACTGCCTATCACAGTTTTGGAGGCTATGGAATGCCCAGATGGCTCCCAAAAAGTCCCACACATGGTGGTATGCCCGTACTCAGGAGAAGCAACAACATTTATTTTAGGGTGCAATTCCACATATAACCATGGCATGTGTGAGCAATATATCATTTAGTGATAACTTTTTGTACATTTTTTTATTTTTTTTTGGTCCTTATTCAATCACTTAAATATTCAATGGGCTCAATATACCTCCCAGAAAATAGCTTGGGGTGTCTACTTTCCAAAATGTGGTCATTTGGGGGGGGGGGGGGTGTTGTGTGCCATCTTGGCATTTTATGGCCTTCAAAACTGTGATAGGCAGTGAGGAGTGAAATCAAAAATATATGCCCTTAGAAATCTTGAAGGCGGTGATTGGTTTTCGGGGTCCCGTAAGCGGCTAGGCTCCCAAAAAGTCCCACACGTGGTATCCCCGTACTCAGGAGAAGCAGCAGAATGTATTTTGGGGTGCAATTCCACATATAACCATGGCATGTGTGAGAAATATATCGTTTAGTGACAACTTTGTGCAAAAAAAACAGTTTGTCATTTTCCCGCAACTTGTGGCAAAATATAAAATATTCCAGGGACTCAACATGCCTCTTAGCAAATGGCTTGGGGTGTCTACTTTCCAAAATGGGGTCATTTGGGAGGGGTTTTGTGCTATTTTGGCATTTTATGGCCTTCGAAACTGTGATAGGTAGTGAGGAGTGAAATTAAAAATTTGCGCCCTTAGAAATGTTGAAGGCGGTTCTTGGTTTTTGGGGCCCCATACGCGACTAGTATGTAAGAAAAAATATTGCGCTTGTTACAGTGAAAAAAGAAAAGCAGCGATCAAAAAGTGTTATACCACACTATCATATATGCAAAAAAGGAAGAGATCGCGCTAAATATGTGATATGTGAACAAAAAGTGACATAAAGTTCAATGAATAATATGTCCCGCCACAAAGGCAAGTAAATAAATTCTCCCAGGTGATAAAATCAATCCACAAGGAAAAGTGCTGGACAGAAAGATCCTCCACCAACGATATAAAAGCCTCTTACCAAATAAAATTGATCTCCGGTTTAAGAGAGATCAAACAGCGCATAAGAGGCATGAATGGATATCCCATAGACAGCAATGGACAGCAACAGCGGTGAAATCCTAGTGACTTGTCTTTACAGATACATCTCTCGATCGGTCATCCAGGGATATAAGAAACAAAAAGACCCCACATAGCGTAATAACGTCTTGGTTTAATATCGAAATCAGTAAAATAACACTTACATGTCAATGTAGGCAAACGAATAAAATATGAGCCGGCCCGCTCGATACACAGCCTGTATCAGGTAAACAATACGCGGTGACGTCAGCACGCCGCCTCCCAACGTTTCGTCGCAATCGGACTTGATCACGGGATACAGGCGGCGCTCTGAATCACCGCATAAATACAATAAACAACGGATGTAGCCTCGATGTGGTGAAGCATTCGAAGATCCATCGGACATCTTAACTAAGGGAAAGCCCGGCCAAAGTTAGAGCAAAACCAAGGTCAAAAAAGGGCAACTACATCAGAATACCTAGCAAATTGCCCAGTACTCAAAAGCAGATGAAGGTGAATGACGCTGACTCGAAGCCAACCGCCACATCCGCAGTACTATAAACTATGATCTCAAAGATCAAAGATAGATCAAAAAATATATTAATATAAAAAACCATGACATTAATCACAGAAAACAATATAAATCTACAATAGAACCATTAAGTTCTTAACAAAAATAGAGAATCACATAGGCAGTCAAAATAGGGAAAATGGTCGTATCACATAGACAAACAAACCATTCATGGCCATCGACTATCTACATTTTATACGTACCCCACAAGGTACGCATCAAGAAACTCAAGTATCCAATATAATATAAACAATTAATCTATAATCATAAAGGTATTAATATCTAAAGTTTAATAAATGCCCCATAAGGACGGCACCATACTAGCCAGGCATCAATCATCACATAAAAACAGTAAACCAATGCCAAGAAGAACACAAATAAAAATATATATAAAAAATGGATAAAAATGGATAAAAATGAAAAATATTTCATTACAGTGACCCATAAGGAACACCCACTGATAGCCAGCGCTAAAAATTTAAATTCATGTTAAAAACAAATCATCCAATGAGTAAAAAATGTTTTTGTTTCTGTATATTAAACTTTCCTATGAGGGCTTAGCCGTGCTAATCAGGTATACAGTCAGTAAGACTCCAGGGAATGGTAATTGGGAAACATACCAACCCGCCCATGGCAGTAATTTAACCCTCTAGACACCACATCGAGCCTACATTCCGCCAATGTCCATAACTCTCAAATTGGCTAGAAAGCATAACAATGCAAGCAATAATCATACGAATAGCCACATGACGACGAACCAAGGGCATTCAAAAATACAACAGTTAGAGACATTATCATAAGGAATAAACAGAAAATTAAAAAATATTATTAAATACAAAAATTATTTTTGCATAGGGTACATGGATGTATAATATTAAACACAACCTGTATCATGAACTAGGCATTCGCAATAAAACAATTGACATCCACCTCTATATTTAGGCCGAAGGGAGTATAACATTTTAGTTTGTGAACCCAGGACATTTCCAACTTAGAGATAGATCTTACAAGGTGGCTACCTCTCCAATGAGGACTATACTTGTCTATCCCAAGAAAGATAGTGTTTTTAGGGTTTCTGTTATGCACCGTTAAATATTGCTTCGAGACAGAATGTTTAGTATAGCCCAAACGTATATTGTTAATATGCTCGTTTAACCGAACCTGCAGGGGGCGCTCGGTCCTACCCACATACTGAAGCCCGCATGGGCATTGGAGCATATATACTACCCCAGTAGTAGAGCACGTAATAAACGGTTTTATGGCATAACTTTTAGATGTACATGTAGAGTTAAAGGTAGTAGTTCTCCTAGAATTACACCCATTGAGGGAACAGACCTGACACTTGCCACACTTATAGTAGCCCGTGAGGCCCGAGAAAAACCTTGAATCCATACTGGGTGGATTCAAGATATTTGGAGCCAATTTGTCTTTCAATGAGGGTGCCCCTCTAAACACCACCTGTGGCCTGTCTGGTAATAAACCTCCCAGGATTTTATCATTTTTGAGAATATGCCAGTGTTTCACAACCAGATTTTTCACATTCGCATGTTGGCAAGAATAGTTGGTAATAAAGGGATTACGAAACCCGTTATCCTTATCCCTATCTGTTCTGACAGTCAGAAGATCACATCTATTCACTTCCTGCACCGCGGCCATAGTATCACACAAAAAGGCACTAGAGTAGCCTTTTTCTAAAAACCGCTGAGTGAGAACACCTGATTGTTCCACAAAAGTAGCATCCTCAGTGCAGTTGCGTTTTAATCTGAGATACTGGCTTTTGGGAACAGATTTTAGCCATGATGTATGATGACAGCTATTCTTAGGAATAAATGCATTCCTGTCCGTAGCCTTAAAAAATGTTGCAGTAACAAAGGCACCATCAGTGACAGAAATGGTCAGGTCCAGAAAGTTAACTCTCTCCTGGCTTACCTCTCGACTCAAATGGATACCTCGACTGTTAATATTCAAGGCATCCAAAAATTGTATTAAGTCGATCTCGGCACCATCCCATAGGAGGAGGATGTCGTCTATGTACCTGGCCCACAGAAGAATCTGGGGCCTAGTATGGACACAGACGACATCCTCCTCCCACTTGGCCATAAAGAGGTTCGCCAAGCTGGGGGCATATTTTGCCCCCATGGCTACACCCCTATCCTGCCTGTAAAACTGGCCATTGAACCAGAAATAGTTGTGAGAGGCCGCATATTCAAGCAACTCCATGATATACCCAACCTGTCTATTAGGCAGACCCGAATCTCTTTTTAAAAAATGTGAAACTGCCTCTAAGCCCAATTGATGCGGGATTACAGTATATAATGAGGTAACGTCTGCTGTTACCATCCAAAGATTCGCAGTCGGAGTGAGATCCTTGAGCAGATTGATAATATGCCTCGTATCTTTGACATAAGATGGCATTTTACGTACCAAAGGTTGTAAGTAGAAATCTATATACTTGCCCACCCGGGAGGTGATGGAATCTATACCGCTGACTATAGGCCGTCCCGGGGGGCAAGAAAGGTTCTTGTGAACCTTTGGCAGGTAATAAATGATTGGGGTCCGAGGAGACTCTGGAACCAAAAAAGCCTTTTCTTTCTTGTTCAGTATATGTAACACGGAGCCCTTATCGACCAATTTGACCAATCTCTTTTTATATTTATTGCCTGGATCAAAAATAAGAGGGGTATAAGTGTCAGTGTCCGCTAGTATGCGGTACATCTCTTTCATATAGTCCTCTTTGTTGAGGACCACAATCCCCCCACCTTTGTCCGCCGGACGGACAATAACATTTTTATTAGCACAGAGGGACTCAATTCCCGATTCTAAAATTTGTTTATTCCTTACATTCTTAACTTGGAGATCTTCTAAGTCTTTTAAAACAAGATCTCTGAAAACCTTCAGAGAAGGTGCCAAATGGCCTGGTGGATTGTAGGTGGAAGCGTTGGATAAACCAGAATGGACATAGTTATGAGTGAGGCTCCCAAAAAGTTACACACATGTGGTATCCCCGTACTCAGGAGAAGCAGCAGAATGTATTTTGGGGTGCAATTCCACATATAACCATGACATGTGTGAGCAATATATCATTTAGTGACAACTTTTTGTAATTTTTTTTTGTCATTCAATCACGTGGGACAAAAAAAAAAACATGCCTCTCAGCAATTTCCTTGGGGTGTCTACTTTCCAACATGGGGTCATTTGGGGGGGTTTGTACTGCCCTGCCATTTTAGCACCTCAAGAAATTAGATGGGCAGTCATAAATTAAAAGCTGTGTAAATTCCAGAAAATGTACCTTAGTTTGTAGATGCTATAGCTTTCGCGAAAACCAATAAATATACGCTTATTGACATTTTTTTACTAAAGACATGTGGCTGAATACATTTTGGCCTAAATTTATGACTAAAATTTAGTTTATTAGATTTTTATTATAACAAAAAGTAGAAAATATACATTTTTTTTCAAACTTTTCGGTCTTTTTCCGTTTATATCGCCAAAAATAAAAATCGCAGAGGCAATCAAATACCATCAAAAGAAAGCTCTATTTGTGGGAAGAAAGGGATGCAATTTCGCTTGGGTACAACATTGCATGACCGTGCAATTACCAGTTAAAGCAGCGCAGTGCCAAATTGTAAAAACACCTTGGGTCCTTAACCTGCATAATGGTCCAGGTCTTAAGTGGTTAATACACTATCCCGGGCTCAAAGTTCTGCTGCACTAAAAGGTGCTTATAAATAAAGCGCCTCATGCAGGCTGTAGAACCAATGTTATCTAGTAGATGTTTCCACAATTTACCATTTTCCTGACCCCCTGCCATTGTGGGCATTGTTATGTGCAATCAGAATATGTCTCAACATTACAAATGTTTCTCAAACTTCTTGGGTTTGTGGTCTCTAAAAAGCACATATTTTTCTTCCCTTTTTTTCCTTCCTGCGATCTTTCCGAGCTGTGATCTTGTAAATGCCTTTTTGCTGTAATGAGCATCACGTTCTGACGGTGAAGACACCAAGACTGGTTATCCTTGAGGTTCTGGCTTGCTTGTTCCTCCCCGCTGTGATTTCTTGCAGAGGGAGTTTTGAAGTGTAAATCGGAAGGTTTTAGCAGTTGCCTCCTTTTTTGTGTTTTTTTTTTTTTCCCCTTCTCTTTCCAACCCAGCTGTCAATTACTGTATTTCCTCCACAGTTGATTAATTAGGCAAAGTTTTAAAACTGTACATAATGTTGAAGTACAGCATTACCTTCTTAAAACTGAACTTTAATCTGCTTTTATTTTGCATTCCCAGGTTTCTCCTTTTTCTTGCTTATCAACATGCCAATGAAATTATTAAATACAACTTTGCTGTTTTCATTACCTACCTCAGGGGTGGCAAACTCAAATTTATCGGGGGCCGCATTAGCAGTATGGTTGCCCTCAAAGGGCCGGTTGTATCTGTAAGACTACGTGTCCACTATTATCATAAATAATTGTCACTGCATTTGTTTATTACTGGTTTTATGGATCCCAGGATTCGGGAGTTTGCTGCGTACGAAATGCAGGATACAGGAGTATGCTATGGACCGTGTGCAATATCTGACCTCTGCACCCTCCACTCTCCTTCCATCCACCCTGGGATGGGGTGGGGTAGGATGGGATGGGGGTGGATGGGGTGGGCGGGGGGTGCCGTAGGATGGCGTGGGGTGGGATGGGGTATGGTGGGATAGGATGGAATGGGCTACCTGACATACATGGACCTACCTGACATACACAATGACTTCACCTACCTGACATACACTGACTTCACCTACCTGACATACACTGACCTCACCTACCTGACATACACTGACCTCACCTACCTGACATACATGGACCTACCTGACATACACGGACCTACCTGACATACACAATGACTTCACCTACCTGACATACATGTAACATGGACCTACCTGACATCATGTGTCACAGCATCCAGCCCGCCAGAAAGGAGGGGAGGAGAGCCGCCCGCCCATGCACTAGTGTTGTCATATTCTGCTCCCTAGTGCATGGTGTCGAGGAGGCTTGTAATTGCCGCTTTCTGGAGTCTGCGGCGCCTATGATGGACGTCCCGCGGTCCAGTGATTAGATCTCCAGGACGTCCATCATAGGAGCCGGGTGTACCAAGATGGCCGACCGCTCCAGAGCTAGGCCGAAGCCGCGGCCTTTCCAAAGGCCGAGGCAGCGGTGCGCTCCGCAGATCTGTCACGATCTGTTGCATCACTAGTGGCAACGGACGGCCTGTTGCGCGGGCCACATGGCAAGGTCTCCTGTTTGCCACCCCTGACCTACCTTATTTTAGACCCAGTGACATAATTGTTGGTTCTCTGTGCTCCTCTATGCAGTGGTGGACGTTCTCCAGTCAGGCTCTAGAGCAGGGATCCTCAAACTATGGCCCTCCAGCTGTTGCGGAACTACACATCCCATGAGGCATTGTAAAACTCTGACATTCACAGACATGACTAGGCATGATGGGAATTGTAGTTCCTGAACAACTGGATGGCCGTAGTTTGATGACCCCTGCTCTAGAGTCCATATGCAGCTTCTAGTACACACTGTGCTTAAAGGAGAAGTAAGACCAAAGCTCTTTTGGCCCTATGTCTCCTGTGGGTCACAGCAGAGCATTTAGTTCTACACTCTTGTGACCATATTCAGCTGAACGTCACTAAACCAGACCAGGCTTTGAAGAGATTTTTGACCGGTAGCTGGCTCAGCCTCTCGGCGAGCCGCTGAAAGCCGGAGCCAGCCACTCCTGCCCCCTGCACAGACCGGCATTCCAGTGAGTGCTGGAGGGGCACAGCAGAGATGGTAACTTGCAGTCACTGGCTTTCTGCTCACTGAAGATTGAGAACTGAGCCATTAGTGGTGTTTGATCGTTCAGTTCTTGGCATCGGATCAATGTTGCATCCACTTAGTGAGTATGAACGTTTTTTTGTTTTGTTTTTTAATTCTTGAACTTCTCTTAACAATTTTCAGTACAGGATAGGAGCCTGTACAGCTGTGAAAAGGTGGGAATCTGTGGATATACTACTTGGAGATGGTGAGGGACTAAGGACATACTACCAAAGATGGCGAGAGAGAATGTGGACATGCTATTGGAGTTGTGGGGGACTGCGGACATTCCACCAGAGCTGGCGAGTGGCTGTAAACATGCTACCATTGATAATTGGAGACTATGGACTGCTATATATCCCCTTTGTTACAACTGCTGTACAAATAAAACATTTCAACTACTAGCTGCTTGGGGCCCAAGGGCCACACAATTAGCACCATAGAGTCTAAGCTTGGGAACATGTGGTCTCAGCTATGCCAAACACTGTGAAGCCACTGGGGTTTTGAGAGTCGAGGGGAGTGCTGGAGCTGGGTGAACTTCTGCAGCATCCATCTGTACCTATAAGTCCTATAGCAAGATCTATATTCTGATGCTGATTGTTGTGAAGCGATTTATCTCTTATGAGACCTCTATGCCTGGCCTGTATGAGCAGATATAATCACTGAGGACAATCCGTATCACCAATACCGATTCCATTCACTGAAGTGCTTTAATCCAAAACATCAGAATACATCAGACGACAGGTTACAGCAGATGAACAGGTTGTAGTATTGTGCGTTCAAAATATGATACTGTCTGAAGCTTACTTATGCAGAATACATGTGCCCTTGTTACATGAGGCCTGATGCTGTTCTCCATTAGACAGGAAATACAAACTCAGGAAGAAGGGAGGAGCATTACACAGAGGAAGTGTGTCATAGATCAGACAAAGAAAATACAGAAAAGGTCACTAGATGGCAGCATGCAAACAAAACATAAGGTACATAGAAAATGGTTAAGAGAAACACTATTCTATATAACAAATATATGCTCATTGGGCAGCACAATCTATTTACATCTATATCAAAGATAAAGACTGTTTAAATTGCCTTACGATTACCATAAGCCAAATGATTAGTTTTTCGCTATTACCACCCCAAGCTCCATTCCATAGAAATCATGTGGTCCATATCTAGTGTACACAAGGCCTAACAGGCTTCGCCAACTGTTGCACATTGAAATAAATGGTCCTATAAATTAAAAGTGAAAGCACAAGCAAACGGCCTAAAAACCCATTTAAAATGGCTTTCCTTTTCATACAGTACAGGTCATAGGCATCTTTAAATTAATACTATCTTCAGGTGATTGGATACTGGCAAGAAAAGCTGCTGGGGTATCTCCGTATAACCTCTTCCAGCTAGCCTTAGTTTATTGCTAGTGTCCTTAGGTTATGGACAGCTTCTAAGAGAGTGGCTTACCGTTTCCCATGGAGGTTCTCGCTCTCTCCCCCTCTCTGGTTGAGTACTCCAAGCGGCTTCTCCTATCAAGTTTATTGATTTGCACCATAACCATTGTGTCTTTTCATGCTGCTTTTGGATCAGCAGACTCCTTGGTGGAGCCTTGGAGGACTGTACATGGACCCAGCAAGATAAGAAGACACTGGGCTTGCCTGTAATGTTGCTGAGGCAGTGGATCCTGCTGTGGGCACCCCTGTCCCTGAATACCCCTAAGGGGTAATGCTCATCGTCGGCTGTCGGCCTCTCATAGTGCTGGACAGGCTGCCAGCAGTGGGGCTCTGTAATGCACTTGTGGCTTCCACTTGCAGTTAAAACTGGTACCTCATGCACATGGGCTAAACACCCAATATACATGAGGCATTTACAGTTCTAAAGCTGTACACTCACTACTTTATTGTAGCAAAGTGTAATTTCTTCAGTGTTGTCACATGAAAAGATATAAAATATTTACAAAAATGTGAGGGGTGTACTTTCTTTTGTAAGATACTGTATTTCTAAAGGTGCTATTGACATGAAATGTTCACCACATGTCAGTAACAACCCATGCAATCCACACTTATAAAGAAACCAAAGCAATGAAGTTGTGTAATAAAATGGAATGACACAGGGAAAAAGTGTTCAAAACGCTAACTGAAGTCTATTTACCATTTCATACAAAATCCTTTGTTTGTAATGATGGCTTCAAGGCGCCCCCTGTATGGAGATACCAGTCCCATGCATTGCTCAGGTGTGATTTTGGCCCATTCTTCCACACAGTCTTCAAATCTTGAAGGTTCCGTGGGCTTCTTCTATGAACTCCGATCTTTAGTTATTTCTATAGATTTTCAATTGGATTCAAGTCAGGTGATTGGCTGGGCCATTCTAGCAGCTTAAGGCCCCTTTCACACTGGGGCGGGAGGCGCAGTGGCGGTATAACGCCACTATACCGTCGGAATTGCCGCGGGATTCGCCCACTAGCCGTGTGGTATTAACCCCCCGCTAGCAGCCTATAAAGGGTTAATACTGCGGTTTCCCATTGTTTTAAATGGGAAGGAGCGGTATACACACCGATCCTCTCACCGCTCCAAAGATGTTGCTTGCAGGAGATTTTTTTCTCTTCCGCCAGCGCATCGCCCCAGTGTGAAAGCTGGGCAGGAGTTTTTCAGGCAGTATTTAGGCGATATTTTTAGCGCTGTACCGCCTGAAAAACTCCTCGGTGTGAAAGGGGTCTTATTTTATTTCATTGAAACCAATTGAGAGTTTCTTTGGCTTTGTGTTGGGATCATGGTCTTGCTATAATGTCCACCCTCTCATCTTCATCATCCTGGTAGATGGCAGATTTTTACAATGAATGTCTTGGTACATTTTCCAGTTCATTCTTCCTTCAATGATAAGAAGCTTGCCAGTACTGAATGCTGAAAAACACCCCCACATCATGATGTTCCCACCTCCAAACTTCATTGTTGTTATGGGGGGTGTTTCTGGGGTGATGTGCTATTTGACCTTTAAACATGGTGGGTATTATGACATCCAAAGGGGCAGATCCACATACATCTGCGTGGGCGCAGCGTATGTGAGATACGCTACGCCGCTGTAACTTACTTTTCTTTCCTTTGAATCCTGAAAGAATTTGTAGTGTATCTCTCGCGGCGTAAGGGCGTGGAATTCAAATTGGGCCGGTAGGGGGCGTGTTTCATTTAAATGAAGCGCGTCCCCGCGCCGAACGAACTGCGCATGCCCCGTCCGTCAAAACTCCCAGGGTGCATTGCTCCAAATGACGTCGCAAGGACGTCATTGTTTTCGACGTGTACGTAAATGGCGTCCAGCCCCATTCACGGATGACTTACGCAAACAACGTAAAATTTTCAAAATTATACGCGGGAACGACGGCCATACTTAACATTGAGTACGCCACCAGATAGCAGCTTTAACTATACGCCGGAAAAAGCCGAACGGAAACGACGTAAAAAAATGCGACGGCCGCTCGTACGTTCGTGGATCGTCAGAAATAGCTAATTTGCATACTCAACGCGGATTACGACGGGAACCCCACCTAGCGGACGTCTAAAAATTGCATCTAAGATCCGAAGGCGTACAAAGACGTACGCCTGTCGGATCTAACCCAGATGCCGTCGTATCTTGTTTTGAGGATTCAAAACAAAGATACAACGCGGGAACTTTGAAATTACGCCGGCGTATCAATAGATACGCCGGCGTACTTTCTTTGTGGATCTGCCCCAAAGAGTTCAATTTTAGTCTCATCTGACCAGACTATATTCTCCCCCCAGTATTTCACAGCATTGTCGAAATGTTATGCAGCAAACTTTAAACACTCTTCAGCATGCTTTTTCTTCAACAATGGAGTCTTACATGGCGAGCGTTAATACAGGCCATGGTGGTGGAGTGCATTACTTATTGTTTTCTTTGAAAAAATTGTACCTGATAATTCCAGGTCTTTCTGAAGCTCTCCACAAGTGGTCCTTGACTCTTGGACACATCTTCTGATAATTCTTTTCACTCCTCTGTCAGAAATCTTGCAAGGAGCACCTGGGCGTGGCCGGTTTATGGTGAAATTTCGTTTTTTCCACTTCTGAATAATGGCCCCAACAGTGCTCACTGGAACATTCAGAAGGGTAGTAACCTTCTGTAACCAATGCCATCAGAATGTTTTGCAACAATAAGGTTGTGAAGGTCTTGAGGGAGCTCTTTGCTTTTGAGAAGTTTCTTGTGTGACAATTAATGAGAAACCTTTTTATAGGCCATCAGTTGAGACTGAACCAGCTGATATTAATTTGCACTGACAAGGGGCAGGATTGCTTTCTAATTACTGATAGATTTCAGCTGGTGTCTTGGCTTTCCATGCTATTTTGCACCATCCCTTTCTTTATGTGTTCAATACTTTTTCTCTGTGTCATTCCATTTTATTACACATAGTTTAACCACTTGCCGCCCGCCAATGACAGATTTACGTCGGCAAAGTGGTTGTAGAATCCTGACTGGACGTCATATGACGTCCTCAGGATTCTGAGCCGCTGCGCGCCCCCGGGGGCGCGCATCGCGGCGATCGTTGTTGCGGGGTGTCAGTCTGAAACCCCGCAACACCGATCTCGGTATAGAGTCTCTCACGGAGACTCTTTACCACGTGATCAGCCGTGTCGAATCACGGCTGATCACGATGTAAACAGGAAGAGCCGTTGATGGCTCTTCCTCACTCGCGTCTGACAGACGCGAGTAGAGGAGAGCCGATCGGCGGCTCTCCTGACGGGGGGTTCGCGCTGATTGTTTATCAGCGCAGCCCCCCCTCGGATCGCCACATGGACCACCAGGAAAGCCCACCCTGGACCACCAGGGAAGGGCAGAAAACAAAAAAAAGGCTGCAAAAAAAAAAAAAAAAAAGGCTGTAAAAAAAAAAAAAAAAAAAAAAAAAAAAGCATTTAAAAAAAAAAAGATGCCAATCAGTGCCCACAAATGGGCACTGACTGGCAACATAGGTAAATCAGTGTCGCCCCAGTGTCCATCAGTGCCACCCCACAGTGCCCATCCATGTCCAGTGCCCACCTATCAGTGCCCATCTGTGCCACCCATAAGTAGCCATCAGTGCCACCCATCTGTGCCGCCCATGAGTGCCCATCTGTGCCGCCTATGAGTGCCCAGTGCCGCCTATGTGTGCCCATCAGTGCTGCCTATGTGTGCCCATCAGTGCCACCTATGTGTGCCCATCAGTCCCGCCTATGTGTGCCCATCAGTGCCGCATACAAGCGCCGCCAATCAGTGCCACCTCATCTGTGCCCATCAGTACTACCTCATCGATGTCCATCAGTGCCATCTCATCGGTGCACATCAGTGCCCGTAATTGAAAGAGAAAACTTACTTATTTACAAAAAAATTAACAGAAAAAAATAAAAACGTATTTTTGTTTCAAAATTTTCAGTCTTTTTTTAGTTGTTGCGCAAAAAAAAAAAATCGCAGAGGTGATCAAATACCACCAAAATAAAGCTCTATTTGTGGGAAAAAAAGGACGCCAATTTTGTTTGGGTACAGTGTAGCATGACCGCGCAATTGCCATTCAAAGTGCAACAGTGCTGAAAGCTGAAAATTGGCTTGGGCGGGAAGGTGTATACGTGCCCTGTATGGAAGTGGTTAATTTCTGAACTTATTTATTTTGGATTCTTTGTATGCATGGGCTGTTACTGACGTGGTGAAAATTTCATGTTAATAGCACCTTTAGAAATCTATTTACCTAGAAAAATGGTGACGTTCAATACTTATTTTACTTGCTTTATGTAACCATAAAAACTGCTTCTCCAACACTTCAATTCATTTTAATTTTCTCAGTTGCGCATCTCTGAATTCCGCGCACGCTTCTTATGGGGAGTTATCGGTAAATGTCTTGTTTGTGTATAATGTCTCCTCGCTCGAAAAACTGACACCAACAATGAACTTTCTATAAAGTTTTCTCCTACTGAGTGTTTTTCTTTCCCGCGTCGGTCCCCACCGGACCCGTGCTAATCAGCGTTCTACGTCTGGCGCGTATCCCGAAAGCCACAGACTTCTTCTATTTAATTCCTTGCCTGCGTTCCCCGAGAGCTATTTTATATGTCAAGATTTGCACATGATTTATGATTTGCCATTTGCTTTTATAAACCGTCGTATGATTAAAACCAAGCAGAGGAAACTTGTTTGTCATATTGTAGCGTCCGTTCAATGCATCTTAGTGTCCCCCTTCCCATCAGCCCCGTCACAAGAGCCAATCTCCTCCCGTGATGGGGTGACACCGGTACCTGGGGGTCAGTAAATTAGAATCATCCTCGGCAATATTGAGACAAATTTCTTTACTGCATGGAAATTAAGGTTCGTTGTTTGCTGACCTCTCCACCCTCCTTGCCATCTCTTGCCAACCGGTATTATGAGCAGGCACTGTGCCCATCACTAGACTGTAATTAAGATGCCGTGAGCGTGACTAGATGACTTTGAAAAATATTAAAGGGCAGTTCCAGGCAAATGGCTAAATATGCAATTGAAACACATAAATATCAGATTCATTTTAACCCCCAAGAGAAATGCACATGCCTCATGGTGCCACCTGCTGTGCTATGTGAATTGTACATAGAAGGCGGCTACATATTGCAAGCTTTGTGCCACTGCCATGCCTCCTTGTTGCTCTATGCAATGTTAGTAACACCACGCTGCAGATGCCCCCATAGCACCTCCTCTTCCTTCCTTCCTTCCTCTCTGCTAAAAGATCATATACTACCAATGGCAGGCTGATTTCAACCTTCATGCAGGCTGTATTTGCATTCAAACTGCCCAAGGTAACACCCACATGCTGCTGAGACACCATTATTGAAATAACTGAAACGTAAAGAATACAAGGCGTGGGTCAGGGACAGCCAGGCTAGATAATGCTGGCTGTCCTTCAACCAGGAAATGTGGTGGGATTTACCTGATGTGCTCAGTGGCGGCCGGTGCTCAAAGTTTTTTTGGGGGGGGCGCAAACAAACTGAAAAAACAACATCAATTGCAGCTACTGTGCCCATCAAACGCAGCTGTTGTGCCCATCAAACGTAGCCACTGTACCCATAAATTGCTACCACTGTGTCATCAAACACAGCTACTGTATCCATCAAACGCAGCTGCTGTGCCCATCAAACGTAGCCACTGTACCCATAAATTGCTGCCACTGTGTCATCAAACACAGCTACTGTATCCATCAAACGCAGCTGCTGTGCCCATCAAACGTAGCCACTGTACCCATAAATTGCTGCCACTGTGTCATCAAACACAGCTACTGTACCCATCAATTGCCGCCAGTGTGCCCAGCAATTGCTGCCACTGTGCCCTTCGAATGCTGCTAGTGTGCATCCCCCACCCGCCCTCTCTTCCTGTCCTCCACTATGATTGGGTGCCTGATAGGTGTCCAGTAACAGCACCTGTTGTTTCAGCCAGGTGGGGTTCCCCGCTCCAGGGAAATCCCAAGTGCAATTGTGGATAAGTCCAGATGGATGTGGGTGCTGGCAATGCACTAGGCAATGTAAAGTAGCGATGGACGGCCGCACACCAAAGAACTCTTGATTCTTTATTGAGGGAACATGAGCAAACACCGCAAATACACAGCAGAAATCAAAAACAGCCAACGCGTTTCACACTTTGTGCTTATTCATGGCCTCCCGGCAATTACCCTGTCTCTGTGGGGCAGCGGATCACGGCGGTGATGTCCTCCACGCTCCTTGATGTCTTCTCCCGTCCTCTCATCCTGTCCTCCACTATGATTGGGTGCCTGATAGGCATCCAGTAACAGCACCTGTTGTTTCAGCCAATCAGGTGACAATTAACAGACTCGTGCACCTGATTGGCGGAGAGGCGGTTCAGTGTTAGGAAAGAAAATATTCATTTGCTTTCCTAACACACAGCTGAGTGAACGGCGAACGCCCAGCATGGCGCTCGCTGTTCATCTTTTTTGATGCAGGTGCTTCAAAAAAAATACCCCGCCGCTGTAATTCAGGCTCCCGGCTCCCGAAAAGGGGCTGGGCACCTGAATAGGGGGTGGCAGCGGCAACCATAGATTCATGCAATGCTTGAATCTATCAATTGGTGATAGAGGGGTGGCAGGAGAGAGGGGGTGGCGCTTGTGCGCCCCTTATGGATGCACCGATCCTGGATGTGCAGCCAGGGCCGGCCTTAGGTGTTCAGGCGCCCTGTGCAAGCTAATCCTGTGGCGCCCCCCATCTTCACCCCTCGCCCCCTGGTCACCTAAACTGACTTACCTTTCGGTGGACGGTGCGGCTTTGCATTTAAAAATGGCACCGCCCGGCGCTTAGACGCCACTGCGCATGCGCCGTCTGCCCGAGAATAGCCGAGCGTTTTTCTGGCTTTCCCGTGCAGCGGCGGCGCATGCGCAGTGTGCCTGTCGGGGCCGGCAGCAGCCATTTTTTTCAGGTTCCGCAACCGATGCATTGCTCTTCACTCAGTCCCAGGGCAGAGGGACCTGGCAGCGCGCAGGGAGACCTGGCAGCGCCTGCTGCTGTGGCTCATAGGAGTCGGACTCCTGTGATGATCATGTGAGTAACTGACTGCGACTCACATTCTGCAAGCTGTGATGGCCGCACGGCGCCCCTGTTGCCCATGGTGCCCTGTGCGGCCGCACATCTCGCACACCCCAAAGGCCGGCCCTGTGTGCAGCAGTCTCTAATGAACATTGTTGGAAGCTCACAGTGTGCAGTGAATTAACAGTCATTTCAGTACAGGAGAGAAGCCTGTACAACTGTGCACGACTGAATGGAAGGCTGAAGTTCAACTTTGAGTCAAGAGAGAACTGTTCTGCAGCCAGCAAGATTGTCTGCTCCAAATCCCCATCAGAATGAGTGATCATCTTTTGGCACTGAAGAAAGCCGATCTTTTTAATGCGTGATTTATGAATTAAGATGTGCCTCTGAACATAATGGGGTAGTCTAATAAATGAAGCGGTCTCGTTTAATTACTCAACATTTTTTCTCTCTCTTTCTTGCTGTTTTGAATTAACAATGTAAGAAGAAAAATATCTACAGGCAGACAAAGCCATAGGGGGGACATACATTATTTATACCGGCTTACAGGGAGAGATTATGAAACTTTATGAATTCTACAAATGATAATTGTAACAAAGAACTTTGATATTTGAGGAATAAATGCAATTTAACATGCTTTTATACATTCTAATATAACAGACAATCCAAACAAATGTGCATATGTAACGTTTCACCTTTTTTTGTTTGTTCTGCTGTCCTGTGAGAGCCGTACTGGAATCTAAATGGTTTCCATCAGCCCTGTATCCTGATAAAACTACCTGAAGACATGGGACTCTGCACACAGAGCTACACAATAAAGAGAACTTCCCAGACTAAATACTTAAATTTAAAATTACTAGGTTTGTAAATGTGAAAATGTCACCTAACTTCCATTATAGTTGGTCCACAATTTCTGTAGCAAACAGGACTCCAGGCATTTCAAGTGATTGCAAAAACAAGGTTCTTGGTCTTGGCAGTCTTTCTATCTCTTAGTATGACTTCAAGTGTTGTCCCTTGGCAAAGTGCTGTAGAGTCCCCCAGTCAGCTTGTGCTGCTGGCCTTTGTTTAAATCATGGAAGGTTTTGGTAGCCCCTTTCCACTCCCTACCTACATCCGTTTCTATGAGGGGAGCCTTTCTGTCTACAACCTCTAGATGGCAGTGTGTACAAATATGTCAAAAGACTAGGCCAGCCCTTTTCAACATAGAGCAGGGGTGCCCAACCTTTTGAAGAGTGAGGGCCACTTAAGCAACTTGGTACCCAGTTGCGGGGCCACAATGAGTGGAGCGGCGGATGACAGGTCACAGCTACTCTATAGGCCAGGGGTCTCCAAACTTTTCAAACAAAGGGCCAGTTTATTGTTTTTCAGGCTTTATGAGGGCCGGATTGTGGCCAGCGAGGGCAGAAAAAGCCCCGGGCCCAGCATAGGTGAGAATAAATATGGCCTCATAGTTTGCGATCAGTAGGATAAGGAGTAGTGCCCCTATTAGTAGGAGTAATTGTATCTCATAGGTATCAGTGGAAGGAAAACTGCCCCCTTGTTGGAGTCAGTGGGAAGAATAGTGCCTCATATCAGTGGGAGGAATAAAGCCCTGAGGGCCGGATAAAGGCTAGCAACGGGCCGCATCTGGCCCTCTGGCCACAGTTTGGAGACTCCTGCTATAGGCCCTCCGATCCGCCCAGATGGAAGGGGACAAATTCCCTTCTGGTTTTTTTGGGGGGATTTTTTTGGATCGTATTGGAGGTAGGTGGGCGTAAACGGACAAAAGTCTGTTAATATCTGCCGCTCTGTAGAGGTGAATTGAGGGTCCCATTTGGTCGGGCCGATCGTGTGAAAAGGGCCTAAGACTGCTTTCACACCTATGTCTATCCTGCGGGTTATCTGAACTTTGCCTGTGGCAAATGTTGGCGGTGTAGAGGAAACATAGGCTTATGGGCCCCCGAAGCTGCTTTCTTCCTCTACCACCAACTTTGTTCACAACACTGATGCTGTGGTATGGTAGGTCGGCAACCTACGATCTGGGCTTGCCAGCCTGTCATTACAGAGCAGGAGGCTGCGGGCCACATCAGAGGGCTCCACGGGCCACTGGTTGGCCACCCCTGACATAGATGAACCCTTGAAATATTTTTTTTTCTTTTTGGATAGAGTAATGGAGGGTTATGATCCCTGTTAGTGTATTTTTTCCATCTGCTTCCCCATGGATTTAGCTTCACTTCCTGTCCCATATCCAAAACAGGAAGTGAGAAAAAATACCTGCAAAATAGGGAACCCCCAGGTCACCAAAACTAGTGTCCCTATAAAAGATTTCCCCTCTTAATTTTGGGGACAACCCAGATTTTTTTATTTTTTATTTCAATTTCGATAATAAAGGTAAACAGGACAAATCGAGAGAGTGAATCTCCCTAACAGGGACAGAGACAGCAATAAAAACCTAATAGGTCTTCTATCCAATCCATCTCCATTATATCGTGAGCCAAAAAAGGTTTTGCCTTTAGTTATATTTTAAGTCCCAGATGTGGAAACACCATCCATTGGCCAGAATATTGGAATGCTCCTGTCTGCAGACAGATATAATTTTATGCAAGCAGTGATCAGAAATCAGTGAAGGGGTTAATTTTGTGAAAAATAGTAAGGGGATGCTAAAGGGTCTTTTATTACTGTAATTCAAAGTGTTCTCTTTACAGGAGCATTTGGAATGAAACTTTTTTGCCTGTTTGCAGCTCACAGCTCAGTGTGACCTGCTGTGACAAGAAGATCGGAGCTTCTCAAGGCACAATCGTTGCACTCAGGTCCCACAGCGATCATTGTGCTGTGAGATCTGAATTTGGGGGGGTGTCTCAGTTCCTCTTGCCCTGAGGCAGCCAGGCACCCCAATAACCCCCGATCACAGTGGTACCAGTCGTAAAATCTGTCTACTTTCAATATGTTTATTGATGTTTAACAGGAAAAAGATAACATTCTGATCCTTGGCCTACGAGGCCTGCTTTTACAGTTACAGAACAAATGAGAATAATAAGAACAAGATAGTAACATTTGCTTGCCGTAAAGAGTAATGTGCCCCAGGACGAAGTCTTAGTAGACGAAACAGCGTAGGGTGGCGGCGTGCTGACGTCTAGAAACCGCATACTGTGTCCCGGAGTGAACGGGTTGTGCTAGCCGGCCGGCTATAATTTCACTGCAAATTTTATCTACATTCTTGTAAGTGTGATTTAAATCGTTATATGGGTTCACACTATGTAGCTTTTTTCTTCTCCATATTGGTTTCTATCTACATTGGTTACCAATCCACTGTGGGAGAAGTTTTTGGCTCTTGGATATCCTGCCACGTAAACCCCTGGCTGGGGAGTAAGCCGTCTGCTGTCAGAAGATCTCTAGTTGGGATCTTCCCTTCTGGTAAGGGACAGTGTGATTGAGAGGTGGAGGTGTCCTGTCTATCCATGCACTTTTCTGAGGTTCATGCAATTTTGATGTCACTATCTGCTTGAATGGGAAAAGGAATTTTCTACTATCAAATTACCATCAGATGCACTTTTTGTTGTTTGAACAATAGACTTTCACATGTTTAATTTTTCTCACTATCAATGTAACATCTCATGTATGGGCGAAAGATTTGTTTTATTTTACTTTGTACTAACACTACTTTAGTATTCACATTAGTTGCGCAGCTATTTTTCTCCAATCTGATGGTGCAAGCTTTGGACAATGTCCTATAGATTTACCAAGAACTGTGTTATGTAAGGGCTTACCTAACATAGCTATTCAGATGAGATCTTTTCAGGCAGGCTCTTGCACTACCACTGTCTTGGGTCAGGCTCAGAGACCAGTAGTTATAGCAGTAGAGAGGCTCCTACCAACCAGCAGGATAGGTATACAAGCAGATGGATGATGCATGCTCATCCGGGGTGCTGGGTCTAAGCACTCATCTGTGTTCACCAGAGCTGCTAATGGTGGAGAAGGGTTGTGGTTCTTGGGATTGCTCCACCAGGTAGGGTTGTCACCTGTTCGGGATTCACCCGGACCCGGACAGTTCGGGTTTGGAATCATGCGTCCGGGTTTCAGACTGCCTGAAACTCAGACAGATTATTCAGACTGGACTATGACTTCCCAGCAGGGTTGCTGGCTGCCTTTGTCTAATCTGAGAGTGTCTGTAACACTCTTTTTCATGCTGCCCAAAGCCAGCACTAACACCCCCCCCCCCCCCCAGATCGAGAGAGGGCTCGATCTGCACTTCTTTGTCCTGCCCCTACCCCTCTGTCTGCTCACACTCCAATCCCCAGGGCTGTGCCTCAGAAAAGGAAAGTGGGGGCCAGAAATTTGAAGTCCAGCAGCCTCAGATACATATGGATGAGAGGTGCTGACTGCCAAGGGGTGAGTGAGCTCACCATCCATCTCTGTCTGTGATGAAGTCTCCCCCTTCTCTTCTGCCTCTAAATGAGTACACTAATGTAAATCAGGGTTCTCAAAGCACCTCTTACATCAGAGACCCCCTTTACACCAGAGGCCACAGCGTTCCCCCTTACATCAGATTCCTCTCCATACATCAGAGTTCCCAGTGTTCCCCCTTAAATCAGGGTTCCCAGAGCATCCCTTATGTTAGAGGCCTTAGAGTTCTCCCTTACATCAGAATCTGCAGCATCCCCCCCTTACAGTGTAAAAGGGGAACTCTGTGGATTCAGATGTAAAAGCGGAACTCTGTGGACTCTGATGTAACAGGGGACTCTTGCTATAAACTTCATATGATTAGAAATTTTATTTATTAGCAAAATATATGCATAAAAAAAATTGCTAAAGTGTTCGGGTTTGACTTGAAGAAAAGGTGGCAACCCTACCACCAGGAGGTGAGCAAAACAGAGTCCAGTAGCAGATATAGCAGGCGGGGATCAAGCAGAAACATAGTCAGTAAACAAGCCAAAGATAACGAGTGGTTGCAGGTTGGGATCAAGCAGAAGGATAGTCGAGGAACAAGCCAAAGGTCGGTAACGAGTGGAAAGAGTGAGAGAGAGCACAAAATTCTGGCAAAACAGGACGTGCAAAGTCATGGTTTAAATAGGAAGTTCCTGGGAGGAGCAAAGAGTTCAAGGGTCACCAGAAACAAGGTTCAAGACAAGATTGAGCAAGGAATTGTAGCTGTCCAGCATCTCAGCAAGAAGACATACTGCCAGGCGCTGCAGAGGTTGCAGGTTCAGATCCGGGGTCCTGACAACCCAGCAGATTGTGCAATCAAAATGTTACCTGTATGGCAAGCTTTGGACCCCTGTGTCTCCCCTGCTAATTTTAATAAACACTGATCAATCTACAGATCCTTTGAGGGAATGGCACACACATTGTGCGGAGAAGTATAGCCTGTCTGGTCTCTGACATTTCTTAGATTTCACTTCTTGCAAGGGAGGAAGATCTTGAAATAAAAGCAGATGCCTAATTCAGTTGGATTGGGATGAAAAGAATAACGGTTTCCTGAGAGACATGGTAATATAACACTCAGAAGCAGACGGGAGCATTCATTGAGCTTAGATAAACTCTGCACATCTGGAAGATGCGGAGTGATTGCGGCATGGTCAGAGAAAAGGAGGACAGATGCTGTATGCTCTTTCTTCTGCTCTATCTACGGCTGCTCTGTGTTCTGTGCTTGTAAGGCAAGGGACAATATGTCAGAGAATATTGTTCTTTCCAGAGCTAACTTCACACAAGCGTTCCCAGTGGGATGCTGGAGAGGAAGTGGGGAGGCGTAACAACAGCGGCCTCTACGCTAACATATTCTTCCGATAAAAAGAAAACATATTGCAAAGAAGTCTTTTATCTGCTCCCACGCCATCGTATAAAGACATGATGACTGTACAGTATTTACAATGCAAGTCCTGTTTACATGGAAGTTTCCTCAGTTACAGTTTTATATCTTTATGTTTGAAGCCTGAAATGTGGCAAAAGGTCGCAAAGTTCAAGGGGGCCCAATACTTTTGCAAGGCACTGTATATATGTATATATGTGTGTACGACTGTGTGTCCCAAGCGTGTCAAGATCCTATGGGGTTAAATGACCGCACCAGCCAAGAAGCCACTGGCTGCAAAAAGCGCCTAGAGGCGATTCAGTTTGCATGTGTAGCGCTATACAAGTCATTCATTCACACATGATCGGATTTTCCATCGGAAAAATCTTGGATGGTTTTTCCGTCGGAATTCCGCTCAAGCTTGGCTTGCATACAGACAGTCACACAAAAGTTCTCTGAACTGTTGTCCGTCAAGAATGCAGTGAGGAATAACACTACGACGAGCCGGGAAATTAAGTTCAATGCTTCTAAACATGCGTCAAATTGTTTCTGAGCATGCGTTGGAATTTTGCGCATCGGAATTGCTACAGACGATCAGATTTTTCGTCTGAAAATTTGAGAACCAGCTCTCAATCTTTTGTTGGCGAAATTCCGACCGCAAAAGTCCGATGGAATATACACACGGTCGGAATTTCCATTTAAAAGCTTGCATCGGACTTTTGCTGTCGGGATTTCCGATCGTGTGTACGAGGCATTACAGGTTTTCTTCTAAGATTGCCCTGTATTTGGTTCCATCCATCTTCCCATCAACTCTGACAAGCTTCCCTGTCCCTGCTGAAGAAAAGCATCCCCATAACATAATTCTGCCACCACCATGTTTCACGGTGGGGATGGTGTATTCAGGGTGATGGGCAGTGTTAGTTTTCCACCTTGCATAGCGGTTTGCTTTTAGGCCAAAATGTTCAGTTTTGGTCTCATCTTACCAGAGCACCTTCTTCTACATGGCTTCTCCCAAACTACAGTGGGTGACCGCGATATTGTGTCAATCTCGCTCCCTTTCTCGGCGAGATTGACCACCTACGAGCCCCATCGCGGGAGCCAGCTTGCCGCGATGGAGAAAGAGCAGTCATAGAAGCGACAGGGATCCGACTTGGATTCCCGCCAATTCTAGCCGTGGCGTTTGGTATGAATCCTGAGGGGGAACTCCACGCCAAATTTTAAATAAAAAACCGGCATGGGTTCCCTCCCAAAGGAACATACAAGGCCATTAGGTCTGGTATGGGTTGTAAGGAGAACCCCCCTACGCCGAAAAACCGGCGTGGGGCCCCCCCACAATCCATACCAGACCCGTATCCAAAGCACGCTGCCCGGCCGGCCAGGAAAGGAGTGGGGACGAGCGAGCGCCCCCCCCTCCTGAGCCATACCAGGCCGCATGCCCTCAACATGGGGGGGTTGGGTGCTCTGGGGCAGGGGGGCTCACTGCGACCACCCCTACCCCAGAGCACCCTGTCCCCATGTTGATAAGGACAGGGCCTCTTACCGACAACCCTGGCCGTTGGTTGTTGGGGGTCTGTGGGCGGGGGGCTTATCGGAATCTGGGAGCCCCCTTTAATAAGGGGGCACCCAGATACCGGCCCCCCACCCTACGTGAATGAATAAATAAACACACAACACTTTTAAAGTAATTTATTAGTCAGCTCCGGGGGCCCCCCTCTCTTCTTTAGCTCTTTTACGAGGGGGGCCTTCTTCTTCGACGTCTTTGCGGGGGGTGTGTCGGTCTTCACCGCCGTCTGGTTCTCTTCCGCTCTCCGGGGGTCTTCTCCGCTCTCCGGGGGTCTTCTCCGCTCTCCGGGGGGGTCTTCTTCCATCTTCTCTGCTCTCCGCTGTCGTCTCGGCGCTCCCCGGTTCTTCTCCTGCTCGCTCTCCGGTGCCTTCTCCTTCATGGCTGGCCGCCGCTATCTTCGTGTTAGCTCAATTACTAGCAGCAGCGCAGCCCGCTCTTCTGTGCCGTCTTCTGCCTTCTTCTTTTTTTCCGATGTTGACACAACGCTTCTTCCCGCTGTAATGCCGGGTGCGCGGCTCGCACCGATTTATATAGGCCTCTTATGATGTCACAGTCCCATCATGCTCCGGTACCTACCCACGTGGTACCTACCGCCGAAGACGTCGAAGAAGAAGCCCCCCCTCTCTTCTTTAGCTCTTTTACGAGGGGGGGGGCCTTCTTCTTCGACGTCTTCGGCCCCCGGAGCTGACTAATAAATTACTTTAAAAGTGTCGTGTGTTTATTTTCTTTTACACTTTGCCTCCAGGTGAATGGGTAGGGGTACAATGTACCCCATATTTATTCACCTAGGGTGGGGGGCCGGTATCGCTGACCGCTAGGGGCGTGTATGCTGATTTACGCGTTGAAATATGTAAATCAGCAAGATACGCAAATTCACGAACGTACGCCCGGCCGACGCAGTACATTTACGCTGTTTACGTTAGGATTTTCCCGGCGTATAGTTACCCCTGCTATATGGTGGCGTAAGTGCGGCGTACCAATGTTAAGTATGGCCGTCGTTCCCGCGTCAAATTTTTACATTTTTACGTCGTTTGCATAATTCGTCCGTGAATGGGGCTGGACGTCATTTACGATCACGTCTAAACCAATGACGTCCTTGTGGCGCACTTTGGAGCAATGCACACTGGGAAATTCCACGGACGGCGCATGCGCCGTTCGGGAAAAACTTCAATCACGTCGGGTCAAGCCTAATTTACATAACACACGCCCACCTCTTCACTATTTGAATTAGGCGGGCTTACGCCGGCCTATTTACGCTACGCCGCCGCAACTTTCTTTTAAGAATACGGCACTTGCCTGTAAAAGTTGCGGAGGCGTAACGTAAATAGGATACGTTACACCCGCACAAAGAAACGCCGATCTACGTGAATCTACCCAGGGCCGTCTTTACCACAGGGCAAATGGAGCAGCTGCCCAGGGCCCTGTCACTGTTGGTGGCCCAAAGCAACCCCCTTTAAAAAAAAAAAAAAAAAAAAATTTTTTTTTTTTTTTTTTTTTTTTTTTAGGGGTGAGGAGGTCCCCAGGGGCCCGGAGGCCCCCAATGCCCCAGATGGCAACCCCTTTTTTTTATTTATTTTTAAATAATAAAATATATATTTTTTTAATATATTTATTTTTTATTTTTTATTAAAGGACCAAATTTTTTTTAGAGGTTTTTTTATTAAAGGGACAATTTTTTTTAGGGGTCCCCAGGGGCCCGGAGGCCCCCAGGGCCCCAGATGGCAACCCCCCTTTTTTTATTTATTTTTAAATACAAAAAAATATATTTTTTTAATATATTTTTATTTTATTTTTTATTAAAGGGACAATTTTTTTTTTAGAGATCTGGGGGTCCCCAGGGGCCCGTAGTTCCCCGGGGCCCCGGATGACAACCCCCCTTTTTTTATAAAAAAAATATTTTTTTATATATTTCTTTATTTCTTTTAATATATATATATATATATATATATATATATATATATATATATATATATATATATATTATTAAAGGACCCAGAGGTCCCCAGGGCCCTGGATGGCAACCCCCCTTTTTTATAATTATATATATATATATATATATATATATATATATATATAAAGGGCCCAGAGGTCCCCAGGGCCCTGGATGGCAACCCCCCCTTTTTTTTTATAAATGTTTCTTTTTTATATATATATTTATTAAAGGGCCCAGAGGTCCCGGATGGCAACCCCCTTTTTTTGTAATTTATTTTTATTAAAAAAAAAATATTAAAGGACCCAGAGATCCCCAGGGCCCCAGATGGCAACCCCCTTTTTAAAAAAAACATATATATTTTTTTTTATATATTGTTTATTTCTTTTTTTCTTTTTATTAAAGGGCCCAGAGGGCCCCGGATGGCTACACCCCTTTTTTTATATATATTTTTCTTCATTTCTTTCTTTCTTTCTTTTTTTGTAAAGGGCCCCCCGCTTCTAAATTCGCGGCAGCCCCCCCCTGATTCTCAATTTCAGGCGGCAGCACCCCCCCCCGGTTCTCTGCTCCAGGGGGCCCATGCCTGAAGCTGTTTAAGTGGCCCCATAATTCCTGATCCCTGCCGCCCGTTAAGCCCCTGTGCTGCCCACAAATCAGGCTGAAAATCATCAGCGGCACGCAGCCAGTGACAGTACTGCTTCCCTTCCCAGTGTTTTAAAATGTACTTTAGACGTGCACTTCTCCCTTCCTGCCACTGGGTGCTGCTTGTATATAAAAGTGAATTGGAATGTGATTTTATAACATCCCCAGTTTGCTCTTCCCGAGGCTGACTTCTTCATGTCCTGCTCCTCAAGGTATGTCACTGTTTGCTAATCTATATTGTATATAGAAGTTTTCTGTAGAGTGTGCCCAAAGTCTTTATAATATTTGATGATTCACTGCAGGTCTGGTCAGTGTTTTAAAAAGTTCCTCTATTTTACACATGGCATGGCATGGGGGTCACAGCACCGTCTGTCCATTCTGCTTTAGCACCATGGGACCCCATGCCATGCCATGTGTAAAATAGAGGAACTCTTTAAATCACAGACCAGACCTGCAGTCCAGGCTGAGTAAGGCCTCAGAGCACATGACATTACTGTCTGTATTTAACTGCTTGATGGGCTTATTTTGGGCCTGGCTAGTTCACATGTATGTGTTTTGGCGGCCCACATTTGCGCAGGCACAGCAGCCCATTCATTTGAATGGGCCGCCATGCCTGCATTTCATGCAAAGAAAAGCGCATGCCTCATGTAATAGGCTGCGCACATGGCACGCCTATGCCCATCAAGCACTGAAATACAGCACTGTCTGTCCATTCTGCTGTCTGCTGTGACTTATCTGCAGTTCCCGCACTGTCAAACTTGCAAAAGCAGAATGGATTTCAAGGCAACTGTATTTTTAAAATGCTGAATGCACCTTTTTTCTGCAGGAAACGAAGGCATGGCAGCCCATTCAAATCAATGGGCTGCTGTACCTGCACAAATGAAGACCGCCAAAACATACATGTGAACCAGCCAGGCACAAAATAAGCTGGAGGGGGGCCCAAAAAAAATTTTTGCCCAGGGCCCAAACCATATTAAAGACGGCCCTGAATTTACCCCTTGGAGCTTTTTATCTGCATTTCTATTCCAGGTCTCTTACAGCCAAGAAACTAGTATTTTCACAATGCCATGGCAGCCTCTATACATATGAAAGTTTTTTTTTCTCCCTTTGCTCTTTATTTTTGTCTGGAGTTTGCAGAGGGACGGCTTCAGTATTCCAGGCACAGCATCTATCAGTCCTAAACAACGCCTTGTGTTTTTTCTGCGCAGGACACACAACCCCAAATTACAATTTTCTGTCAGTGTAAATGAGATGTTTGGAGACAGAAAGGCGACGTTCCTTTTCTGTGGAGAGGGCCGCTGATCGCTTTTCTGGTGGCCGGTGACGGAGGGCGTCCTGGAAAGGTGCAGCCGAGGTCACCTCCTGTTTCAGGTTATTGCTCTGAAATCACATCTTCCTCTACATTTATCTTGTCTGGGGAAGCTAGAAAGAGTCACACTTTGTCTTTATGTGGCGTCACTTTCCTTGTCATTGTCACATCGAGGGGCTCTTAAAAGGAACGATATAATGAGTTTAAGCTGCCGTCACAGGGGAGAAACATGGAGGTGAATTCAATGCCATTGCAGGGTTAAACCCCGCTCCTCAACCATTGAGTACATACTAAAGATCGCTAATCATCAGTACATAGCATTATTATTGCAGCACTGAGCTTCTGAGTTTAAACCTCACCAGGCCCACTATCTGCATGGAGTTTGTAGGTTGACACCATTTTTGGGTTTTATGTAGACTGGCAGGAAGCATGTTTTGACGGATCTCGGATACCCTGACTGGGCACTTCCGCTAGACCTGTGTCTCCTGTTTTCCAAACGCACTCGCAGCCGGCAGACTCGCCATAACCAGCTCTTAATCCCCAATCACGAGGCAAACCACACAGTTGTTGAGGGTTAAACATACAGAGCATAAACTGTTTACCGCGTTCACCTTTTTCCAATGAACCAGCGATCACAGACACAAGTGTCTGGAGTTGGCATCTTCTCCTGGTGGTGGGTGACGGCAAATAGCCCTCCAAATCTCCCGTTCTCTGCTGGCCCATAGTCTGTGAGTAGGAGGCCAGCCCACAGCCCCCTCCAAAACACGCAGTGGGTTCTGTCACATTTCTCCCCTTTTAGAGTCGTCCTGACCCTTAACTGGTCTGAACCTGCGTTAGTCACAAACTCCCACCCCAGGCAAACAGCAAAAGGAAAAGTATGACTCTGGCGCTGGGGAGAAAAACAGCACATATGTTCTCCTGTGAATAAAAACTACTGCTGCAGAGTGGGACCGGCTGTCCACACTCCCGTGATCCAGGGCCGGGTTGCAGGTATTGGGGGAGGTGAATAATCCTCTGCCCCGATTCCAGCACTTCAGCTGGTAGGGAGCGTAGGCTGGTAGCGCTAAGCCGTTGGGGAGAAAAGGGTACTTGCTTTCCTCCTGGTGTAGTTACCAGCAGCTGGGGAGGTATCTTGCGGGGACTCTCTCCCGGACTCTCCATCTCTTTTTGTGATGCTGGTCAGAGACCAACAGCGCTCTGCCCTGTAGCCAGTGCTTCTGCTGGGAGATGAACACTGTGGTAGGGAGAATGGCTTTCTTCACTCCCGGTGGGGATATCTGCTGCTGTGGAAACAACTCACGAAGATCATCTCTCGGACTCTCCGGATCCAACTCTGAGGGTGGGCAGAGGGTAGCTTCTGCTGGGGCACCGGATGCGATACTCTGGACTTGCTGCCGATCACCATCTAACAGCCTTCCATTGCCCGTCTCAACTCCCTCTTCCTAAACCTTTATGCTATCAGCTTGTCTCACTGCCTGGGGAACCTCCAGTTAATTTGGGCATTCTAGCACTTCCAGTGCCCTCTGTATCATCGCTGCTTCTTCTATTGCAGTTAGGATGGGAAAAAGTAGTGCACCCCTGGCCCCATTTCCTCTGCATCTTTGCAACTGTCTACTACTTCACCCGGACAATCCCAGGCAACGGGAGCCATGCTGGGCTGTTGATCACCGCCGAACAGCTGCTTGTAGGCAATCTCAAGCTCCCATTCCTGCTCGACCAGGAATTCCAATTCTTCCAGGTCACATGCCTCTTCGGGAAGGTCTAGCACATCATCTCGGAAGTCCAGGATGTCTTCCAGCACCCACTGCCTATCGATCCCAAAGTCTGGGTCTACGTACATTTTTTTTATGGTGCAGCCCCACGCCGTCGTAGCCAATGCCTTCTGTCGTGCTGTACCTGGCCACAGTTGAGCTGCAAACCATTGGAGGACTCTGTTGCTGGCGTCCACCCTTATCTCCTCCTGGACCAATCTTTTGAGCTCAGTCTTTCACTTGTCTCACGGTTGTTTCCTCAGGAACACCTCTCACGCATGGTACTGCATCTAGTACACCTTTGTGGAGGAGGGAAGGATCTTCCCCTGATGGTCCCGCTTATTGCTTAGCTTCTTTTGCCAGAATTGCCGGCGGGTTCCCCCCCCCCCCCCCCCCAGCTGAGCATGATGCGCTCCATCACTGGTTCCTGATATTGCTTCCGCATGCCTTGCTGCCCGGATCTTGAATCTCACGGTGGTTTGGATGTCCCGGACTGCAGAAGATATCCCACTGCTCCCACCAATGTGACGGATCTCGGATACCCTGGCTGGGCACGTCCACCAGACCTGTGTCTCCTGTTCTCCAAATGCACCTGCAGCCGGCAGGCTTGCCATAACCAGCCCTTAACCCTTCAATCGTGAGGCAAACCATATAGGTGTTGAGAGTTAAACATGCAGAGCATAAACAGTTTTTTTAGTACAAAACATACACCTTTAAACACAGTTAGGGACACTCCCCTTGGCGTTCTCATAGAGGGGGTAGGGTACAAAAATAATTTTAAGCCTGAAGGTGTATGTAAAACATTAATTGGTCTCCCTCCCCTCTGCCCAGCGGCAGCTGCCATACCAGTCCAGAGTTCTTCGATGAAACATGGCAGGGGCACAAACAGAGGAAACTGACAAATGTGGGATATATGGAAGCTGAACAGCCACTATATCACTTTCACCTGACAGCAAACAGTCCGCTTGTCAGATCTATACACCTGGTGGCTGTAATGTGTAAAAAACACTCCACTGGTAGCACTAAAAGTGTCAAAGTGCTTTCAAACCATTACACCTGTATGGCATCAAAGGACAGGAAGAGGGTCAACACCTCCTTAATGAGGTCACAGACTGAAAAAAGATGCAACAGAATTTTTATTGAATAACTATACCAGTGGCAGGTAATGGGTTCTTTTGGAGGGATGGCAAACAAACAACACCCCCCCTTGTGGTGCGAAACTTAGACAGCACCCCCCTCCGCGGGCGATCCGACACTTACCCACTCAAGTGGTAGAACTCCGGTTTCCACTCCTCAAGCTCTTAGGCCAAAGCGCTAGGCATCCAATAGGATCTCCTGCCACTTTGGCCAATCAAGAAACAGGTCTCGCGACCTGCTTCCTGATTGACGGGGAGGAGCTTTAGTGTAAAAATAGCAAAAATGTATTTGATATCATCACACAACTTTTTTTTAAAGCTATTGAAGCCTCTGGCTCTAATCAGGTGCCTAATAAAACACCCACACCGCATTGTATTCCAAAGTCCGGTGCCCTGATATGTAGATCAGGAGGCCGGACGCATGGATAGGGGAGGTGGCGCCCTTGCGTCCTCTATGGATGGCAGTCACTGATCTATACCCAAGAACAAAAAATTGAATACACTCCATCTTACTGGTCCTTGGGCTGCATTCATTTTCTATGAATTATGACGATGGGGGAGGTGGTTGTAGTCGAGATCAGAAGAGCAACCTAGGGTAACAACACTACCCTACTACTAGGACAGGCAGCGGGTTACTGGACAGATTGCTAGGTGAAAATAAAAATACTTTTTATTCTTGGGTTTAGCTTGGGTTGGGGTTAGGGTTTATTTTTAGGTTTATGTTTTTCCACTTTATCCAAAAAGAAAAAAAAAGGCTTTAATAAATACATACTACTTACTGTAGGCAGTGCCGGCCCAAGACTTTGTGCTGCCTGGGACCAAGAATGAAATGCTGCCCCCCCCAGAAAAAAAATCACGACAACCAGAAGGCCCCCACATTCATTATTTTATATCATGATAACTAAAGGGGACCCGTCATGGCTCTATACATGTATAAAGGAGTATAAAGAGGACCTGTCATTGCTCTATACATGTATAGGAGTATAAAGAGGACCTGTCATTGCTCTATACATGTATAGGAATATAAAGAGGACCATTCATGGCTCTATACATGTAAAGGAATATAAAGAGGACATGTCATGGCTCTATAAATGTATATAGGACTATAAAGAGTACTTGACATGGCTCTATACATGTATAAAGGAGTATAACGAGGGCCTGTCATGGCTCTATAGATGTATAAAGAGAACCTGTCATGGCTCTATACATGTATAAAGAAGTATAAAGAGGACCTGTCATGGCTCTATACATGTATATAGAGGACCTGTCGAGACTCTTTACATGTAAAGGAATATAAAGAGGACCTGCCATGGCTCTATAAATGTATATAGGAGTATAAAGAGGACCTGTCATGGCTCTATACATGCATATAAAAGGACCTGCCATGGGCTCTATACATGTATCCAGGAGTATAAAGGGACCTGTGAATTGCCGGCGGCCACAATGTCTTTTGCGCAAACTAATCAATGTACGCTAATTGTGGTTTTTTTTTTTGGTACCAAAAATATGTAGAAGAATACATATTGGCCTAAACTGAAGAAAATCGTTTATTTTTCTAAATTTTGGGGATATTTATTATAGCAAAAAGTTAAAAAATATATATATTTATAGCACAAAAAATAAAAACCGCAGAGGTGATCAAATATCACCAAAAGAAAGCTCTATTTGTGGGAAAAAAAGGACATCAATTTTATTTGGGTAGCGGAGCTGGCGGAACGGGCTGGTGGGCATCAGTATGCTGCCCCCCTAAAAGTGCTGCCTGGTACCCATGGTACCACCCGGTCCCATCATAGGGCCGGCCCTGACTGTAGGTAAACCTTCACATTGAATTACATAAGGTTCCCCTGAAGAGTTGGTTTCCTGAAGCAACAGATGACCTGAAAATCAGTGGTAAAAAAACAATTGACACTTCCGATGACAGGAGATAGGGAATGCGAAATAAATAATGCCAAGCCATTTGAAATTCAATGCATATAAATCATGAAGGGGTCTTTCTAGCACACGTAAACGAATGAAAACGTGATATAAAACTATAGTGCTGGCTTAGATGATGCTGTGACAGAAATACTCTAGCTGTCACGTATGTGATGTCTGTGTTTTATTATGTGGAGGCCTGTCATTCTTGTAGGAGGCTCATCCTCACTTTAACTTTCAGCATGTTCAGACTGATGTAAAGGAAAGAATGACAGTTGGAATCAATCAAGCCATTACTTAGCCACTCAACTAAAACCCAACAACTCTATCTACTGGGTGGTAGAAATAACTGCACAAGCAACAATATCAGTCGGGTCCCCAAACAAAATGGAGATCTGCTTGTAACACGTCTGGGTTTCCTTGGGTGCTCTGCTTTCCTGCCGCAACCCAAAAAACATAGGGGTAGATTGACGTACCTCGGCGCATTAATACTCCAGGCGCAGCGTATCTAAGATACACTATGCCGCCGCAACTTAATATTTTTTTCCGAATCCTCAAAGAATTTGCGCCGTAAGTTACGGCGGCGTAGTGTATCTTTGGCGGCGTAATGACACGCCATTCAAATCTCTGTGATGGGGGCGTGTTTTATGTAAATACGTCGTGACCCGACGTAAACAAAGTTTTTTTTTAATTGCGCATGCGCCGTCTGTGGGGGTATCCCAGTGCGCATGCTCGAAATTAAACCGGAGCCAGCCAATGCTTACGACGGTGACGTCATTCTACGAAAATCCCTATTGGCGAACGACTTACGCAAACAACGTAAAAAATTCAAAATGCGAGGCGGGAACGACGGCCATACTTAAAGTGGAGTTCCACCCATTTTTTTATGTTTGTCTGTGCTGCATGCTCTAATCTCATAGTGTTCAGAATGGACAATTTTTATTTATTTTGTTGCTTGTAAATACCTTTATTTTGTAGTCCTTCATTACTTCCTCCTCCTTATTTGCCTAGGCCAGTGATGGCGAACCTTGGCACCCCAAATGTTTTCAAACTACATTTCCCATGATGCTCAACTACACTGCTGAGTGCATGAGCATCATGGGAAATGTAGTTCCAAAACATCTGGGGTGCCAAGGTTCGCCATCACTGGCCTAGGCTATTTGCAAGGGTTTCTGGGATAGGCATCATGTTTCCCAGTAGTCCTTGCAAACCTGACTGAAACCTATTACATTGCTTGTGCACTGAGCATGTGCGAGATATGCAAAGCTGAAATCCAGGAAGTCATACAGTCTGGCTTCATGATGCCCACACTTAGGATGGCCACGGTCTATTTCTAGATTATAAACTATTTAAATGCTGTAACAACCTAACAAAACGGACCTTAGTTTACAGACTAACTTTACTAGAATACATTAAGCTTGTGTATTACAGGGGTATTTATATTTAAAAAGTGAAATTGTGGCCGGAACTCCCCTTTAACATTGAGTACGCCTCATAATAGCAGGTTTAACTATACCCTGGAAAAAGCCGAACGCAAACGACGTAAAAAAATGCGCCGGACGTACGTTCGTGGATCGCTGTAACTAGCTAATTTGCATACTCGACGCGGATTTCGACGGAAACGCCACCTAGCGGCCGCCGAAAAATTGCAGCTTAGATCCGACGGCGTACTAAGACGTACGCCTGTCGGATCTAGCCGAGATGCCGTTGTATCTTGTTTTGAAGATACAAAACAAAGATACGACGCGCAAAATTTGAAACTACGCGGCGTATCAAGAGATACGCTGGCGTAATACTTTTGTGGATCTGCCCCATAATGTTGGCCCTTGAGTAGTGGTTTTTATTAGACGTGTGCACTGCTAAAAAAAATTGTTTGTATTTGTTTTAAATTTATATTTATTTTTTTCTTTCGTTTTTCGGGTCATTCGTTATGATCGAAATTCGTTATCTCTAATAAATTCGTAACTTTGGAAAAATTTGAGTACGTTATGTTCCATTCGTTTAGAGGTGCGAAAAATCGTGAAAACTGAGATTTCACGGGACATTTCCTGGGAAAACGGTAAGGCCCCGTACACACGAGAGGATCGATCCGCTGAAATTGATCCGCGGATCGGTTTCAGCGGATAGATCCGCTGGTGTGTACGATCCAGCGGATATTTATCCGCGGATATATTTCGGGCCGACCGATTTCCAGCGGATAAAAATTTCTTAGCATGCTAAGAAATCTATCCGCTGGAATCGGCTCCAGCGGATCGATCCGGTGGTCTGTACAGACTCACCGGATCGATCCGTCCGAACCCATCCCTCGCATGCGTCGTAATGATTCGACGCATGCGTGGAATTCCTTATATGACAGCGTCGCGCACATCGCCGCGTCATCATCGCGGCGACGCGCGGATTTCGATCCGATGGTATGTACACTCCATCGGATCAAAATCCTCAGAGGATTAATCCGCGGAAACGGTCCGGAGGACCGTATGCGTGGATAAATCCTCTCGTGTGTACCCAGGATTAGACCGAGACACTTGGCAACTATGCATAATTGTGGAGTGGAAGGAAAATGATAAATGGTTTTCAACATTTTATACAAATAAATATGTGAAAAGTGAGGCGTGCGTTTGTAGTCAGCCCCCGTTTACTCTGATACACCTAACTAAAATCATCTAGTGGAACCAATTGCCTTCAGTAGTCACGTAATTAGCACATAGGGCCAGATTCTCGTAGTTTGGCGTATCTTTGTGCGGGCGTAACGTATCCTATTTACGTTACGCCTCCGCAACTTAGACGGGCAACTGCTGTATTCTCAAAGCACTTGCTCCGTAAGTTGTAGCGGCGTAGCGTAAATAGGCCGGCGTAAGCCCGCCTAATTCAAATTTGGAACAGGGGGGCGTGTTTTATGTAAATAACTTGTGACCCGACGTCATTGACTTTTTTCACGAACGGCGCATGTGCCGTCCGTGGAATATCCCAGTGTGCATTGCTCCAAAGTACGCCGCAAGGACGTATTGGTTTTGACGTGAACGTAAATGACGTCCAGCCCCATTCACGGACGACTTACGCAAACGACGTAAAATATTCAAAATTCGACGCGGGAATGACGTCCATACTTAACATTGGTACGCCGCATGTACGCCTCATATAGCAGGGGTAACTTTACGCCGGGAAAAGCCTAACGTAAACGGCGTATCTGTACTGCGTCGGCCAGGTGTACGTTCGTGAATTTGCGCATCTAGCTTATTTACATATTTCTAGGCGTAAATCAGCGTACACGCCCCTAGCGGCCAGCGTAAATATGCAGTTAAGATCCGACGGCGTAACAGACTTACGCCGGTCAGATCTAATAGAAATCTATGCGTAACTGATTCTAAGAATCGGGCGCATAGATACGACCGCCCAGACTCAGAGATACGACGGCGTATCTGGAGATACGCCATTGTATCTCCTTTGAGAATCTGGGCCATAGAGTCCACCTGTGTGTAGGTTAATCTCAGTATAAATACAGCTGTTCTGTAAAGCCCTCAGAGGTTTGTTAGGGAACCTTGGTGAACAAACCGCATTATGAAGGCCAAGGAACACACCAGACAGGTCAGGGATAAAGTTGTGGAGAAGTTTAAAGCAGGGTTAGGTTATAAAAAAAACCCCAAGCTTTGGACATCTCACAGAGCTCTGTTCAATCCATCATCCAAAAATGTAAAGAGTATGGCACAACTGCAAACTAGACATGTGCATTTGTTTTCGTCCTAATGCATTTTTGTCCGAATTTTGGGGATTTTTGTTATCGTTTTAACCAACGAACACGAACGTGCAGAATCCGAAATCCGAAAGATCCGACATAAAAAAATTATTTATTTTTGTTTTCGTTGCTACAACAGTTTGATATAGATAGGAGATTCGACATGACGCTGACAATAACGATCTGAGTCTATTGAACCAGCGGTCAAATGTGCCTAACCTTAACTTATTAGTCCAAGATTATTCTACATAGAGAGGAAAGATTCGACATTATAGAGACAGTGTTGGGGTAGACCATTCGACATGAACGACGAAGATTCGACGAAGCAGAGAAAAACATACAAACGTCGAATCTGTCATTGAAAGCTTATGGTGTCTGTCGAAAGTTCTAAGAAGATTCGACAAGCAGCTAAACTGTATGACGCCGCAATCGTACATTTCCAGTGAAATGCTCGGCCCATAGGCTATAGAAGAATTCTAATGTTGCTTGACTAGTAATAATAATTTATAAATATAATTATTACTAGTGTCATACAACATTAGAATTCCTCTATAGCTTGTAGGTGGAACATTCGACCGAAAATGTACGATTCGACGTACAATTTAGCTGCTTCGTCGAATCTTCTTAGAACATTCGACGGACACCATAAGCCTTTCGGCCCCGTACAGACGACCGAACATGTATGCTGAAACTGGTCCGCGGACCAGTTTCAGCATACATGTTCGGTCGTGTGTAGGCCCGAGTGTGCAGGATTCCAGCAAACATTTGCCCGCCGGGCCTTTTCCCAGCGGGCAAATATTTCAGGGCTTGTTTTAAAACAGCCCGCTGGAATCCTGTCCCCTCGGACATGTTCGGTCGTCTGTACAGACCTACCGTACATGTCCGAGCGCCCGCCATCCCTCGCATGCCTCGAATGACTTCGACGCATGCGTGGAAGCATTTAACTGGCAGGCCCGCCCACATCGCCGCGTCATCGTCGCGGCGACGGTGTGGACACACCCCGCGTATTGTTTACGCGCGGATTTCTATATGATGGTGAGTACAGCCATCGTACAGAAGTCCCCGGGCAAACATGTACGGTGAAAACGGTCCGACGGACCGGTTTCATCGTACATGTTTGCTTGTCAGTACCCGGCATTCAATGACAGATTCGACCTTTATTAATTCGGATTTTCGGACAAATTAATTTTTTAACGAAACAAAATAAATAAAAACAAATTTCGGGAGTAACTAAATACATTTATTTTTCGGACGAAAACGAAGTTCCGAAACAAAATATTTTAGTGTGCACATGTCTACTGCAAACCTACCAAGACATGGCCGTCCACCTAAACTGACAGGCCGGGCAAGGAGACCATTAACCACTTAAGCCCCACACCATTATGCAGGTAAATGCCCAGGCCAGGTTTTGCGATTCGGCACTGCGTCGCTTTAACTGACAATTGCGTGGTCGTGCGACGTGGCTCCCAAACAAAATTGGCGTCATTTGTTTCCCCACAAATAGAGCTTTCTTTTGGTGGTATTTGATCACCTCTGCGTTTTTTTTGCGCTATAAACAAAAATAGAGCGACAATTTTGAAAAAAAACAATATTTTTTACTATAATAAATAACCCCAAAAAAGATCTAAAAAAAAATATTTTTTTCCTCAGTTTAGGTATTCTTCTACCTATTTTTGGTAAAAAAAATCGCAATAAGCGTTTATCGATTGGTTTGCGCAAAATTTATAGCGTTTACAAAATAGGGGATAGTTTTATTGCAATTTTATTAATAATTTTTTTTTTCACTGACAATGGTCCCAAAAATGTGTCAAAATTGTCCGATGTGTCCGCCATAATGTCGCAGGCGGCGATCAGCGATTTTTTTCGTGCCTGCGACATTATGGCGGACACATCGGACAATTTTGACACATTTTTGGGACCATTGTCATTTTCACAGCAAAAAGTGCTATAAAAATGCATTGTTTACTGTGAAAATTACAATTGCAGTTTGGGAGTTAACCACTAGGGGGCGCTGAAGGGGTTAAGTGTGACCTCATATGTCTTTCTAACTGTAGGGGGGTGGGGCTGGACTTGTGACATCATTGATCGTCTTTCCCTATATCAGGGAACATGCGATCAATGACAGTGCCACTGTGAAGAACGGGGAAGGTGTGTTTACACTCACCTCTCCCCGTTCTTCAGCTCCGGAAGAACCGATCGCGGGACACCGGCGGCGATCAGGTCCGCAGGTCTCACGGCGCGGTCACGGAGCTTCGGACCGGGTCGCGTGCGGGTGGCACGCGACCCCACGGCTGGGCTTAAAGGGCCACATACAGGTACGGGGATGTGCCCAGCCGTGCCATTCTGTTGACGTATATCGGTGTAAAGGGGTCCTTAAGTGGTTAATCAGAGAAGCAACCAAGAGGCCCATGGTAACTCTGGACGAGCTGCAGAGATCCACAGCTCAGGTGGGAGAATCTGTCCACAGGACAACTATTAGTCGTGCACTCCACAAATCTGCCCTTTATGGAAGAGGGGCAAGAAGAAAAACCATTGTTGAATAAAAGCCATAAAAAGTCCCATTTTGGAGTTTGTGAGAAGCCATGTGGAGGACACAGCAAATATGTGGAAGAAGGTGCTCTGGTCAGATGAGATCAAAATTGAACTGTTTGGCCTAAAAGCAAAGTGCTATGTGTGGAGGAAATCTAACACTGCACATCACCCTGAACACACCATCCCCACTGGTAGAGATGAGCTTCGAGTTCGAGTCGAACTCATGTTCGACTCGAACATTGCCTGTTCGCCTGTTCGGCGAACAACGAACAATTAGGGGTGTTCGCGGGAAATTCGAAAAGCCGCGGAACACCCTGTTAAAGTCTATGGGAGAAATCTAAAGTGTTAATTTTAAAGGCTAATATGCAATTTATTGTCCTAAAAGGTGTTTGGGGACCTGGGTCCTGTTCCAGGGGACATGTATCAATGCAAAAAAAGTTTTAAAAACTGCCGTTTTTTCAGGAGCAGTGAATTTAATAATGCTAAAAGTGAAACAATAAAAGTGTAATATTACTTTAAATTTCGTACCTGGGGGGGGGTGTAAAGTCAGCATGTGAAAAAGCGCATGTTTCCCGTACATAGAACTGTCTCTGCACAAAGTGTAATTTCTGAAAGAAAAAAAGGCATTTAAAACCGGCTTTGCGGCTATAATGAATTGTCGGCTCTGGCAATTACAGAGATGATTCATTCATAAAGAAAATAAAATGTGTGGGGGTTCCCCAAAATTTAATTACCAGGCCCTTCAGGTGACCCCCCCCCCTTCTTTATGAATGAATCATCTCTGAATTGCCAGAGCCGACAATTTATTATAGCCGCAAAGCCGGTTTTAAATGCCTTTTTTTCTTTCAGAAATGACACTTTGTGCAGGGACAGTTCTATGTACGGGAAACATGCGCTTTTTCACATGCTGACTTTACACCCCCCCTAGGTACTAAATTTAAAGTAATACAGGCATACCCCGCTTTAAGTACACTCACTTTACATACACTCGCGAGTAAGGACATACCCACGAGTGTATGTAAAGTGGCTTACAAGTACTGTACAGACATTTTGCAGCCACAGTAGAAGGAGCTGAAGCTCCGAGAGCATAGCATGCCCTGTTCCAGTGTGCCCCTGACACCCCCACTACAGCCCCTGGGACCTCAACTACAGCTTCTGACACCCCCACTACAGCCTCTGACCCCCCACTATACCCTAGAAGTGAAAAAAGGTATTGTTTCACTTTAAGTACATTTTCGTTTTACATACATGCTCTGGTCCCATTGTGTACTTAAAAGTGGGGTATGCCTGTATTACACTTTTATTGTTTCACTTTTGGCATTATTAAATTCACTGCTCCTGAAAAAACAGCAGTTTTTAAAACTTTTTTGCATTGATACATGTTTCCTGGGACAGGACCCAGGTCCCCAAACACTTTTTAGGACAATAACTTGCATATTAGCCTTTAAAATTAACACTTTAGATTTCAAATGTTCGAGTCCCATAGACTTTAACGGGGTTCTAAAGTTCACACGAACATTTGGTGTGTTCGCAAGTTCTGATGCGAACCGAACAGGGGGGTGTTCGGCTCATCCTTACCCACGGGAAACATGGTGGTGGCAGCATCATGTGGTGGGGATGCTTTTCTTCAGCAGGGACAGGGAAGCTGGTCAGAGTTGATGGGAAGTGGAAAATTTGGGGATCTCTTGATACCAAGACAAGGTCAGGTAGATCAAAAGCCACAAATGTGGAAAATTAACCTTTAATTGCCACTTTAACCTGTGTGTGCCACCTTCTGTACCTAGGCCAAACATTCCAGGGTATGTAAACTTTTGATCAGGGCCATTTCGGTGATTTCTGTTATCAATATGATTTCAAAAGAATCCAAAACACGATATGATAATAAATGGCTTCATGTGATTGCTATCTTTAAATAAAATATATTTTTTTGGCATGATCAGTCATATTTTCAATATTAATGCCAGTGTTTCACAATTTATGCCAGGGTATGCAAACTCTTGAGCACAACAGTATATATATATACAGTATCTCACAAAAGTGAGTACACCCCTCACATTTTTGTAAATATTTTATTATATCTTTTCATGTGACAACACTGAAGAAATGACACGTTTCTACAATGTAAAGTAGTGAGTGTACAGCTTGTATAACAGTGTCTCTTGCGAGCTGGGCTGCCTGCCTGGGAGAGCACCGCCAGTGGGGTTGATCTGGTGCATGGAGGAAGAGGAGAGCCGTGGGATAGCATGCTGTTACCGGCGCTTACATTATGATTGTCTCTGCTCTGCTCGACATAGCCCCGCCTCCTCCTGACCTGCGCCTGTGACAGATAGAACGCCGGTCCACTGCTGCGATGCGTTCTATCTATTACAGGCACAGGTCAGGAGGAGGCGGGGCTGTGTCGAGCAGAGCAGAGAAAATCATAATGTAAGCGACGGTAACAGCGTGCTATCCCACGGCTCTCCTCTTCCTCCACGCTCCCGATCAACCCCGCCGGCGGTGCTTTCCCCCCCCTCTTCCAGGCAGGCAGCCCAGCTCGCAAGACCTCATTTTCCACTCACAAAATGCGAGTATGCGAGTGGAAAATTTGAGGGCTGGCCTAGGCTATAAGAAGACTGCCTGAAACTGAGAAGCAGCACAGTGACCATACAGCGGTTTAACAGGACAGGTTCCAATCAGAACAGGCCTCGCCATAGTCAACCAAAAAAGTTGAGTGCACATGCTCAGTGTCATATCCAGAGGTTGTCTTTGGGAAATAGACGTATGAGTGCTGCTAGCATTGCTGCAGAGGATGAAGGGGTGGGGGGGTCAGCCTGTCAGAGCTCAGACCATACGCTGGACACTGCATCAAATTGTTCTGCATGGCTGCACAAGAAAGCCCGCAAACAGTTTGCTTCAGACAAGCAAACTAAGGACATAGATTGCTGGAACCATGGCCTGTGGTCTGAGGAGACCAAGATAAACTTATTTCATTCAGATGATGTCAAGCGTGTGTGGCGGCAACCAGGTGAGAAGTACAAAGACAAGTGTGTCTTGCCTACAATCAAGCATGGTGGTGGGAGTGTCATGGTCTGGGGCTGCATGAGTGCTGCCGGCACTGGGGAGCTACAGTTCATTGAGGGAACCATGAATGCCAACATGTACTGTGACATACTGAAGCAGAGCATGATCCCCTCCCTTCAGAGCCTGGGCTGCAGGGCAGTATTCCAACATGATAACGACCCCAAACACACCTACAAGACACCTACACTGCCTTGCTAAAGAAGCTGAGGGTAAAGGTGATGGACTGGCCAAGCATGTCTCCAGACCTAAACTCTATTGGGCATCTGTGGGACATCCTCAAACCGAAGGTAGAGGAGCGCAAGGTCTCCAACATCCACCAGCTCTGTGATGTCATCATGGAGGAATGAAAAAGGGCTCCAGTGGCAACCTGTGAAGCTCTGGTGAACTCCATGCGCAAGAGGGTTAAGGCAGTGCTGGAAAATAATTGTGCCCACACAAAACATTGACACTTTGGGCCCAATTTGGACATTTTCACACGTGCGGACCGTTTTTTAGATCAGTTTTTTATCATCAGTTGATCCGTTTTTTCATCCGTTTTACATCCGTTTTTCATCAGTTGTCATCAGTTTTTTTTTGGTAGAACTTTATTTTTATTACATATTTTGATGAAAAACGGATGTTAGCGGATCGGATGTTAAACGGATCGGATGTTAAACGGATCGTCCGCTAACATTAGTTTTTCGTCCGTTCCGTTTTTTTGACGGAAGAAAACTAGGGTTTTCTTCCGTTCAAAAAAACGGAGCTTAACGGAGACGGATGTTAACGGACGTTAGCGGATGCTCATCCGCTAACGTACGCTATCCCATTGGAAAGCATTGCAGTCCGTAAATGGACGTATGAAAAAACGACGAACGGTCCGCACGTGTGAAAGGACCCTAAGGGGTGTACTCACTTTTGTGAGATACTATATACAGGGCTGTCTTTACTACTGATTGAGCCCTGGGAAAACATTTTCTTGGGCCTCCCTCTCCTCCCCCACCATTCTGAGACATACAAAAAAATAGCAAGTAGATTGGTTGCTAGAGGTTACTGCACACTGATTGGTTGCGAGAGATTTACAGCAGGTCACTACTGTTCACTGATTGGTTGCCACAGGTTACTGCACATCATTACCACTCACTGAGCAGTGGAGTAATCCCAAAAAATCGAGCAAGTAAAGCACACATACTAAAGGAGAGGGTCATAGACTGCGGACATACTACATTAGACGGTCAGAGACTGTGGACATACTACAGGAGACAGTCAGAGACTGCAGATATGGTACAGGAGACAATCAGAGACTATGGGCATAGTACAGGAGCCCGTCAGAGACTGCAGGCATAGTACAGGAGACAATCAGAGACTGTGGACATACAGTGGTAGAGGAGATGACGCAATGCATACCTTTACAGTTAAATGACAAAGCTCATGGTTTCAGGATAGCAGTCAGGCATTTAATGGGTGTAAGGACAATACCTGGCCAGCTGATCTCTGCTCATAATACAGCTGCTCCCTCCCGAGTATACAGGCTGCATGGGGCGGGGTTAGGGCATCAGTGGAGCTCCCTGCCCCCTCTGCTGACTGGCTGAGGAATACAGCCTCCCGTGTCCTCTGTGCGGTCTGTGCTCTGAATTGCCGTCATTGGGGCCCTAATTCACAGGTAGCGTGCTCTCAATCGGCAGTTGCTTTGGGCCCCCCAACAAAGATTGGGCCCAGGCAGGGCTCAAGTCCTGCGGGAACGCGTGGGAACGGAGTTCCTGCACTTTTTTCTCAGCAGGAACGCAGTTCCCTTTGCAGGACTAGAGCAGCCGAGTCGCCCGAGCCAATCCTTCACTAAGCGGCGATGCCCAGCTCGAGCCACTGTCAGGGGCAGGCGAACCTTAGTAATCCTTTGTTACTGGCCGCTTCATGTATATGGATTCATCGGGTAGTGTCAGACATTGCGGCATTGAGGAAGTGACGGAATACCCGCACACTACCCGATGAATCCATATACAGGAAGCAGTCAGTAACATAAAGGTTTACTAAGGTACATTGGATCGGAAAAAAAACAAAAAACATGCGGTTTAGTAATTATGCATATGAGCGTATAATTTTTTTTTTTTGGTGGGGGAGTGGATCTTGGGTGGGAGTTCCAACACTTTTTTTCCCCAGGACTTGACTCCTGATGCCAATCCTGGATACTACTGTAGCACTACCCCCGGAGGAGCTGCTGGTTTGTTTTGGGTGGCATGGCTCCTCCGCCGTCTAAGGGTGTGTGATGAATGTAGTAGTAACGGAATGTCCGCGACAGGTGTCTTTTCTGTGCTCTTTATTACCCAGCCGGGTAAAAACAGTAAACTTGTGGTGAAAGGTAGAGTTGAAAGGAGGAGAACAGCAGATTCAGGCGTAGTAATAGGGAAACAGATGATCCCACGTGTAACTCTTCTTGCGCCACTCCTGCTTGGGTGGACTTAGTGTACATGGACAGGCCTCTCTCACTGACCTGGCAGCCGGAGTATTCCTCGAACCTTTAGGGAGAAGTTCCCTGGACTCAGGGAAAAGCCTCTTCCACAGGCCCTCCTCGTGATCGTGATTACGGAGATGATCCTCCTCGATAGAATTGCGTCTGGATCTCCTTCAGATCGTTTTCAGGTTACAGACTGGCAGGTGACCAGCCTCTCAGTGTCTAGCTACCTTGATTCCCGGTGGTTTGTCGAGACCCTATTGGATCACCAGCCTCTCATTGGCTCTCCTCAGATGGATCCCCCACCAAACAGCTATCTCGCTTGGGATCTTCAGGGTTGGGAACACAGTCGACTACTGGGCTCCCTGACACAGCTCAAATGTTCCGGACTAACATGGTCCCGGAACCAGGAACACCGCGTGGCACGCGGTGTTCCTGGAGGTCGGGGCTGCCCTTTAATGACAAGGTGGTTGTGATCCATCTATGCACCTTTCTATCACACCAATGGCTGTCAACCAAGTACCGCACCAGCACCAAAGGATAGATAGATAATGTTGAAAGTCCTGTAGCTTGCTTCACCTATCCACGGATAGATAGAGAGATAGGTTGATAGATGGCATACACTTTCAATGCTCTAATGCAGGGGTAGGCAACCTGGGGCCCTCCAGCTGTTGTGGGACTACATTTCCCATAAGGCATTGCAAGGCTGGCAGTTACAATTACCCCCAGAGGCATGATGGGACTTCTGCAACAGCTGGAGGGTCCCAGGCTGCCTACCCCTGCTCTAATGTCACACCATCAGATGGCACCACCACCAAATGATAGATAATTAGATAGATAGATAGATAGATAGATAGATAGATAGATAGATAGATAGATAGATAGATAGATAGATAGATAGATATTTTTGACCTGTGTATATCCTACAAAAAGGTTTGGGGCTTCCATTTTAAAGACAAGGCAGTGTCACTTATGCACCATTCTGTCACACCATTGGCTACAAATCAAAGACAGCACCACCACCAAGGGGATAATCTGGTTGTTTCCATTGTAGATAATGTGACATGTCACTTTGGCTTAATGACGTTTCTTGGGCCCCTCAGAGGACAGAGATGTCCCCAGGGCTCCAATGTTCTCATAATAGAACAGCCTCGGCATATTGATTTTCCATTGATTATGCACTCAACTAAATTATCTTGTGCATGAATCTCAATCTCCATCTGTGTATGTGTACTGTTACTTGTGTCCCGCTCCCCGCCTGCCACCATGCCATCATTTCATGTTTCACTTGCTGATAAACGGAACCCTGTGATAATTTCATAAGTAATCCTATGATTTACCTAAATCTCTTTCATAGGAGGTGGATTGTACCTTATCAATTAGGTCTAACGAGCAGGATAATTAACCAACTGGTGTGTAGTAGAACAGGGGTCATGGGGTGGTAGTCATGTCTTTCATGCTTCCCTCCTCATTGGGTGCCAAGCTAGGGTTGCATGAGAGGCCTTGGGATGGGTTCTGCTGTGCTACGCTAGGCACTTTTGATTGGGTCACTGCATTTACTTTAAGACTGAACTCTAGTTAATACACCACCATGGTCACTGATGCATTTAGGAGGGACACACAGAGCCAATGCTCTCTCCCCCTGTCCAGCATATCACCGCTACGGCGCTACCTCACTCCCAGTAATATTATTGAGCCCTGCCATGCACCTAATGCTGACTCCACGCATACACTGCACTTAACTCTTCCTCTCCCGTACCTGTGCACAGGCTGAGGACCTCAGCGGTGCTGATTTACTTCCATTGCTATGGGAAACAGACCTGCTCACAGAATGCCAACAACAACTTCTCCTGCTAGAAGCTATCCCACCTGTCACATGTACAGGCTGCTAGAGAAACCTTTGTTACCCTTGGTAACCACTTGTATCTTCAAGCTGTCAGTGAAATGCTCCCTTACATTGGCCGCCAGTGGAAAAGGACCCTGTTGGACTGGAGTTTAGTAGCAGAAGGACCCCCTTTACGTTGGTGGTCATTGGGAGAGTCAGTGATGGAAGGGCCCATGACAGTGGTGAACACTCTTTACATTGGGGGTCAGTGGAGAAGGGTCATCTAAGACTGGAGATCAGTAGGAGAAGGACCCCCTTTACATTGGTGGTCATTGGGAGAGTCAGTGATGGAAGGGCCCATGACAGTGGTGAACACTCTTTACATTGAGGGTCAGTGGAGAAGGGTCATCTTAGACTGGAGATCAGTAGAAGAAGGACCCCCTTTACATTGGTGGTCATTGGGAGAGTCAGTGATGGAAGGGCCCATGACAGTGGTGAACACTCTTTACATTGAGGGTCAGTGGAGAAGGGTCATCTTAGACTGGAGATCAGTAGAAGAAGGACCCCCTTTACATTGGTGGTCATTGGGTTAGTGGGGGAAGGGCCCCATTACACTGATGGTCATTAGTAAACATGCTCCTTACATTGGTGGCCAGTGGAAAAGGGCCATGTTACAAAGTTACATAGTTGGCGAGGTTGAAAAAAGTCCATCAAGTCCAACCTATGTGTGTGATTATATGTCAGTATTACATTGTATATCCCTGTATGACGTGGTCGTTCAGGTGCTTATCAAATAGTTTCTTGAAATCATCGATGCCCCCCGCTGAGACCACCGCCTGTGGAAGGGAATTCCACATCCTTGCTGCTCTTACAGTGAAGAACCCTCTATGTAGTTTAAGGTTAAACCTCTTTCTTCTCATTTTAATGAGTGGCCACGTGACTTGTTTAACTCCCTTCCGCAAAAAAGTGTTATCCCTATTGTGGGGGCACCAGTACGGTATTTGTAAATTTAAATCATATCCCCTCTCGAGTGTCTCTTCTCCAGAGAGAAAAAGTTCAGTGCTCGCAACCTTTCCTCATAACTAATGTCCTCCAGAACCTTTATTATCTTTGTTGCCCTTCTTTGTATTCTCTCCATTTTCAGCACATCCTTCCTGAGGACTGGTGCCCAGAACTGGACAGAATACTCCAGGTGCGGCCGGACCAGAGTCTTGTAGAGCAGAAGAATTATTGTTTTATCTCTGGAGTTAATTCCCTTTTTAATGTATGCCATTATTCTGTTTGCTTTGTTAGCAGCAGCTTGGCATTGCATGTCATTGCTGAGCCTATCATCTACTATGACCCCCAGGTCCTTTTCCATCCAAGATTCCCCCTTAGATCTTAGACTGGTAATCGGTAAGGTCAGGATCATAGGCGTGCGCACAGGGTGTGCCAGGTGTGCACAGGCACACCTTAATCACCCTGTGCAGCACAGATCCCCCCTACTGCCCTGGCTGGCTCCCATCTTTCCCCCTGCAGCGCTGCCAGCTTCCCTCTTCTCCTATTGGCTGTTGCTGCTGGGATGTTTTAGGAGTGGGGAAGGGGCCCGTAAATATGTGATTTGTTGGCCCCTTGCCTTTCTGAATGAACATCATGAGTGATCGGTAGTGTGCTTGGGCTTTGGGGTGCACACCCTAATGCAATAGGCTGTGCACACCTATGGTCAGGATCCCCATGCTTTGGTGTAAAATATTGACCAAAGCAAGTGAGAACGTCTTTACTAACCACCAATGTGAAGGAACTGCATTTTTTTCTAACCTTTTTTATTCTTCATTTCTATTCCATTTAGTATTACTAAAAATTATTTTGTTGTTACGAGTAGTCCGGGGTTTTAAATATGCAAAGTTCAACATATTCCTTAGTCTTTCATTTTATATCTGAACCATTCACAGTAATGTACTGTGAGATACAGATAAGGGGCCATATTCTGAGTAAATCTCCGCCAGCTTCGCTTAGGGCACTTACACTCCGCTGTCCCAACTTACTGGAGCAGGTGTTGTATTCCCCAACCACTTGCTCCATAAGTTGGGACAGCGGAGTGTAAGTGTCCCGGCGTAGCCTGGCGGATCTCCAAGGGGGCGGCTTCTATTCAAATGAAGCGCGCCCCCGATACAGAAGAACTGGGCATGCGCCGGGCTGCAAAAAGCCCAGTGCGCATGCTCCAGTTCTCGGCGGAAAACGTCAATGACGCCGACGTGTGCGTCATTGACGTAAAGTCGTATTCAAGAACGACTTACGTAAACGACGTATCCGACGAAAAAACACGACGGGGACCCGACGCCATCCGTAACATGGCCTACGCGAGACTTGCGGAAACTTACCCCTCATATAGCAGGGGTAAGTTTCCGCTTACGCAAACGACGTTAGCGACGGTTACGCGACGCGAACTCGTTCGTGAATCGGCGTAGAAGGATCATTTGCATACGCAAATGACTCCTTCACTTAAATGCCATCTAGCGGCGGCCGGCGTCATTGCATTTAAGATCCGCCAGTGTAAGTGACTTACAGATGGCGGATCTTAAGTGTATCTATGCAAAACTGATTCTGAGAATCAGGAGCATAGATACACGGGTCAAAAAAGGGAGTTACGATGGAGTATCCTGAGTTACTCCATCGTAACTTTACTCAGAATATGGCCCATAGTAATTATTGCCAGGGGTTCCCTGATATTAGAAGGTTATTTTAACCACTTAAGACCCGGACCAATATGCAGGTAAAGGACCTGGCCCATTTTTGCGATTCGGCACTGCGCCGCTTTAACTGACAATTGCGCGGTCGTGCGACGTGGCTCCCAAACAAAATTGGCGTCCTTTTTTCCCACAAATAGAGCTTTCTTTTGGTGGTATTTGATCACCCCCGTGGTTTTTATTTTTTGCGCTATAAACAAAAATAGAGCGCCAATTTTAAAAAAAATCAATATTTTTTACTTTTTGCTATAATAAATATCCCCCAAAAATATATATAAAAAACATTGTTTTTCCGCAGTTTAGGCCGATACGTATTCTTCTACATATTTTTAGTAAAGAAAATTGCAATAGAAAAAAGGATATAGGTGTAATCTAAATATGTAATCAAAAAACCAAAGTCTCACCACATCCCTAAATTAGAACTAATTTGTATACCCCCCAAGGGGGGTGTGTTTCCTCAGTGGGACTTTAAACTTGGGAGACTGGTTAATAAATAAAAAATAGAAAACTAACTGGTCATCAATTTGTATCAAAAAAATGTATTGTTGTTTGTAGACAACACATATAGGTCAATATTACAAAGTTAGATAAAAGCATCCAAATGACCAAAAAGGGAAGGAAATACAACCTAGGACACACCGAGGTCAGCAGCGTTTAACAATGGTGATAACAAAACATAAAAGAAAAAAGAAAAATTATTATAGCGACAGAAAATGCAAAGAGACCCTCAATGAACTGTCTATTGAGTAGAACACTCCCTTAGAACACACTTAACCCCTACAGTGCCCCCTCCTGGTTAACCCCTTTTACTGCCAGTACCATTTTACAGTAATCAGTGCATTTTTATAGCACTTTTCGCTGTGAAAATGACAATGGTCCCAAAAATGTGTCAAAAGTGTCCGATGTGTCCGCCATAATGTCACAGTCGCGGAAAAAAAACGTGTCCCGGAAAAAAGTCACGGAAAAAAATAGTCTGCAGACTATTTGTCTCCCACACGAGGAAATTTTTTTGAATGAACTTGTTTTAATGACCTTTGGATACACTGTCTTAACTGGCAAGACAGTACTTTCTATCTCCTCTTGAGAGAGATTGCATGTACTCCAACCGATTGTACTGCGACAGCCCTGCACTACCCTTGCCCTGATGAAGAGGCATCACTCTCCATAGCCTCGAAACGTTGGCACAACTGTCTCTACTCAATAGACACCTATTTTTGGTAAAAAAAATTGCAATAAGCGTTTAACGATTGGTTTGCGCAAAATTTATAGCATTTACAAAATAGGGGATAGTTTTATGGCATTTTTATTAATCTTTTTTTTTTTTACTACTAATGGCGGCGATCAGCGTTTTTTTTCCGTGACTGGAAAAAACATGAAATACCCCCTCAAGGGTGGGACTTTATAAGTGACACAAACACGTGAATGAGTAGAAAAATATATAGCAAATTTATTTAAACAATTCAAGTCAGGACATCGTACAGTGTCCTAGCAAGGATAAAAGACCACATGCAAGTGGTATACAGATCCTATTTGTAAAGCAATAAAACAGACATAAGACAAAAATTGGTCCAACCTGACAGCCGTTTCGGTATCTGTGATCCTTCTTCAAGGTGTATTACAGACGATCATTGTGTCAGAGAAATACATGTCTATTAGAAAAGAGATATATATATACATATTACATAGAAAAAATTCAACTTAAACAATATTTACAACTCAAGTGACCGAAATTGTTAAAAAAATGGGGAAGGGGAGACAAGAAAAGGACACCCATACAACTATGTCATTTATCAAAACAGATATAAGCTACTTACAGTCAATAAGATCTGTAGATAGAATCCTGTCTCAGTGTAAAAGTACGCCAAAAACAAGGGGAGAATGCTGTATATGGAGATCAATGTCTCACGGGGAGGATATACAATCATAGCCTACCAAAAAGGTCCACGCCTAGGGAAGGAAGGAAAAGAAAAAAGAAAAAAAAAAATATATATAATATGTATATATCATTATTTGTTGCATTCAAAGAGTTAAATGCAGACACACATTTATAGCAAAGAAGAGTAACCCCATAGAGCTGGTAATCCAAAAATGGAGAGTAACTTACCAGATATGGAAATCCATATAAGAGAAGGTATGCATGTGCCAGAGAACAAAAGTTCAGCCGCAAGGAGACAAACTACCCAGATTATCCTATGTTTCAGGAAGGGTGTGTGGTGACCGGGGAGGGTGAGTCCCACGGCCACACACATGCGCTTGATGGTTAGCTACTTGGTTCTTGGGGCTAGGAGCCCAGGGTCAGGTGGTATTAACCCTTAGTGAGGGCCAGATGGTATTAACCCTCTCTGTCACGTGACGCCACTGTAGTCTTGGTATACCCCGGGAAACTACAGCTCCGGGGGCCTCCGTATCCCCGCTAGTTAGGATGGTAATAATACAGTCCACAACAGGGGGTTAAAACAACAAAGGCTTTACTGGCATGAAGGCAGGTGTCAAAATCTTCACAGCTTTAAACAGAGTGTCAAAATGTTCTGCAGGCAGTCTCTGGATCACACAGCTGATAATGCTTGAGCTTAGTTGATCAGATACTGTATATACTCGGCTGCAAAAGCCGGATAGTAATTCAGGGCCTATGCTTAACTAGGCTGAAAAATAGATACACTTACTGAAGTGTCTGTAGACTTGAGGCTTTTCGCCGGAATAACGGATTGATCCGATAAATGAGCTGAAGTACTGGTTCTGTAATGTTTAGGGATACTCCACTCTTTGCTGTATTTTATCCTGGAGGCTTCAGGCCTGCACTGCTTCTCTGACTGTGTGTTGCTCTGCTCTGCCAGGAACTGAGGGAAGCATTAGACTGGCTTAAACAGGAAGTACAATCCCTTATAAGGGCCTGATGAGGCTGAAGCTCATTGGTTGAGAGCTGTGGATCATAGAGACTGCCTTGTAGGATAACATAACACAATAAGGTCTTATCTCGCATTTAATCCTCCTGACTCTAATACACTGACTTAACATGAGATGGTTGACTAAACCTCTTAAAGCTATACACACCTAATAAACGTATTATCAACCATAACAGTATATAAATCACATCATAACTATCTGAGTCCCTGCAGGGGAGATCCCACAAGCCGAGGGCCTCAATCTGACAGGGCCTACAGCAGATACCTGTACTGGGACACCACAAACCCCACCACTAAACAGAAGTCGTCCTCGACGATTAAGGCACTGACGGATTGAGGAAACGAGGTGACCTTGGGGCCACTAGAAGTCCTGAGGCATTTGTACACCAATGTCCGTTCCAGGTTCTTTGGGAAAAATAAACATATAAGAATAGGATCATATGATAGGTCCCGAGGCATTATACACATAAATGTCCCTTGCAGGCTTATTAGATAAAGTGAGATCATTATTTTGTGCAGGGTAAGTGGTTATCTGGGTCCCAGACAGAATACATATCTGTTAAACGTTATCACTCAGTTTTGAACAGTATATTATTGTTAGATCACACTTTTAAGACTGAACAGGTTTTGGATTGGGCTGCCGGAGGCTTTCTACCCAATGCCTTGGCTACTGGGGCCCTTAGGCTATTAGCTCTTCTCCCCAGAACACACTTTAATATTTGCTAGACATTTTTATTCTATGCCTGAAGTACACAATTAGACATTTCTTAGAGGATACCCTTTTTCTTTTTGTAGTGCTTAAGTGAGGGATAGGAGACTTACTGGCCAGGTATGTTCCTATACACTAAATAAGGTAAGTAGGTAACTAGTGACATATTAGTTAGTAATGATGTATACTTGAGATGTATACTAACTGAGGTGTATGTAGTCTATCTACATATATTGTAGGTATAATTAATGGATTAATCCCTATATCTTGCTGGGGGATATCCGAAATTAGGTCTGGCGGATCTACGCAACACCATTTCTGAGTTTTCTGGAGCACTGTTTTCTCCTTGAACACTTGCTTCTTCTGGACTGACGGCTGCACCTTCATCTTGGACAATGGGGGCCAGTGATGGCTCTTGACTTATGGAGCTTTCTCCCACATTAGAAGGTTCTGATGGGACTGCAGCAGGTGAGCGGATGGCTGGAGTAAACTCTGGAGCTTCTGGTGCCAAAACTGAGGTGGATGGAATAGAACTGATTGGCACATAACCAAAGAAGATGTTTTGATCAGAAGGGAAGAGAGGATCATCTTCGAACATCAGGAGTGGCCTCTCAGGCTCAACTGGCTTGGTGGGCTGCACTTGTGCTGGCTGAACTGGAGGTGGAAGACTTGGTGGTGCAGAAGGAGGCACCAACACAGGCAGGTTCCCTTTGTGACACAGCTTGATCCGGTTTCGGTGGACAACTTGTGGTTCATATCCGGCTTTTTGAACTGAGTAGACATCAGAGTCCGGGTAAGGGATGGAAATCACTGTGTATGGTTCAGTTTCCCAAAGGGAGTCCAACTTATGGGTTCTAGGATGCTTCTTCAGCCAGACTTTATCACCAACTTGCAACGGCTGGGCAGAGGCATGGCGGTTGTAGTCCTGTTGCTGCCTATAGTGTGCCTCGCCCATCTTTTTGTTGACTATCTCTCTCGCTTCCTGAATCCTTTTCTGATGTTCCGAGACCCACTCCGAAGAGGCTTGGGGGGAGTGGTTGAAAGGTGCTTGAAGTCCAAAGACCCTGTCTTTAGGCAGTTGACCGTGTCGGCCCATCATGAGGTAAAATGGAGTATAACCAGTGGAACAGTGGATGGTATTGTTGTAGATTTCCAACAATTCAGGCATTAGTTGAGGCCACTCTTCAGGTCGGGATACAGAAGCCGCTCTCAGCATGTGGATAAACACCTGGTTGATCCTCTCACAGAGTCCATTCCCTTGCGGATGATAGGCAGTGGTCCTGAGTTTCTTACAAGCATGGAACTGGCACAATTCTTGAAACAGTTGGGCCTCAAAGGCCGGACCTCGGTCGGACAAGACAGTTTCAGGACATCCAAGTATCTGTACCCAATGGGTGTAGAACTTCTGGGCTGTCGTCTTGGCTGTTAAGTCTTTGACTGGCACAACCACTACCCACTTGGAATAGTGATCCACCATGGTGAGAGCATATGAATACCCGGACCGGGTAGGTGACAGCTTGACATGATCCAAGGCGACCAATTGGTTGGGCCTCTCGCTCTGAATGGAATGGAGAGGTGCTCGCGCATTCTTGCGACCATTCTTGGTGATATTGCAGACTGCACACTCACTGCACCACTTTTCAACGTCGCTCCTCATTCCAATCCAGTAGAACCGGCGTCGGATGGTGGCTTCTGTTTTATGGACCCCAAAGTGTCCTGACTGGTCGTGGTAGGCATTCAATACCATGGCGGCATCTCTCCGAGGGATCAGAATTTGGTGTAGCCTTTCACCCGACACTGGGTCCAAGAAGTTCCTGTACACCATTCCTTTGTGCACAAATAGTCTTTTCCTCTGACGCCACAATCGCTTCAATTCGTAGTCATTCTGGCCCCGTCGTAACCGGGGAGGTACCCTCCTGGTCAATAAATACTCCTGCAGATCTCCCATAGTCTGACTTTCTTCCTGTAGGGTCCTCCAGGTATACAGGTCTTCCTGGATTGCTTTAGACCCAGATTCACTCCCCTCGCGGGTGACGACCACATCCTGATTCACGAATCTTTGATAGAAGGGAGGCATCTCCACATCTTCCCACTTGTCCTCCACTGGGGGATCTTCGCCAGGAGCCATGCGTGATAGCACATCCGCATTAATATTAGACTTGCCACTTCGGTACTTGATAGAGAAGTCATAGTTGGCCAGTCTGGAGGCCCATCTTTGCTCAAGGGCACCTAGTTTAGCGGTGTTCAGGTGAGCCAGGGGGTTGTTATCGGTGTAGACCGTGAATGAGGTGGCTGACAAATAGTCCTTAAATTTTTCGGTGACTGCCCACACAAGGGCCAGGAGCTCTAACTTGAAGGAACTGTAGTTAGAATCATTCTTCTCAGCCCCTCGCAGATTCCGGCTGGCGTAAGCTATCACCCTCTCTTGTTTTCCCTGCATCTGGGACAACACTGCCCCGAGTCCTTCAAAGCTGGCATCTGTATACAGTCGGAAAGGCTGAGTATAATCCGGATAGGCCAGGATGGGAGGCTCTGTCAATAGATGTTTTAGAGCCTGGAAGGCCACCTCTTGCTCTTTGGACCATTCCACAGGCAGCTTGCCATTATAGTTCCCCTTCGCCGTGCCTCGCAGGAGAGAGGTCAATGGCTCGGCAATTTGTGCAAAATGAGGAATAAAGCGGCGGTAATATCCTGAAAATCCTAAGAAGCTCCGAATATCCTTAACGGTGCGTGGGATAGGCCAATTCTTGACAACTTCGACTTTAGCTGGATCAGGTTGGACCCCTTCGGCACTGACGACGTGGCCCAGGTAATGTACTTGTGGCTTGAGTAGGTGGCACTTGGAGGGTTTGACTTTCAGACCATGCTGGATCAGTACTTGGAAGACGTCGGACAGGTGAGTCAAATGTTCCTGATAGGATTTGGAATACACAATCACGTCATCCAGGTAGAGTAGGACACTCTGGAAGTTAAGGTGTCCCAGACATCTCTCCATCAGCCGTTGAAAGGTAGCTGGGGCATTGCACAGCCCAAAGGGCATACTTTTAAATTCGAAAAGACCCATGGGGGTGACAAAGGCTGTTTTCTCCCTGTCTTCGACGGCCATGGGCACCTGCCAGTATCCGCTGGTCAGATCCAATGTAGAGAAGTAGGCCGCAGAACCCAACGCGGTGAGTGACTCCTCAATCCGGGGGAGAGGGTATGCGTCTTTATGGGTGATGTCGTTCAACTTCCTGTAATCAACACAGAAACGGATGGTCCCATCCTTCTTCTTAACTAACACCATGGGTGCTGCCCAGGGACTCTGGCTCTCTTGTATTACATCTGCCTCCTTCATGTCGGTTAACAGTTTCTTGACGGTTTGGTACATGCCTGGTGCCACAGGCCGATGCCTTTCCTTGATGGGGGGTTTATCGCCGGTCAGGATTCGATGCTTAATCATGGAGGTTTTTCCAAAATTGGTTGGGTGTTTGCTGAAGGCACTCTGGCACTCCTTCACTACCTCGATGACCCCTTCGACTTGTTCTGGTGGGGTGAGAGATCCTCCTATTTGCAGTTGGCGCCACCAAGGTTCTGGAGAATTTTCGGTAGCCCCTGACACGGTTTGGGCACTCAGCTGTTGGGCCGCCTTCCGTGAAGAGAGTATGTCACTGGAGTCCAAGAAAACAAGTTGGGCCACTGGAGTGTACTTTGGTAGGGTGGTGGCTACGCCGGACAAATTAACTAGGCGGACTGGGACCCGTCCATTCACCACCGTCACTAGGCTCCTTGCAGCTCGGACCAAAGGAAAATCTTCAGATTGTATGGGCTCCAGTAAGGCCTGATAGTCCTGATTCCTTACACCAGGGCGCGCCCGACACCACAAAATTGTCTCTGTGTTCGGCTGCAGGGTCACGGGCCTCATGTCTTGGATCCGAACTTTACCGATTTCTCCTCTCCGGTTCGCGAACTTCTGTTCTGCTTTCAGAATTTTGAGATGGTGTTGCGCAGTCCTCTGACCTGAGGAAGACATGTGGGGGAGAGAGGCATGCAAGGCATCCAAAATATCACTGAAGCAATGTCTCATTATATTCATCCCCAATATAAACTCTGTGGCCCCTGGTACCGTGACATTAGTGACAATTATACCTTGACCTCTAAGTGTGTGACCTCTCAGCTGAATAGTGGGCTCCCAGTACCCATGTCTGGGAATTGGTTTCCCGTTCCCTGCCAGGACACTAAAATCCATATCATCTGGTTCACACAATGAATCGACATTCCAGTACCTATAGAATAGGCCCTTAGAGATGGTAGACACCTGCGAGCCTGTATCAATCAGGGCCTGCAGTTGGACACCATCTATGGTAACATTTACATAGGGGCAGGATGCAATGTATAAGGACTGTCCTGAGTATATTGGCTCTTCTGCTGGACCTGTGATTCGTTTTCCTGAGGGCCGGTCCTCGACCTCAGGGGACGCCCGTTTAAAGCCCAGCATTGCATCTTCCAATGACCGGGTTTGTCACAGAAATCACAGTAAGGCCTACTAGAGGGTCCCGAGCGAGGCCCGCTAGAGCGGGGAGGAGGGGCAGGAGTAGGTCTCCTAGTCTCTGGAGGCTCTCTAAGTACCCGAGTGGTGTGATTAGCCAACTCCTTTACCACTTGGGTAAGCTGGGCAATATGTTGTCTAACCTCTTGAATCTCAGTAATTGTAGTGGAGGCCAGGGTGACAGCCACGGGTGCGGGGGCTGGTGGTAACAGTGGTGCAGGGCACGCCGCCGCACCCATGGGTTCCGTTTTAGGGTCAGGATGCTCCTCGGGGCTTGCCCCCTGCTCTATAACTTGAAGGGCTAGGCGCTTAAAGGCAGAAAAAGACATATTGGGGTTCTGTACAGCTAACATCTTTAATTGCGCCTTGTCCCATTTATTTTGGACCCCTTCTATGAATCTATCCATCAATAGTTTGTTACCCTGGTCAGGGGTGATATTGTCCAGTTTCTGGACTGCCTCCAGGGCATTCTGCAAGGCTACTGCATATGCCCTTAGTGTTTCCCCCGGCTTTTGTCGCCTCTCGTACAGCCTGAGGCGGACCTCTGAGGGTGAGTGGGACTCAAATACCTGATGTAATCCCTCGAAGATCTGATCTACTGTGGTCTTCTCAGAAGTGGGCCAGGTACGGACTTCCTCACGTGCAGGTCCCTGCAACTGTCCCAAGAGCAACAGCACCTGTTGGTTAGGGGGGAGAGAGTAGAGAGAGAAAATGCTTTGGAAGCTCTCCTGGAAATCCTTGAGGGAAAAGGGATCCCCTCTGTAGTTAGGCAACACAGGCTTCCCCAGGTAGAATGGGGGGGCCCCACTGTCATGACGTCGTACTGGAGGTGATCCCGGAGGGGTAGCTTGTGCAGGAGCCGCAAGAGGATCTGGTACATCACCTGCATCTGGTGATCTTGGGGCTGACATGTTGTAGCCTTGTTTGAGTGCGCTGTCACTTTAAGAAACTTTGAGAGCGCTGTCTTTGAGTGCGCTGTCACTTTAAGAAACTTTGAGAGCGCTGTCTTTGAGTGCGCTGTCACTTTAAGAAACTTTGAGAGCGCTGTCACTTTAAGAAACTTTGAGAGCGCTGTCTTTGAGTGCGCTGTCACTTTAAGAAACTTTGAGAGCGCTGTCACTTTAAGAAACTTTGAGTGCGCTGTCTTTGAGTGCGATGTCGTTGAGTGCGCTGTCTTTGAGTGCGACGTCTTTTATTGCCGGACACGTTGCTATGGCTGCGCCCGGCAACTTCCTTTTTTTTTTTTGGTCCGGTCAGCAATTGTTTCCTCCGTGCAACACAGAGTGGATTCTCTAGTTCCGGCTTGCACACTGAAGAGGCGTCACCGCCGGGGCTTGACTGGGCGGAGCTGCGACCGCTCCCGCGCGCGGGAAATGCTGGAAACAATTTAACCCCTTCAGGTACAGACTTTCTCCACTTAACAATGGCAGCTAACAGTCTTTCCTTCACCTCCCCCACCACTTGTATATGCGCCTCGCTGAGTAAATTACTTTCAATGACACAGTTCAGATTCTGGGGGGGGGAGGACTTGCTTTAGTGGCTGAATGGTTAAGGCGTACACCCGTATCCTGTTCGTGACGCCAGAAAACGATGTGGTGACCGGGGAGGGTGAGTCCCACGGCCACACACATGCGCTTGATGGTTAGCTACTTGGTTCTTGGGGCTAGGAGCCCAGGGTCAGGTGGTATTAACCCTTAGTGAGGGCCAGATGGTATTAACCCTCTCTGTCACGTGACGCCACTGTAGTCTTGGTATACCCCGGGAAACTACAGCTCCGGGGGCCTCCGTATCCCCGCTAGTTAGGATGGTAATAACACAGTCCACAACAGGGGTTAAAACAACGAAGGCTTTACTGGCATGAAGGCAGGTGTCAAAATCTTCACAGCTTTAAACAGAGTGTCAAAATGTTCTGCAGGCAGTCTCTGGATCACACAGCTGATAATGCTTGAGCTTAGTTGATCATATACTGTATATACTGGGCTGCAAAAGCCGGATAGTAATTCAGGGCCTATGCTTAACTAGGCTGAAAAATAGATACACTTACTGGAGTGTCTGTAGACTTGAGGCTTTTCGCCGGAATAACGGATTGATCCGATAAATGAGCTGAAGTACTGGTTCTGTAATGTTTAGGGATACTCCACTCTTTGCTGTATTTTATCCTGCAGGCTTCAGGCCTGCACTGCTTCTCTGACTGTGTGTTGCTCTGCTCTGCCAGGAACTGAGGGAAGCATTAGACTGGCTTAAACAGGAAGTACAATCCCTTATAAGGGCCTGATGAGGCTGAAGCTCATTGGTTGAGAGCTGTGGATCATAGAGACTGCCTTGTAGGATAACATAACACAATAAGGTCTTATCTCGCATTTAATCCTCCTGACTCTAATACACTGACTTAACATGAGATGGTTGACTAAACCTCTTAAAGCTATACACACCTAATAAACGTATTATCAACCATAACAGTATATAAATCACATCATAACTATCGGAGTCCCTGCAGGGGAGATCCCACAAGCCGAGGGCCTCAATCTGACAGGGCCTACAGCAAATACCTGTACTGGGACACCACAGGTGGATTGCTGGGTGATCGCAAGCAGAGATCACTGGAAAAAGGAATTTAGGAGTATATATAAATAATATGTATGGCTAGTCTGGTGAAGTGTGCATAAAGGCACAGCACCAAAAACAAACAATAAGCCAAAAATCAACGAGTGGTCCTACCTGCATGTGAGAAGTCTCCATAAGTCCAGCAGACGCCATGACAGTCAGAGACAATAGTGTCTGCAATGGGCTTAAATAGAGTCCATTGGTGGCTATGGCGCATTCGCGCGCGTGCACGTGCTGCGTAGTGACGCAATCCTCCCCGTGAACACAGAGACATTGATCTCCATATACAGCATTCTCCCCTTGTTTTTGGCGTACTTTCACACTGAGACAGGATTCTATCTACAGATCTTATTGACTGTAAGTAGCTCATATCTGTTTTGATAAATGACATAGTTGTATGGGTGTCCTTTTCTTGTCTCCCCTTCCCCATTTTTTTAACAATTTCGGTCACTTGAGTTGTAAATATTGTTTAAGTTGAATTTTTTCTATGTAATATGTATATATATCTCTTTTCTAATAGACATGTATTTCTCTGACACAATGATCGTCTGTAATACCCCTTGAAGAAGGATCACAGATACCGAAACGGCTGTCGGGTTGGACCAATTTTTGTCTCATGTCTGTTTTATTGCTTTACAAATAGGATCTGTATACCACTTGCATGTGGTCTTTTATCCTTGCTAGGACACTGTATGATGTCCTGACTTGAATTGTTTAAATAAATTTGCTATATATTTTTCTACTCATTCACGTGTTTGTGTCACTTATAAAGTCCCACCCTTGAGGGGGTATTTCATGTTTTTTCCATAACTCTAGGGATGTGGTGACTTACAAACACTGACATTCTCCTGATTGTGGGGTCCCTCTTTTTCATTTTTTCCGTGACTGTGACATTATGGCGGACACATCGGACACTTTTGACACATTTTTGGGACCATTGTCATTTTCACAGCGAAAAGTGCTATAAAAATGCACTGATTACTGTAAAAATGACACTGCCAGTAAAGGGGTTAACCAGGAGGGGGGCACTGTAGGGGTTATGTGTGTTCTAAGGGAGTGTTCTTACTGTGGGGGGGGCGTAGCTGTGCGTGTGACGTTACTGATCGTCATTCCCTAACACAGGGAACAGACGATCACTGACAGCCACACTAGGAAGAACAAGGAAGGTTTGTTTACACTCACCTCTCCCCGTTCCTCTGCTCTGTGACCCGATCGCGGGACACCGGCGGCGATCGGGTACGCGGGTCCCGCAAGCACGGTCACCGAGGACAGGACCGGGTCACGAGCGAGCCGCCGGTGGCACCCTCGCGACCCACGGCTGGGCATCTTAAAGGGGACGTACCTGTACGTCCATGTGCCCAGCCGTGCCATTCTGCCAACGTAAATAGTCGTGCGGCGGCCCTTAAGCGATTAAGGGTCCCCTGTGTTAAAAAGGCTGAGAAATCCCTGAATGCCTCATACACACGACCAGTTTTCCCATTGGGAAAACTGCCATGACAGCTTTTGGCCGGGAAAACCGGCCGTGTGTATGCTCCATAGCAGTTTTACCGTCAGGAAAACCGATGGGAATCCCGGCGGTAAAAATTAGAACATGTTTTCTTTTTTCCCGCCGGGATTCCCGGCAGTTTTTAAGCCGGCAGTTTTTCTATGGGGAAAGCCTGCGATGGAGCATACACACGACCGGGTTTCCCGACTAAAGCTCTCATGGCGGTTTTCCTGGCAGGACAACCGGCCGTGTGTGGGGGGAAAAAGCTACCGAGCAGATTCTCGGTCTTCCCCTTGGTCTTCCCCTTGGTTTTCCCTGCGGACTTTTTACCGCACGGAAAACCGATCGTGTGTACAAGGCATTAGAGGCTACAAGTTACTATTTCAACACCTATAGCCCAGGCATGGACCACTATTGTTACAATCGGGAAACCTGCCCTGAAAAACATCATGCAGCTATCAATGGATTACTTGCGTGTTAGATAGGAAGTGGATGTAAATGAGCTGTAGAAGATCGGCAGCACTAAGAATGAAAAAAATAAAAAATAAAAGTTTAAAAGAATCCTTGCTTACAGAATTACTAGGCACATTTTAGCACTTGTGCTTATATCAATGGAGAGGGGAGGGAAGCGGTAAGACCCTGCTGGTAATGGTCATACTGGGAGGGAACAATGGGATTAGAACAGGATTTCTAACTGGTCTAGAACCGGCGCAGCTTTATAATAAGAATAAACTCTATTTACTCCGTAGTGTGAAAACCATGGAAAAGCTGTGACCTCCCGCATGACAGAATAATATTATTTCTGTAACAGACATGCTGATCCCAGTGCGGTGGGATCGGCAGAGTGTACCCTTTTATAGGATTTCTAATAAGAGTAAATTATAATGCCATTAAATCCCTTTTCTTTGCCCGTAGATTCCCTGTAATGTTAAAATGAGATTTAATGTTAATTACACACCAGGGTAATAATGAAAGGAGTTGTAGAAGTGAAGAACAAAAGGGAGCAGATGAAAGCGACGATCAGATAAGACACTCTGTGCTTTTTAGGCCCCCAATAAGCTGAGATTTTACCATATAGGAAATGCTGACTCCCTGGTTACAAATCATTGCCCTGCTGTATATTACAGATTGGAGATATGGCTGCGCTGCATTGCGTGAGGCCTCATCTACATCAGTGCACTTTGTCTGCAGTTTGTGCGTTTATATCATGTACACATGTAGATGCTGCTGTTAAAGGGTATGTACAGTGTTTTGGCTTTATTAATTCATTATTTATGGTTTGTTTACTTATGTTTATTAGCCTATATATATAGTCGGCCGTCTTTAACGCAGGGCAAACGTGGCACATGCCCTGGGCCCAGGGGTCAAGTCCTGGGGAAAAAAGTGTGGGAACTCCCACCCAAGATCCACTCCCCCACCAAAAAAAAAAAATTATACGCTCATATGCATAATTACTAAACCGCATGTTTTTTTGTTTTTTTTTCGATCCAATGTACCTTAGTAATCCTTTATGTTACTGGCCGCTTCCTGTATATGGATTCATCGGGCAGTGTGTGGGTATTCCGTCACTTCCTCAATGCCGCAATGTCTGACACTACCCGATGAATCCATATACATGAAGCGGCCAGTAACAAAGGATTACTAAGGTTCGCCTGCCCCTGACAGTGGCTCGAGCTGGGCATCGCCGCTTAGTGAAGGATTGGCTCTGGCGGCTCGGCTGCTCTAGTCCTGCAATGGGAACTGCGTTCCTGCTGTGAAAAAAGTGCAGGAACTTCGTTCCCACGCGTTCCCGCAGGACTTGAGCCCTGATTGGCATCTTCAGGGCAGACTGCAGGTTCCAGCAATACTCCTAGGCTGTAGAAGGACCCTGAATCTGGATGTTCATTAGTTGACACTCCGGTCTTAGCATTTTTCAGCAGGATAGCAGGGCAGACAATGCTACCACGAACAGAGCAAAGACCAGCCAACAGTATCTACCCCTCTCTCGGTCCAGACCCCTGACCCTTTTATAATACACAGAACCCCTGGGTTGGACCCAAAAAAGCCTGCCAAGAAAGAACCGGGAAAAACATTTAACATTAAACCTCCCGACTGGGGCAGCATAAAACTCTGTCTTCTATCTATCCAATAATTATAAAAATGACAACAAAAACAGCAGCATCAGCATAGGAAGAGGAGCAGAGAATACAATGATCCAGTTAATATGAGTCAGTTTCTTATGTGACAGATTTAACAGACTAACCTCACGTCTGCTTCCACCTGAGAGTCGCAGGAAACCTGGAAGGCAATCTGTCGCTGAGACCGTGGCGAGCTGTGGCCGTGTTCCAGAATGTGCAGTCATATGCTAAACTCATCAAGGTAAAGCTTCCATATGGCGGGGGATGAGGACTGAGCATTGTAGTTATAGTTTGTGCACACTAACTTTTACGTTAGGATTCCACGGAACACAAATACATTTCCATAAAATCTTCAGTAATGCCAACAGGTAAGCAATGAAGAATGACAAACACGTGCAACAAATTTCTCTTCAACTGAACTTCATGTCTTACCTGGTATTGATTTCCTGTTCCAAAATATGCAATCAAGTAATTATTTACGATGGTTATGTGATGGAGTGGCTAAATATTGTTTTAGAATATAGATTGTTATTGGAGCGGTGGACCCTCGTCCAGGTAGGTATTGCAATTCTTGGTTCAAATTTTAATTCCATTAGGGACAGTTCTCAAAAATCCAGCAGGCAATACATGTAGTTGTAAATTAATAACAGAAAGTGTAGTAGAGAGAGGAGAACGCAAACGTATACTTGAAAATCCATTAGATTTTATTCATGTCAATAGTAGAAAAGAGAAATTTCCAAAGTTTTTTGGGGGCTTCACCATTCCTCGTTCATCAGGCCTAAAAACACTGAAGATGATTGGGGAATGGAGACCAGTCCCCTACTGGTCACCCATGAACAGGAAAATTTGGACTATCTCGTTACCAGTTTGGTATCTCTGCTACCGAGATAGTCAATATTCTCCTGTTCGTGAGTGACCATTAAGGGCTGGTCTCTGTAACGGCTACCCCCTAGTAGGGAGGGTATCTGCCGTTGGAGACGTCCTTTTCCCTGTCAAGTTGCGATATGCAGGTACAGCCGGTATATCCCATCCACGAGATCCAGAGAGAGAGTCAGGTTCAGCTGTAAAATGAGCAGAATAGTAATCCCATCGAACGCCCTTTCAAGAACGAGACGGGGCTACGTTTTGAAGGGTCAAGTAGGACTCTTTTTTAATGGTTCACTCTGAGATTTTATACAGTCTTCAAGGCATATGAACAATCAAACTGTCCCCACCCACACATCACACCATGGGGAAGCTTCAATCACATTCTTTGAGCTAATTACTAAACATTCCTTCATTAACATAACTCAAACAAAACACCATCACACAATGATCTCCTTCCAATCCACATCTCTAGACAGACGTTCTGTTTCCGACAAGTACATTCCACACATAAACAGTATTTATCATACATAACACCTTTACACAAGGGACAATGAAATGTCTAGGAGTCTATGCAATTAACACCTTTCAAAAGAATGTGTCCCCACATTGAATAGCCAACAACTTGTGATATCTCCAGACATCCTGCAAACATGGATTATGATTCACTTGCCACCCCATCTCCTGGCTCAATCTGTGCCCAAAAGTCACTCTACAATTAACCCTTTGTATGCCTCACTGCATGATGATTATAGATTATAGATGTCCAGGCAGAATACATAGTTCCGTTACACTGCTCCCCTTTTGTGGAACACTCCGGCAGACCCGGATTGATCCTTTTTGGGTCAACTTGGGGATGTCCAGTCTGCTGTTAGGGTAAAAGTTCCGTTTGCCGGGATAAACCATCCGCATTGCCATTTGGCTTACCAGGTCGGTAGCTGAGGGTGAAGGTGAATAATGGAATTCAGTTCTGGAACAGTCACTTGCTTTGCTCTCTCAATGGCTCCCAAAACCTGTTGCTGATGCTCTTGGGACAGATAAGGCACCACCTGGATGCAAATGCCATTTAATCTTTTGACAATTTCCGCCTGTTTGTACATTTCAATGTTCAAGCCACGGGACATCTCATAATACATGACATAGTGTCGTTGCATCTCTGATTTCTCACTGGTCAACTTGTCACATTCCCATTTTAGACTGTGATATTGTGCCGGATCTACAGTACATGTCGGGGAAGGTAGTCTCACCCGGGTCTCAGCAGCAAGCAAGTTGATTCCAGCAACGCGGGTGGTCACGGGACAAGCAGCAGGTGTAGGTAAATAAGTCAGAGGGTCAATGTCGTTGCCCAGCACAACCTCGCCAGGTAGGTTGTCCATGATACCAACTGTGGTCTTTCCTGACCCGGCTCCCCAGTCCAAGTGCACCCGGTGCGGTGGGTATGCGAAATACAGCACCCCCTGCGACCCGGACGGCAACTGTGCGAGTGGACACGTTCTCTGACTTTACCAGATGTTTTTGAATCAAAGTGATAGTAGTCCCAGTATCTCTTAGGCCTTGTGCTACTTGTCCATTCACCCGTACCTCCTGATGGTGATGCTGACGGTTATTGGTTGTGAGGTAGAGACTTTTTGTACCATTCCTTCTCCACTTTTATGGATTTATAGATTAATTTCTATTTTCCATATATACTACTTTTTTATATTGTATATTCCTAGTTGTATACACAATTATTTTTCTCTCAGAATTGCAAACGTGCACATGTGTACTAATTTTTTTATATTTTTTTATTATTTTGATACCTGGGTTAGATGGGTGGCTTGCATTACTGGAGGGATGCAAAGCTATTCATTTACCCACACTTATGTTATTAATGTTGTGGATTTTCCATTGAATGTCTACAAGCTACATATAATATATTTTTATAATTTTTTTTAACTTATATCTATTGTCTAGTTAATATTTATTTTCTAGCCATTTATATGTAGTGGTTTGGCTTGCGAAATGGCCTTTTATTATACATTGCTCCATTCTGGAGCTTAAACGTGCACATCCGGAGGGATGCGAGTGTAGTATCTTTTAACATCCCCCGGTTCTCTGGTACTTGCTAGTTTTTTTTTGGTTAAATCTATTTGCTGTTTGCCTTTTGTGTTTTTTGAGTTGATCTAGCAAATACTTAAACTTCCGCTGTTGTATAGCTACTATTTAAAAATTATTATAGAACATGACTGCTACGTTTTGTTTATGGCTTAAACGACACCGCGGCTGCTTCTCATTTACCCTCTGAATTTAGACCAATCAGTAGCCTCCATGAGACTACATTTACCATCATGCACCAGTGATCGGGCACGCCCCCCTGAAGACGTTGTACCTGACGAAACGTACGTCGGAGGCGGACCCGATCACGAGACGTGCCTCCCTGCCCATACGAGCTGCCAGCTGGGACGCCGAGCCGTGCTGCGGAGACAGCACCGGATCAGACGACCCTATTCATTACCGCACCGCAAGGTAGTGGTGACACGCCAGCAGCCCCAGTGCCGGGTAGGCACTTTTAGAAGTAAGAGGCCATCTGGGCCATTTGTCTTTTTGATTTTTTTAATTTTATGTACAATAAATTTTAAAGTGGTATCACACTATTGGCATCTCCATTTGCCTTTTTTTCATTATATATCCCATCTGGAATCCCTGGCATTGAGGCTTACTAGTGATCTCCTGTCCGATGTGCATGCAGGCACAATCCTGCATATGTCTAGCTGACTATTGTTTAACTACAATAGTCCATTTATTCTGGTAAGCACATTCGTTTGCTTTAACACCAATTAGAGGGTGATTAAGAAGATTGGATTTGTTGGTGACGGCTTTCCTTTTTGCACATAAAGAACACTCAAGAAAGAAGATTTGTTTTTTCTTTTCTTTTCATTCACATGTGATACATTGTTTGAACACTTATTGGGACTATGTTTATAGATTCCTTTGGACACAGAGACACTTTTGGAATGTAGTATTATTCAATTATATATATACTCAGATATAGTTTAAATTAATTTATTTTAATTTATCTTTCCACAATTAACCATTTATTATCACTGAGTGGTTGAGCGCCCTCTACACGTTTTTGCATCTGGAGAGGCAGCTTGTATTGGGTCTGCCTCATACAAAATTTACAGACATTCCTCAGGGCCCACCTCGGTCTCTAGGCAGTGGGCCGCAGAGGGACGTGATGGAGTGACCTCTGTGTTGGGTGTTGTGCGTCTCCAGTTGTTATTTGTAGCTCTCAAAGGGCAATAACAAGCAATATGTCCTGTGTTGCTGCAGTGATGGCACGTCACCCTTGACGAATCCTGGGGGTAGTTGTTAGGCCCCTGAGGGCGTGGTGGGACTGGAGCCCGAAACTCTGGGCGTGGGGTGACGGTTGGTGTACGCGGTTCTACCTTATGAGCCAGCCGTGTAGTATCCTGGCTTACTTTCCTTGTTTCTGCGTACTCATCTGCTAGCCGAGCCGCCTCGTTTAAGTTAGCAGGACGGCGATCTCGTACCCAGTCTTGTATGTCTGCGGCCAGGTCTTGGAAGAAATGTTCCATTAGGAACAGCTGCAATACTTCCTCCCCGGTGTTGGACTTGCACCCTTGGACCCAAAGGGATGCCACCCATTGTAACCGGTTGGCCCATTCCATGTGGGAGTCCACAGCCTCCTTCTTGGACTCCCGGAAGCGACGGCGGTAGGCTTCTGGAGTTACGGCGTATCGGGTTAGCAGCGCCTTTTTTAACTTGCTGGTATTGTAAAATATCCTCAGGAGCAAGAGCCCGAAAGGCTTCATTGGCTTTGCCCGACAATTTCCCAGACAAAATAGTGACCCATTGGTCTGGTGGTACCTGGTGTAGTGAGCACTGCCTCTCAAAATCAGCCAAATATCCATCTATTTCCTCCTCACTTTCTACAAAAGCTTTAAATGCAGTGAACGGTATTTTCTTTCCTGTAGCCGTGGGTGGGGGAGTAGGAACTGCATGTGTAATGGGCTGTCTCGCTCTTACCAGTTCCAGTTCTTGTCTCCTCTTAGTTTGTATCTCCTCCCTTGCTTCCCGGAAAAGCTGGTTGATTAGTTCCACGGACGTTTCTGGATACAAGGATAATCTCCGCTGTACAATCCCAGTAATTATATCTTCTTCGCTGACAGGTGCAAGGGGCTCAGTTCCTTCCATGGATCCATCCATTTCGTCCAGCTCCAGCAGGTCAGCTATCAGCTCCCTCCGTGGTCTGTTGCTGGCACTCCTACCACGACTCTCCAATAAATCTTTTAGTGTGGATCTTTTCAGCCTGGCGTACTGCGACTCCATTCAGAACTTGCTGTCTGGATAAAAGGACCATCCCGCTGCTGCCAACCAATGTAACGGCTACCACCCCCTAGTAGGGAGGGTATCAGCCGTTGGAGACGTCCTTTTCCCTGGCAGGTTGCGATATGCAGGTACAGTCGGTATATCCCATCCACGAGATCCAGAGAGAGAGTCAGGTTCAGCTGTAAAATGAGCAGAATAGTAATCCCATCGAACGCTCTTTCAAGAACGAGACGGGGCTACGTTTTGAAGGGTCAAGTAGGACTCTTTTTTAATGGTTCACTCTGAGATTTTATACAGTCTTCAAGGCATATGAACAATCAAACTGTCCCCACCCACACATCATACCGTGGGGAAGCTTCAATCACATTCTTTGAGCTAATTACTAAACATTCCTTCATTAACAGAACTTAAACAAAACACCATCACACAATGATTTCCTTCCAATCCACATCTCTAGACAGACGTTCTGTTTCCGACAAGTACATTCCACACATAAACAGTATTTAGCATACATAACACCTTTACACAAGGGACAATGAAATGTCCAGGAGTCTATGCAATTAACACCTTTCAAAAGAATGTGTCCCCACATTGAATAGCCAACAACTTGTGATATCTCCAGACATCCTGCAAACATGGATTATGATTCACTTGCCACCCCATCTCCTGGCTCAATCTGTGCCCAAATGTCACTCTACAATTAATCCTTTGTATGCCTCACTGCATGATGATTATAGATGTCCAGGCAGAATACATAGTTCCGTTACAGTCTCCATTCCCCAATCTTTTTTAATATTGTTTGGATGATGGTACCCTTAAATTCTCCTATATAGCCAACTCTACTAGAGGCCCATTTTTTCTGAGGCATAAAAACACAACACATAAATCTTTCTTAAAGGGCACAGTCTTTCTGGCAGCAGATAGTAGATCCCCACAACAGCAGCTCACCAGTCCCAGCGATATAGCAGCTCACCATCCAGTCACATTAGTCCATTCTCTGCTCTACACTCCCAAACTCAGCGCTCCAGATCCCACTCGGGTGGTGTTTTGCAGCCTGATAAAGTGCAACTATATCTCCTTCTCCTGACAATCTCAATCTGGGAAATGCAGTTTAAAAGCTCTTGATTACAGTAGAGTCTTCTCCTCTGGACTACAGTTCCCACAGTGCAGTGCTTCCTGCCTCAGTCTAACTCTGCCTGCTCAACGCCTCCCTCTTCTTGCTGATATAGCTGTTAACCAGTTCAGCACTGCAGGGAAGCGGCTACAGCCAGTGTTTTTCACACTTTCCTTTCTTAGCCAAGTACCTGGCTACATGTACTTAAAGAGGAACTGCACCCTGACAACATTTTGCTCCCACTGCTTCTCTTCTGTTTTGCCATCCTGAAAGATCCCACACTTGCACAGATGTTCCCCTGGTCTCTGCCAGGTGTTTTGGAACCCATCATTTACTGTGGTTGCCATGAGTAACAGCAAAGTCTGTAGCACATATCTCACTGTAGTTAGCAGGGTTAGGACAGTCCTTGGCATCAGTTGTAATTGGGAAAATGAAAGAGGCCTCACCGCAGGCACCGGCTGGCTTACCTCAATCACCATGGGCAACAGCAGATATTTTTGTGCACACTTTGCTGTATTTAGCTGGATTTTGAAGCATAGAGTCACTTTTCCCAGCTACAAGCAGACTGCTGGGCATATTTGTAATCCAAGGGCATGATCGCCCATGTGGTTGCCATGGGTTATAGCACACATGTTATAGTCCAAAGTCCCAGTGTCCAGCTATTCTCCTGTGGCTACTGATCCCAGCACCACCTCTTCAGGCACTGCCATCACTCCTGACTGCAGCCGCCCCTTTCATTAGCCCTTCTGGCTAATCTTCCACAGTCCTCCCTGACTAACTCTACAACCATCTTAGACTGTCACTCATCAGTCCTCTCAGGCTGTCTTCTCCCTGGAGATCTTGTGGACATGCTCGCTGGCTCCTTCTGTCCTCACACCTGCTCCCATGCCACTGGACATTACTCCTCTTTGGGTTATCAGAGGATCCCTCCTGCATCCAGGCTCCCAGACCAAAGGTCACCCCCCCTTGCCCAGTCTTCTCCGCTGTTGTCCCCCTATGTTCTTCTTCGGATGTTGAATCAACGCTCGCCCCCCGCTCTAATGCCAGGTGTGCCACTACTTATATTGGCATTGGGCGGGGTCACCGGAGGCCCACCCCTTATGACGTCACGACCCATCATGCCCTGGGCGGTGACAACATAAGGGGAAGGGTCTATGGGTGACGTCACGCGGCGACCCCGCCCCATGCCAATATAGGTAGTGGCCCACCATGCACCTGTGTTAGAACGGGTGAGAGCGTTGAGTCAACATCGGAAGAAGAACAGAGAGAGAAGATTGGGCAAGACAGAGCAAAAGAGCAGAAGACAGCGGAGGAGACCCGGCAGAAGACAGAGGTAGAAGAACCAGAGAGAGCAGAGAGGGGAGAAGAACCCAAAAGTGGAGAAGACATCAGTGGAGGAGGCAGAAGAGCCGGAGAAGAGAGAAGAAGTTGGAAGAGAGGCTGGAGCTGATTAATAAATGACTTTAAAAACCTGTGTAGTGTGTTTTATTTTTTACACTTTTTTTTAGGTGAATGGGTAGGGGTACAATGTACCCCAAACTCATTCACATAGGGTTGGGGGGCCAGGGTCTGGGGGCCCCCTTGTTAAAGGGTGCTTCCAGTTTACGATAAGCCACCCGCCCACAGACCCCGACAACCAACGGTCAGGTTTGTAGGGAAGAGGACTTGTCCTTATCAACATAGGGACGAGGTGCTTCGGGGTGGGGGGCGCAGCCCCCCCCTGCCCCAAAGCACCCAACCCCCCCCATGTTTAGGGCATGTGGCCTGGTATGGTTCAGGAGGGGGGCGCTCGCTCATCCCCACCCTCTTTCCTGACCTGCCAGGCTGCATGCTTGGATAAGGGTCTGGTATGGATTGTGGGGGGACCCCCTCGGTGTGGGGGTGACCCTTAAAATTCATTCCAGACTGAAGGGCCTGGTATGCTCTTGGAGGGAGAACCCATGCCGTCTTTTTAAAAAAAATTAGCATGGAGTTCCCCTTCAAGATCATCAGAGCACAAGTCGCATTCCAAAGTCTGATCAGGCCAGACGGCGATCCAATTTTGATCTGACTTCAGTGATATTCAATGGGCTGAAGTAGGATCAAAGTCGGACCAAAGTAGTACAGGGAGCAATTTCAAAGTTGGACCGACTTGTGTCGGACCAGTTAAGACAGCTCCCATAGGGAAACATGGAAAGTTTTACTGAGTATTTCTGAACTGCTCCGATCCGCTCCAGCACCCCCGCATCACTTGCCAAATGCGGTACTGCACACCGATGTGGCTTGATTCCTGCTAGTTTTGGGAGACAACACTCGCAAATCGAGTCTGGATTTTCCACACAGAAAAAATTCTCGTATTGCGAAACGCTCGTTAACCGCGTTACTCGCAATTCGAGGTTTCACTTTAACAACCTTCAAAATATTTTCTTTCAGCGCAAGGAACTTGTCAGCTAAAATACCAAAACAAATTGTTTGAGAACAAGAAATGTAATTTATGCATGGAACAAAACCTGTCAGGACTGTCAACTATATGTTTGACAATCTCTTCTCCTCTATTATACCTACAAATGATGTTTCCAGAGCTGGCTCTCTGCTTCCAGCAGTCCAGAGTCTTGTCCTATCATCAGATCTACTAAATGCCACCAATAGTAATTTTCTCCATGTGTAATACAGATGTGCCTCCTCCACCACTCTATGCCATCAATACCGACAAGCCTTTTATATTTCTGTTCCAGCTTATGCCCTGTAATTACTTGTAGCTTCTCTGGTCCGTATTACTGCTAATGTGGCCATGCACGTCCTTTCCTATCCTTGGAAAACCAGCACCGTTATTACAGAACTTGTTAAAAAATAGCAATTAGCTAAGATAATTATGATAATTAAACTATGATCCATTATAACTGGGAGCACAGTCTGGTGTAGCTTAAGCCAGGCTGACCTATTATTATTTTTTTTTAAGTGCTACAATGTTTCATAGTGCTGTAAAAAGGAAAAGAAAAAAAATATATAAAAAAAAAAAACAGGACATGTGGGAACATGTAACAATTGTAATACAATGTAATAAAAACAATATAATTACATTATATACAGAAGTTGGTTCACGTGAAGCTTTTCGGAAAGTAAAGTTGGAGCTTGCCAGTAAAGTTGGCCATACATTATACCATTTTTAAAAATGTAACCACTTAAAGTGGAGGTTCACCCTAAAAAAAATGTTCTATCAATACATTGAGAAGACTGATTACACTGCGGGTATGCTGTTTTTTTTCCCGTACATACCTTGTTATCACCGTTTCATCCCTCGGCTTCCGGGTATGATTCTTGCTGGACTGGGCTTTCCTAGTTGATTGACAGTCCTCCGGCCGACGCATACTGCGCGTCACGACTTTCCGAAAGAAGCCGAACGTCGCTGCGCAGGCGCCGTATAGAGCCGACTCTATATGGCGCCTGCGCAATGACGTTCGGCTTCTGCTCCCACTGGATGACCTTGTCTAGGCACTGGGTATATGTAAGGGTTTACAACCACTTTAACCACTTGCCGACCGCCACACAAACGTATATGTCGAAAGAATAGCACGGACAGGCAAATGGGCGGTCCCTTTAAATTTGCAGCCATGTGATCGCACGCGCGCCGCCGCAAGCTCCGTGACCATGCCCGCGGGACCCGCAGACTCTATGTCCCCCGTAGTCCCGCGATCGTGTCACGGAGCTGAAGAACGGGGAGATGTCAGTGTAAACACATCTCCCTGTTCTTCCTAGTGACATGTCACTGATCGTCTGTTCCCTCTCATCGGGAGCAGCACTCGTAGCCACGCCCCCTAACAGTTAGAATCGCTCACAAGGACACACTTAACCCCTTCCTAGTCCCCCACTGCCAGTCACAATTACAGAGTAATCAGTGCATTTTTATAGCACTGATGGCTGTATAAATGTGAATGGTCCCAAAATAGCGCCAAAAGTGTCCGCTGTGTCCGCCATACTGTAATGTTGCAGTCACAATAAAAATTGCTGATCGCTGCCATTACTAGTAAAAAAAAAAAATGTTTTTATATGTAGCGCCCCCTTGCTTTCAGCATGGGCACTACGCTTTAATTTAGTGGGTAACGGGAGAGTTACCTTGCTCCCATTCAATGTTTGCCTAAATTTGATGATCTCTGTCATTCTGGAAGTTCCATTGGGTCAGACTGTGGTCAGGGAGTGCAGTGCCACCCCTGGCCGGCAGCTGGCACTAGAGGGGTTCTGGCAGAACAGATCTTTTCCCAGCAGCCAATTAGAGGATGTTTTCCCTTGCGGGGCATGCTGGGGGAGTGTATATCTGTGAGAAATGTCATGTGTCGAAAACTTTCCACTGGGTCCCCGTTCCAGGTGCGGTACCCACCTTCAGGGTACGCGAATCCATGGACCCCACCGGAGCGGCCCATCTGGCCAGAGCTGAACTCTGCAGCGAACCTCTTCCTGAGGAGAGAAGGGACCCCAGTGCTCCACTGGGTTCCGAGGCCTATTGAAAGGATCCTAGTTTGTGATCGGGGTGTCCGGACCACTGGCAGGTATGCTTGCTGTCATCCGGGACCACTTGCAAAAGAAGTTTACTGGGAGGATTCTCTGTCCTTATTCACTTAAGTTCTCTATTGAAATTGGCCCGTGGCGGGGGCCCTAGAGACAGGTCTGTGTGGTAGACCTGTCCCTCCCAGTACTATTCAGAGTGATGCTCCGGCTGCCAGGCCTGTAATAGGGGTCTGTCCGGGGGCACTTTACCCACTCTGAGCAGAGTGGCGATGTGTATACATTCAGTTTAATGCCGAGTATTGTTCAGTTCTATATCCAGGCCTGATACCGCATGGTTCTATTTCTTCCTTCATCAACCTTGACCTTCCTAATGTATGTTGATGTTGGCTGTGTTTGGCCTGGACGATGGGGTATTGAAAACTCTTTATTGGATGTCTGGACCTCCACTCACTGTTGCTATTCTCACAATTGCACCCTTAGACACTGCCGGGGTAACTTAGTAGGCCGGTCCCAAATCATTTAGCGGCTCCTTCGGGGGTAGCACTACATATATATTTTTGGGGGATATTTATTATAGCAAAAGGTAAAAAAAAAATATTATTTTTTTTCAAAACTGTCGCTCTATTTTTGTTTATAGCGAAAAAAATAAAAACTGCAGAGGTGATCAAACACCACCAAAAGAAAGCTCTATTTGTGGGGAAAAAATCACATCAATTTTGGGTACAACGTCGCACGACCACGCAATTGTCAGTTAAAGCGACGCAGTGCCGAATCGCAAAAAGTGCTCTGGTCTTTGTCCAGCCAAATGGGGCTGAAGTGGTTAAGGTTTGACAAAAAAAATAAAAAAATAGAAGCTGATTGGTTACTAGTTTAGTTAATCTCCCCCTATGTGTGTAGGGCTAAGCTTATTCCAAATGTATTGTGTTGTCTAGCAGAAGTCACGTAATAAAATGATTTTAGCAGCACCAGTCATGAGAATTTTACATTTTATTTGTTGGTGTAAACAAACAATTTTCCCATCCTTTGACATCTCCACAATGATAGCAAAAGACAAACATTTCTCTTCATTTTTGTTTTTGTTTTATGTTTCTTGGAGTTTAAAGCATTTTGCTGTGAATGTTCATCCATGTTACTTCTTGCCACTATTAAGGTCATGATTGTACAGGTTTTCCCCTTTTCTTGAAAGATGAATATTGACAGTTCATCCCTGGGCCCGCTACAGGCCATGTCCTGACCTTCCAGAACATTATCACTCAGCCTAGGAGGCCCGGTGCTGGAGTGTGAGGTAGACGTTTCCCAGACTCCGTCTCATAATTCATGGCTATCTCGGACTTTAAATCATTGTAACCTACATTCTGATGTCATATATCATCACTCGTTCTCTTCTGGAAAGGATGAAGAAAATAAAACCTATTATTGTGAGTCCATATGTCAAGGATCCATTCCAGTGGCGGTGTGTCTATAGAGGGCGCCGGAGCGCTTCCCCCTCTGGCTCTCGCACCGCTAGGCATGTGCAAAAGGGAAAATTTCGTTTCGTTTCGTTTCGTTTTAATTCGTTATTTAATTAATTTCGTTAAGTTAGGTTACATGTAACATGTGTTAAATTCGTTTTCGGAACTCGTTCGTTTTCGACCGAATTTCGAAAAATCCGGTCGAATTCGAAAGTATTCGACCGGATTCGACAACAAATAGTCTCTTAATTTCGAAATTCGATCGGAATTCGAAAAAAAAAAAAAAAAAAATCGAATTCCAAATCGAAAACCCGCGGACGAAATTCGATCGGAATTCGAAAAAAAAAAAAAAAAATCGAATTCCAAATCGAAAACCCGCGGACGAAATTCGATCGGAATTCGAAAAAAAAAAAAAAATCGAATTCCAAATCGAAAACCCGCGGACGAAATTCGATCGGAATTCGAAAAAAAAAAAAAAATATTCGAATTCCAAATCGAAAACCCGCGGACGAAATTCGATCGGAATAAAAAAAAAAAAAAAAAAATTTTTTTTTTCGAATTCCAAATCGAAAACCCGCGGACGAAATTCGATCGGAATTCGAAAAACGTTCGTTCGGATTCGGTAAATTCATTAATATTGCAATTCGGGAATTCGTATGCATCCGAATGTCCGAATAATGAAAAATTCGTCCGAATTTCGATTCGGAACGAAACGAAATGCACATGCCTACGCACCGCCACTGATTACAATAACATAGATGCATGGATTGCATCTATGTTATTGTTGCCGCTGCCGCCGACTATTCAGCTATTGAGCGCTGGCCATCTGAATAACGGCAGCTGGTTAAGGTGACCACGTGTCCCGGATTGCCAGGGGAGGGCTGGCAGGGGTGGCAGGGTGGAAATCTCCCCCCGGGCTGGTGACACTATGCACAGCCACCGGGCGCTACTACCAAATGCTGTTTTTGCAGAGCAGGAATATGCCTGCTGGAGCTCTGTTAACACAGGTCACGGCCACTGCTCACCTCCCGCTGTGCAGCCGCGCCTGTGTCAGCTCCGAGGTAGATGGCTAAAGAGCTGAGCTATGTCTCGTCTCACACATAGCTCAGCCTCAGCGCACACCAGCGCTGACATCCCCTTCTCTCTCTGCACAGACACAAGGACTCTGATGCAAGGGGGGCCTCTGTGCACACTCTGATGCAAGGGGGGCCTCTGTGCGTACTCTGATGCAAGGGGGGCCTCTGTGCGTACTCTGATGCAAGGGGGGCCTCTGTGCGCACTCTGATGCAAGGGGGGCCTCTGTGCGCACTCTGATGCAAGGAGGACCTCTGTGCGGACTCTTGTGATCATGAAAAATCTTAGACTGTTTTCCTTGATCCATCACTTTCCACGCTCTATGGGCCACTTGACTGGACTTGCCCCCCAGGCCTAAGGCTGCCAGCCCTCCCCTGTGGATTGCCCAGGACAGTCCCGCATTTTGCAGGTCTGTCCCGGGCACCTTCATTCCAGGACAATACAATGCCCCGGAATAAAACTGAAAGAGGTGGGTAAGGAGTTGAACTAAGGAATGTAAGGAATGGTTCTCATAGGTGGGTAGGGAGTGGAACTGTCCATTACTATCTATTTTATATATGTAGCGCTTACCCCCGAAGGAGCGGCTAATTGTTTTGGGCCTGCACTCTGCTTTATTACCCCCCCCAGTATTCTGGGTCTCACTCCCCTGGTCACAGCTGTGGTGCAAACTGACACAATAGTTTATGAGCGACAAAGGAACCGTCTAGACACAAGTTAAACTTAAATAATCATTGACTTTACTAAAACAGTTGTTGTAATACACAATCGGAACATAAGTGGTGCACATTCAGTATTGCGAAAGGCTGTGCGCAACAATTTCTTTACACCCCCCCTACGGCCGCAGGTATTTTGGTGTCTCCAAGTGGGACTAGCGCGCAGGCCTTACTTCAAGCTGCGCGCCTTCCCACTTCCAGTACACAACCACACAGTATGCGCCACGCAACACCCAACAGAATAAAACACAACCGTAACGGGTAATCCCTCAGTAACTTCCCTATGACAGTATCTGTCTAACAGTAACAGCGCTGCAAGGCCTTGCCAATAAAATGTAGTAGTATTAGTCCTTGATCTTCTTTCTTCGCTAGCAATGTGAACTCAATTTGTAATCCACAGGTATTTTAATAGTAGTTTGATGCAAACAGGGACTGCGGATTAAACGTGGAGGGTGACTGCGCACTCTTTCCTGGTTAATACACAATATTCAATGGCCGGCCATCAAGCAGTTGATTAAGGCTTTCAGGTCCTGGCACATGTGGCTTAGGGAAACACACTGGCAGCGTGGAACTAACGGTCCCAGCAGCACTCCCCGGCAGTCTAAGTGTGTGTGTGTGTAAACAGTACAAAGCTTTGGGCCCGAGCCCTCTCACCACACGAGGCCCAGATGACTGGATGCTCTCACCACACACGGCCTCCACCTGGTCTCTGCACTCGTCTGGTTGTCCAGTTCCCACTTTCAGAGACGATCGGGAACCCTCCAACACTTGCCTGGATACCGATGGCTTGCTTCCGCACGAGGTAGGCCAGAACTCCACCAAACACACTGTGAAAGGGTTCCTCCAGGATGTGGGTCCCGAGGCCGAGAGAGCTAAAAATGGCCACACAAGGTCTTTTATATCTTCCCATCATGCCTTGCAGCCCTGAGTGTTCCTGGGTAATTATTCATATCCCTTCTGGATGTTCTGAAAAAAACAAACCTTGAACACGCCGTTCCATTTCTTCGCCAGTAGATGGCATCAGACGCTTATTTACATTATAAGACTATCAATTCTACCACTTCAGATCTGAGCATTCTTAATAGCAAAAATTGCCCCCGCTACATACTCCCCCCACTTTGAATCTTTGGTCCCCAAAGACATTTTTAACTCTACTGCACATTTTTGCCTCTATGCGGCTGCTCAATACAGACAGAGGAGCCTCCCACCACTTTTCATAAGATGGGAGGCTGTTCTGTGCACTCTCAGGTGACACCGCAGTGTCTGGTACAGATGTGTCCAGGGGTGAGTTGGGGTTCTCTCCTTCTAGGTTTACAGTAAGGAGACCAGGCATATCAGGAATTCTTTTGGGGGCAAGCCAGGCCTGTTCAGAACATTCGCCCAGAATATCATAAGTCAGTTTCTTAGGCGCATGAACTTCCCTCTTGACTCTTTGTCTTTTAGGAGTAGGCGCTGTCTCTTCTTCTGCCTCACACTCTTGCACCTCAGTGTCAGCGGGTGAGTGATCCTCAGAATGCCCACTTTGCGGCACAAATTCCGGGGCCTCAGGTCTCAAAGTCACAGTGTCTGTCTCCTGCTCATGAGGTAAGCAATTAGTATCAGTTTCCGGCATCTCAGGCGACCACAACCAGCTTATCTCCATCCCATCCTCTTTCTCACTACCTTCTGTGGCCAGGGATCCTGACTGAGACCTAGTTACAGGTCGAGGCTCAGCCATAGGCGATAGTTCCCGTCGTGGAGTTTTCCTGACTGCTTCTGTTAAGGGCAGAAGGTGATTCCGATGCCATACCTTCAGTGGTCCAGTACTCCCTTCTGGTCTGATTTCGTATACCGGTAATCCCGGGAGGCGCCTGCATATGATGAATGGCTGTGACTTCCAGCGATCAGCCAACTTGTGTTTTCCTGGTACACCCAGATTTCTCAATAGCACTCGGTCTCCAGGTTGCAGGTCTTGGATCCGCACTCTGAGGTCAAAGTTCCTCTTATTCCTGCGTCCCCTCGCATCTGAGGTGGCCCGAACTTTCTCATATGCGGCCTTCAAACTCTTCCGTAATCTGCCCACATATCCTCGATGAGAGGCCTCCGAAGTGTGGTCTAAAGAAGTACCAAACGCCAGATCCACCGGCAAACGAGCTTCCCGACCAAACATTAGGCGATAGGGTGAATATCCTGTGGCATCACTCACGGTGCTGTTATAAGCATGAACCATGGCTGCAATGTGTTTACTTCACTGTTGTTTCTGCTCCGAGGCCAGTGTTCCTAACATGTTGAGGAGAGTTCTATTGAATCTTTCGGGTTGTGGATCCCCTTGTGGGTGATAGGGGGTAGTCCTAAATTTTTTTATATCCAGCAAGTCCAGTAGCTGCCTAATGAGGGTACTCTCAAAATCCCTTCCTTGATCTGAATGGATCCGCTGAGGCAGGCCGTAATGGATGAAGAATTTCTCCACCAAGATCTTTGCCACAGTAGGCGCTTGTTGATCCCTGGCTGGAAAGGCCTGAGCATATCTGGTGAAATGGTCCGTGACTACCAAAATATTTCCTTGCCCACTGAGATCGGATTCCACACACAAGAAGTCTATACATACTAGATCCATGGGTCCGTGGCTTTCCATATGGCCCATTGGGGCGGCTCTCTGAGGTAAAGACTTCCTTTGTATGCACCTGAGACAAGAGCGACAGTAATTCTCCACTTCAGATCGCATGTATGGCCAGTAAAACCTGTCTCTCACTAATTGAAGGGTCCTTTCCGATCCCAAGTGGCCATGGTGGTCATGCAGAGCAATCAGAACTCTTTCCCTATGTTTCTCCGGCAGGAACAACTGCCACTTCTCCTCCAGATCTTCAGAGGGGGCCCTCCTGTACACCACTCCTTGTTTCAGCTGTAACCGACTCCACTCCTTGCATAACAGGCGAGCTTCCTTCTTGGCGCTCTGTAGGAGTAGATCAGAATGTTGAGTCTCCAAGGCCTCCGACACAAGGCTACAGAGGGGATCTTCTTGCTGATCTCTTCGGAGGTCCTTCCTGGACAGTTTAGGCAAACCCTCATCCACCACTTGAGTGACATTACAGTAGCCCCTAGGCACTCCCACAGCGGACACTCCTACCTCCTCAGCCCTGGCTCCACCCTTCGCTGGTTGTTCTGCTCCTTCACAAAGAGCCCTCACACCTTCAGGGGTAAGTTGGGTCCAACCTTCCGGCGAGTTCCAATCGTAGTGGGGCCTTCTGGATAATGCATCAGCGTCCCGATTTCCGACCCCTGGACGGTATTTTAGACTGAAGGTGAATCCAGAGAGTGCAGCCAGCCACCTATGCCCTGTAGCATCTAATTTTGCTGTGGTGAGTAGGTAGGTGAGAGGATTGTTATCTGTCTTGATCACAAATTCTGCGCCATATAGGTAGTCTCTCAGTTTGTCCACTACTGCCCACTTCAAAGCCAGGAACTCAAGTTTGTGAGTTGGGTAATTCCTTTCAGCGGGTGTCAAACTTCGGCTCACATAGGCAATGGGTCGTAGGTGCCCGTCATACTCCTGGTAGAGTACTCCACCCAGTCCATCTCGACTGGCGTCCACATGCAGTTCATAAGGCCTGGCAGGGTCTGCGTAGGCCAAAACCGGGGCAGTAGTGAGGCTCCGCTTCAACTGTACAAAGGCCTCTTCACACTGAGTGGTCCATTGGTCTTCAATCGACTCTTTCTTCTTCCTGGGACCCTCCTTAGGCTTCCCAGGTCCATCAGGGTCCGACCCAGCCCCCTCTTGGTTCTTTAATAGTTCAGTGAGTGGGTGAGCCATCTTGGCGAACCCTTCAACAAATCTGCGATAGTAGGAGCAGAATCCCAGAAAAGACCTGAGTTCAGTCACATTTGTTGGCCGGGGCCATGAGGTGACAGCATCCAGCTTCTGCGGGTCCGTGGCCACTCCTTCCGCGGACACTATGTGACCCAGATAACTCACTGATGACTGGTAAAATTTGCACTTTTCCATCGAAAGCTTCAGGCCCTCTTCATGGAGTCTACTCAAGACTTTCTCCAGGCGCTCTTCGTGCTCTTCCAGTGTTCTGCCGAACACTATCACATCATCCAGGTATACCAGCACTTCAATTAAATTCATATCACCTACAGTCTTCTCCATCAACCTCTGGAAGGTGGCCGGGGCCCCCGACAAGCCTTGTGGCATGCGGTTAAATTCAAAAAACCCCACCGGGGTAATGAAAGCTGTCTTCTCCCTATCTTCAGGGTGCATGGGAATCTGGTAGTACCCACTCTTCAGGTCCAGCACACTGAACCACTTCGCCCCCGACAAGCTCTGTAAGGCATCTTCTATTCTGGGGGTGGTGTATTGGTCGGGAATGGTCCTCCGATTCAGTGTCCTGTAGTCAATGCACAGCCGTAACGACCCATTCTTCTTTCTCACTACCACTATCGGGGAGGCATAGGGGCTCCGAGACTCCCGGATGATGCCTGTTCTCTTCAGCTCAGCCAGTTGCTCTCGCAAATCTTCCAGGTCTCCCAGTGGAATCCGCCTGACCCTTTCCCGGAAAGGTTTGTCCTCTTCCAGCCGGATCTTGTGTTCAGCACTTTTGGCCAGCCCCACATCGAACTCGTTTTTTGAGAAAGCCATCCTCCATTTTAGTAGCTGGGTCTTTGCTCTCTCCATCCATTCGGGTGACAGGGGGGTGTTTTTTGGGAAGAATTCTCCCAAAGGGATCTCCTCTCCTTGTTCTTTCAGCATTTCATACGGAGGAACTGGGGTTGCTGGCTGCACTTCCCCTAACAACACTCTAGCCGGCATCTTCACTGGGGATGTTGTGGTGTTCCGGACGCTGACGGAGACTTTCCCTCTTTTTCTCTTCAGTAATTTAGTTGGTAGCAATTCGGGGACTATCTCCAACTCGTTGTTCCCCTGTTTCCTGTCCGTCTCAAGGACGATGAAAGGTCCTGGTTGTTCCCAAGTGAGCTTGACAGAAGCTCGCAGGCAGACCACCTCACCAGGCTGTATCACCTTTTCTCGTCTATCCAAACGCCAGACTCTTCCCACTCCTTCGGCTGGGGCCCTCTGCTCATGCAGTAAGTTCTGATACACCTGGGTCAGTATGGGGTGTATTTTTATGGCTGAAGTGTCCTGCTTCTGCATAAGTGGTGTCAAGAGTCTCCGGACTAGGTTGGTGTTGGTCCCAATAATGATGGAACTCTTGTCCGCCCCTGGTGGGCGGGGGCATACTACTGCCAGAGCATCGAAGACTTCAGCCTCCCCGGCCACGCTTGGGTCGAAGGTGAGCTTAATAGGCAGGAAACCGTCATATGGGAAATTCTGAGTTCCTAGACCCCATATCTCCAGTTCCTCCAGCTTCTGGAGAGGCAGGTGCCTGAGGTGCTTCTCATAGAAGTCCCTGTAAAGGAGAGTTACTTGAGCTCCAGTATCCAGCAGGGCTTTGGTATAGATTCCTTCCACTCGGATAGGGACAATGGGAGAGGGCCCCACTAATTCAGGGGGGAATCCACGTGGGGTGGCAAGGTTAGTCTGTTTGGTGGTTCGTACCTTTACACCCTTCTTCCGGGGGTGTTTTTCCAACTTCGACCCCCGGGGGTCACTAGGGACCGGGACAGCGTATGGTTGTTTGGAGTTTACTATTGTGACCGGGCGCCCAGCTGACTCCTTCACTGGGGCCCTCTGGAGTTTTCCGCCGGCTTCTGGGCCCTTGCTTCTGTCTTCGGCGGGCTTGGACACACTTGGCGGTAATGTCCCACTCCTCCACAGTTGAAACAGGTCTTTGACCTCACCGGTCTCTCAATTTGAGTGACTGCGGGGTCCGGTGGGGCCTTCTGCCTCTGTGGGCCCTCTGGCCTAGCGGTCAACAAAGTCATCATCTCCAGTATTTCCTTCTGCACTTGAAATAGCTTTCCTAGTTCAGAACGGGGCATATCATCAGCGGTTGCTGTCAAAACACTAGTCTCCGGGGAGCTCTGTGAGACATCAGCGTTATGCCATCTGATCCTTGCGGTGATACTGGACTGAGCTTTCCCTTGCTTCTTCTCTCCCTCTGTTTCCATCCGGGCCGCCTCATTGGTCTCTTCAATGAGCACCTCATCTGAGGTGGAAGGATCATCCAGGTACTGTCGCAACTGGAATTTAACATAGTCACTCCTCAGTCCTGTAGCCACAGACCTCAAGAACTTCTTCTGGATGACTTCTGGCCCAAGATGTCCATCCGAGTCTTCTTCTCGGGAGGCGGACAACAAGCGATCCTTCAGAGCGATGGCCCTGAACAGGAAATTCTGCGGGGTCTCCTGGGTGTCTTGTGCCATATTTATTAGTTGATGATACAATTCCGCAGCATCTTCCTCCTTATAGTAACTTTTTAATATCCTCCTGAGCTGTGTCAGAGTTAACCCATTCTTCATCTCCAACATCCTTCTGATGCTCAGATCCGGGCTAATGGCGTTGACTACGGCCTCTGTGATCTCAGATTCATGATAGCCCTTCTGAAGTCCCAACTCCACCTGATGTAAGAGATTTGTATAGGACAGGCTTCCCCCTTGGTCTTTTTCCCCTATCCGTCCTTCGATTTTAAAATCCTTCCGGATCGTCACTTCAGGTAGGCGATTTTTGGTACGTCTCGAGGGAACTGAGGCAGACCTCGAGCTTAGCTTACTGTTATTTGAATCTTTGCACGAGACACTTAGCTCTTCAATGTGTCCTGCGATCACACCAGAGGCCTCCTTGAACCTTTCCTGTATGGTGCGGCACTGCCGTTTCAGGTCAGATAGCTGCTGCTCTGACTGAGAACCTCCCCTGTACTTTCCATATACAGGTTTTACCTTCCCTTGAGGGGGTCTTGAACTGGTATGGGCTGGGGTTGTTTTCTGATCAAATCCCAGCGCCGTTGGCTTTACAAGGCTAGAGTTGGCAGTGCTCTGACCAGACCCTTCTGGATGTGTCAGGTATAACTTGGTTCCTCCAGCTAGCTGTACACTCGGACCCCTGAAGTTCTCCGGAACTTCCGTCCTCCACTCCAATAGGGCATAGGTGTGGGAGGTTTCACAGTCTGGTCTGATGGCGATCACCCAGGCCTTTCTATTTGGGGACAGTGCCTTCACAACCTTTTTGATCTGCTCACTATCCCAGGTTTCTCCCGGGAGGGCGATGGCTACGCTCGCTTCGGAACGGGCGCCTTCAGTTCCACACCACCGAGCCACTGTAATAGGATCCATGCTGATACCAGGGATGGGTTTTATTTGCAGAGGTACAGGATCCCGGACGAGCCCCCACGTGTAGCGCTTACCCCCGAAGGAGCGGCTAATTGTTTTGGGCCTGCACTCTGCGTTATTACCCCCCCCAGTATTCTGGGTCTCACTCCCCTGGTCACAGCTGTGGTGCAAACTGACACAATAGTTTATGAGCGACAAAGGAACCGTCTAGACACAAGTTAAACTTAAATAATCATTGACTTTACTAAAACAGTTGTTGTAATACACAATCGGAACATAAGTGGTGCACATTCAGTATTGCGAAAGGCTGTGCGCAACAATTTCTTTACACCCCCCCTACGGCCGCAGGTATTTTGGTGTCTCCAAGTGGGACTAGCGCGCAGGCCTTACTTCAAGCTGCGCGCCTTCCCACTTCCAGTACACAACCACACAGTATGCGCCACGCAACACCCAACAGAATAAAACACAACCGTAACGGGTAATCCCTCAGTAACTTCCCTATGACAGTATCTGTCTAACAGTAACAGCGCTGCAAGGCCTTGCCAATAAAATGTAGTAGTATTAGTCCTTGATCTTCTTTCTTCGCTAGCAATGTGAACTCAATTTGTAATCCACAGGTATTTTAATAGTAGTTTGATGCAAACAGGGACTGCGGATTAAACGTGGAGGGTGACTGCGCACTCTTTCCTGGTTAATACACAATATTCAATGGCCGGCCATCAAGCAGTTGATTAAGGCTTTCAGGTCCTGGCACATGTGGCTTAGGGAAACACACTGGCAGCGTGGAACTAACGGTCCCAGCAGCACTCCCCGGCAGTCTAAGTGTGTGTGTGTGTAAACAGTACAAAGCTTTGGGCCCGAGCCCTCTCACCACACGAGGCCCAGATGACTGGATGCTCTCACCACACACGGCCTCCACCTGGTCTCTGCACTCGTCTGGTTGTCCAGTTCCCACTTTCAGAGACGATCGGGAACCCTCCAACACTTGCCTGGATACCGATGGCTTGCTTCCGCACGAGGTAGGCCAGAACTCCACCAAACACACTGTGAAAGGGTTCCTCCAGGATGTGGGTCCCGAGGCCGAGAGAGCTAAAAATGGCCACACAAGGTCTTTTATATCTTCCCATCATGCCTTGCAGCCCTGAGTGTTCCTGGGTAATTATTCATATCCCTTCTGGATGTTCTGAAAAAAACAAACCTTGAACACGCCGTTCCATTTCTTCGCCAGTAGATGGCATCAGACGCTTATTTACATTATAAGACTATCAATTCTACCACTTCAGATCTGAGCATTCTTAATAGCAAAAATTGCCCCCGCTACATATATATATATATATATATATATATATATATATATATATATATATATATATATATATATATATATATATATATATTTGTATACACCACACACATGCATGTGTGTGTTTGAGCTTTGGGGTGAACACCCTAATGCAATAGGCTGCGCACACTTATGACCCATCTCATTACATTTATGCAACAGGGAGTCGGTGTCTGGGTGCAGATGGCCACCATTTTGTTGAAGCCTACTGTCACCAATGATTTATTTTGTTAACAGTGACCACAAAAGTAAAGAGGCCCCTACACTGAATATGTAAGAGGGCACTACACCACTGACCACAAATGTAAAGGGTTTTAAGGAAAACTTTTTTGGGGGAAAAAATTTGCAAAACAGCAAAAAAAGGAAGGCTAGTGTGCCATGACCAGGGAGAGCCTGACTTTGGGAAAGTTTAAATACTTTCAATTGTTGCCCGAAAATAGCTTTTTTAAAAGAGCATCTTGAACTGTTTGAGATCACGTCACATTTACGTATTTTTTTTTTTTCAAAGTAATCGTTTATTTCTGTTTTTGTGCAATATGCATACAGTCTTTCTGCATGTAACCATTCTGCTTTAAAAGGGTTGTAAAGGTACAATTTTTTTTCCCTAAATAGCTTTCTTTACCTTAGTGCAGTCCTCCTTCACTTACCTCATCCTTCCATTTTGCTTTTAAATGTCCTTATTTCTTCTGAGAAATCCTCACTTCCTGTTCTTCTGTCTGTAACTCCACACAGTAATGCAAGGCTTCCTCCCTGGTGTGGAGTGTCGTGCTCGTCCCCCTCCCTTGGACTACAGGAGAGTCAGGACACTCTCTATGTTGCAGATAGAGAAAGGTGCTGTGTGTTTGTGGGCATCCTGACTCTCCTGTAGTCCAAGGGAGGGGGCGAGCACGACACTCCACACCAGGGAGAAAGCCTCGCATTACTGTGGTGAGTTACAGACAGAAGAACAGAAAGTGAGGATTTCTCAGAAGAAATAAGGACATTTAAAAGCAAAATGGAAGGATGAGGTAAGTGAAGGAGGACTGCACTAAGGTAAAGGAAGCCATTTAGGGAAAACAAAAATTACCGGGGGGCGCCTGGAGCATGCTGGGACTGTGACATCATAAGAGGCATATATAAATCGGTGCGAGCCGCCGCACACGGCATTGCAGTAGGAGGAAGCGACGTGTCAACATCGGAGAAGAAGAAGAAGGCAGAAGGCGACAGAAGCCCGGGCACCCCCCGCCGAAGACGTCGAATAAGAAGACTGGGAGGGTGCGCGCTGTAAAAGAGCTAAAGAAGAAAGCGCCCCCCCCCCGGCGGAAGAGAACCAGAAGGCGGTGAAGACCTGCACATACCCCCCCCCCCAGAAGACATCGAAGAAGCAGCCCCCCCTCGTAAAAGAGCTAAAGAAGAGAGGGGGGGCCCCCAGAGCTGACTAATAAATTACTTTAATAACCCTGTGTCGTGTTTTTTTTTACATATTTTTTTCCGCCAGGTGAATGGGTAGGGGTACGATGTACCCCATACTCATTCACCTAGGGTGGGGGGCTGGCATCTGGGGGCCCCCTTATTAAAGGGGGCTCCCGGATTCCGATAAGCTCCCCTCCCGCAGACCCCGACAACCAACGGCCAGGGTTGTCGGGAAGATGCCCTGTCCTCATCAACATGGGGACAGGTTCTTTGGGGTGGGGGGGCCACAGGGTGCCCCCCTGTACCCAAAGCACCGACCCCCCCATGTTGAGGGCATGCGGCCTGGCACGGTTAAGGAGGGGGGGCGCTCGCCCATCCCCACCCCTTTCCTGACCGGCCGGGCTGCTGCTCGGATACAGGTCTGGTATGGATTTTTCTCCTTAAAATCCATAGCAGACCCAAGGGCCTGGTATGCTCCTGTAGGGGGGACCCATGCCGGCTTTTAGTTGAAATTTGGCGTGGAGTTCCCCCTCAAGATTCATATTAGACACAGTGCTTGGTATTGGCAGGGATCCATGTTGGATCCCCGTTCAATATCGTGCTGCTTCACAGCCTGGTTCCCTACTACGCATGCGTGAGTCGCGCTGCCTGTTCTGAATGGTCCCTGCTGTCTTCTGGGACCTGTGTGTCTCCCAGAAGACAGCAGGGGGCGGAAGGAGGAGGGGCCGGACATGGCATTGATCGCTGTGGATACCGCAGCGATCTTTTGCCGGAAGTGGGAGCAAATACCCGTATTTGACTGATATCTGGGGGTTAGTCAGCGTGCTTGTCCCCTCCCTTGGGACTGAACGTTCACAGCATCTCCCCGCAGGGATGTAGTCCCAAGAAGGGGGAGGGGGCGAGCATGCTGACTAACCCCCAGCCAGAATGGCTCGGATGATGGGGGCAAGCTTACTGAGGAGGAACAGGAAGTGAGAAATTCAGACAAAGAAAAAAAACCTTTAGAAAAAACTTGAGGCTTTAGAACCACTTTAATACATTATTAAGAGCAAAGGCCCAGATTCTCAAAGGGCTTACGACGGCGCAACGCCATTTGCGCCGTCGAAAGTCCTAATCTGGGCCGTCGTATCTATGCGACTGATTCTTAGAATCAGTTACGCATAGATATCCATTAGATCTGACAGGCGTAAGGCCCTTACGCTGTCAGATCTTAAATGCAATTTTTTTTCTCGCCGCTAGGTGTCGCCTCGTCGTTTTCCCCGTCGTCTATGCAAATTAGCTATTTACGCGAGATTCCCGAATGTACGCGCGGACGACACAGTGAATTTACGACGTTTCCGTAAGCGTAAACTTGCCCCTGCTATATGAGGGGCAAGTTTACGAAGGTCCGTCGTAAGCCATGTTAAGTATGGTGTCGGGTCAGCGTCGTCTTTTTCCGTCGTTTACGTCGTTTTCCTAAGTCGATCGCGAATAGGACTTTACGTCAATGACGCTCACGTCGGCGTCATTGACGTTTTCCGTCGTGAGCTGGAGCATGCGCACTGGGCTATTTTTATGCCCGGCGCATGCGCAGTTCGATCGGCGCGGGGGCGCGCTTAATTTAAATACAAGCCGCCCCCTTTGAATTACGCGGCCTTACGCCGGGCCATTTACACTACGCCGCCGCAAATTACGGAGCAAGTGCTTGGAGAATACGGCACTTGCTCCAGTAATTTGCGGCGGCGTAGTGTAAATAGCTTACGCTACGCCGCCGCGGATTCTACCAGAATCTGGCCCAAAGAGTGTAAACCCTGAATTTGGTAAAGCCAATCAATTCATAAGCCAACATTGAGCATACTGATAGAAAGAGAAAGTAGAGTGACAAAGAGAGGTGCTCATCACAGTGCTGCTTCTCCTTTCACTATCCAGTCACAGGCTGGAGAAATTGCCATGACGGCCTAGTCTCAGAGGAAGTGGTTGAAGGACACTGGCAGTCACTCAACCTGGAATACTGAGGACATCTAATGGCAGTAAGATGGTACTGCAGTGGACAGCTGTGGATTGAAGGTGAGTATTGCAAAAAAAAAAAAATTAATTTTCTCTTTTAGTGGGATAATATTTTTTTTTAGTTTAGTTAAAGATTTAAGAATAAGAATGGTAATTTATGTCATAGCTAGTGCATGTTTTTTCATATTTTTCAGATGTCCTGCTTTCTGTATAATCAAAATCAGCCACCATTCTGCTACTCTGGACCAATCTACCCAAGGCTCCCAATGGAGCGAACAGATTAATTTTCCTTATGTATGGCTGCATGCCCACACGGCTCAAATGTGCAAACAGCCGACACTATTGTTCCCAGAGCTTAAGGATAAGATTACTTGCGCAACACATAATGAAAAAAATAATCCTGTGAAGAGCCGGACAAGATCTGGTCCCCATGGGAACATTTTAGGATAACAAATTCTTGGCCCAGTGTATTTTTTCGCTGATGCGGACATTGAACCTTTCTATAATCCCCCCTCTGCAACCTTAAATGAATATGCCATGCTCTAAATTAGGTAATATGACTACAGGTTGCTTTAACCACTTAAGGACCGGACCAATATGCTGCTAAATGACCCAAGGGGTTTTTACAATTCGGCACTGCGTCGCTTTAACAGACAATTGCGCGGTCGTGCGACGTGGCTCCCAAACAAAATTGGCGTCCTTTTTTCCCCACAAATAGAGCTTTCTTTTGGTGGTATTTGATCACCACTGCGGTTTTTATTTTTTGCGCTATAAACAAAAATAGAGCGACAATTTTGAAAAAAATGCAATATTTTTTACTTTTTGCTATAATAAATATCCCCCCAAAACATATATAACATTTTTTTTTTCCTCAGTTTAGGCCGATACGTATTCTTCTACCTATTTTTGGTAAAAAAAATCGCAATAAGCGTTTATCGATTGGTTTGCGCAAAATTTATAGCGTTTACAAAATAGGGGATAGTTTTATTATTATTATTTTTTTACTACTAATGGCAGCGATCAACGATTTTTTTAGTGACTGCGACATTATAGCGGACACTTCGGACAATTTTGACACATTTTTGGGACCATTGTCATTTTCACAGCATAAAATGCATTTAAATTGCATTGTTTATTGTGAAAATGACAGTTGCAGTTTGGGAGTTAACCACAGGGGGCGCTGTAGGAGTTAGGGTTCACCTAGTGTGTGTTTACAACTGTAGGGGGGTGTGGCTGTAGGTCTGGCGTCATCGATCGAGTCTCCCTATAAAAGGGATCACTCGATCGATGCAGGCGCCACATTGAAGCACGGGGAAGCCGTGTTTACATACGGCTCTCCCCGTTCTTCAGCTCCGGGGAGCGATCGCGAGGGGGCGGCTAGAAACTAATAGCCGCGCCCTCGTCCCGGATCGCTCCTGAAGCCACAGGAACTGCCGCATGTACCGGGGGGGGGGGGGTCCCGATCGGACCCCCGACCCACGTCTAGGCAGGGACGTACAGGTATGCCAATGTGCCTGTACGTACCATTCTGCCGACGTATATGTACCTATTTGATTTACGATCCGCCGGCGCAAGTTTTTGAGCCGAGTGCTTAATTCAGAAAGCACTTACCTCAAAACTTGTGGCGGCGTATCGTAAATCCCCCGGCGGAATTCAAATTCCGCGGCTAGGGGGCATCTACAATTTAAATCAGGCGCGTCCCCACGCCGTCCGCAAATTTTTCCAGCATGCATTGCTCCAAATGACGTTGCTAGAACGTCATTGGTTTCGGCGTGAGCGTAACTTGCGTCCAGCTCTTTTTTGAATCGACGTACGAAAACAACGTAAAAATTCAAAACTCGGCGCGGGAACGGCGGCCATACTTAACATAGGATACCCCTCACATAGCAGGGGTAACTATACGCCGGAAAAAGCCGAACGCAAGCGACGTAAAAAAAAAGCGGCGGGCGTTCGTTTCTGAATCGCCGGAAATCCTCATTTGCATATTCGTCGCGTGTAAAAAAACGAAACGCCACCTAGCGGCCGGCCTGGAATTGCAGCCTAAGATCCGACGGTGTAAGTCACTTACACCTATCGGACCATAGGGAGATCAATGCGGAACCTGATTCTATGAATCAGGCGCAAAGAATCCGACCGACGGAACTCAGAGATGCGACGGCGTATCAGGAGATACGCCGTCGTAGCTCTATCTGAATTCGGGCCACCATCTCCACCGTGAAACATGGTGGTGGCAGCATCATGTTGTGGGGATGCTTTTCTTCAGCAGGGACAAGGAAGCTGGTCATAGTTGATGGGAAGATGGATGGAGCCAAATACAGGGAAATCTTAGAAAAAAAAACAGTTAAGCCTCGTACACGCGATCAGTCCATCCGATGAGAACGGTCTGATGGACCGCTTTCATCAGTTAACCGATGAAGCTGACTGATGGTCCGTCGCGCCTACACACCATAGGTTAAATAACCGATCGTGTCAGAACGCAGTGACGTAAAACACAATGATGTGCTGAAAAAAAAAAGTTCAATGCTTCCAAGCATGCGTCGACTGGATTCTGAGCATGCGTGGGTTTTTTAACCGATGGTTGTGCCTACTAACGATCGGTTTTGACCTATCGGTTAGGAATCCATAGGATGATTTTAAAGCAAGTTCCTATTTTTTTAACCTATGGTTAAATAATCTATGGGGCCCACACACGATCGGTTTTGACCGATGAAAACGGTCCTTCAGACCGTTGTCCTCTGGTTAACCTATCGTGTGTACGAGGCCTTAGAGTCTGCAAAAGACTTGAGACTGGGGCTGAGGTTCACCTTCCAGCAGGACAATTACCATACAGCCAGAGCTACAATGGAATGGTTTAGATCAAAGCATATTCATGTGTTAGAATGGCCCAGTCAAAGTCCTGACCTAAATCCAATTAAGAAACTGTGGCAAGACTTTAAAATTGCTGTTCACAGATGCTCTCCATCCAATCTGACAGAGCTTGAGATATTTTGCAAAGAAGACTGGGCAAAAAATGTCTCTCTCTACATGTGCAAAGCTGGTAGAGACATCCCCCAAAAGACTTGCAGCTGTAATTACAGTGAAAGGTGCTTCTACAAAGTATTGACTCCGGGGGGCGCAATACAAATGTTCTCCACACTTTTCACATATTTACTTTATTTACTTTACAGAACAGTTCAATATGAACACCATCTTTCCCTTAACTCTAATTATAGTAGTGTGGCTGCCCAGTCATACCTCCATGACTTGGATTTCTCGTAAAATCTCTGTGTCCTTAGTCCTGCTTCCACGGACAGACAGAACCCAGTCAGCTATAAAGATCCGGGGCCAAGAAGGGAGTGACCTTGGTTCTCAACCTTCCCCCTTGTTATATCACAGATGGGCTGGCTAGGACCAAAAAGCCCGGGCCAGCTGCTAGCTCATAAGAGCCAAACACAGTTCAACCTGCCTACAAGGAGACCCTCCAGGCGTTACCCAACTAGCCTGGAATGCAGTCCTAGTTATCTGACAATAATCGTCTCTTATGATCTGGTATTAATAGTATTGACAGAACATGTGGCTGAGACCTTCTCTCTATTAATTTCCTCTTTCTAGCAACTTCTAAGCATTGGCGGCTGGTGCTCAATTTTTTTTGGGGGGGGGGGGGGGGCGCAAACAAACTGAAAAAAGACCCCCCATAAATTGCAGCCACTGTGCCCAAAAAATTGCCGCCACTGTGCCAATCAAGTGCAGCCACTGTGCCCAAAAAATTGCCGCCACTGTGCCATCAAATGCAGATACTGTACCCATCAATTGCTGCCAGTGTGCCCATCAATTGCCGCCACTGTGCCATCAAACGCAGCTACTGTACCCATCAATTGCTGCCAGTCTGCCTCATCAGTTGCTGCCAGTGTTCCCCATCAATTGGCGCCAGTGTGCCCCATCAATTGCAGCTACTGTGCCCCATGAAATGCTGCCCCAGTGTGCATCCCCCGCCCAGTACTTACCTGTCTCGGGTCACAGCGCTGTCCTCCACGCTCCGAGTCTTCAATGTCTTCTCCCGTCCTCTGCTATGATTGGGCGCCTTATGCGTCCAATAACAGCGCCTGTCTCTTCAGCCAATCAGGTGACAGGTAACCAGACCTAAGCACCTGATTGGCTGAGAGGCTGGTCAGTGTTAGGAAAGCGATTTATTCGCTTCCCTAACCCAACACTGAGTAAACAGCGAACGCACAGCATTGCGCCTGCTGTTTACCAATTTGGAAGCCTATTAGAGCCTATTAGGTGGATTCATAGAGAGTTACGCCGGCGCCGTCGTAACTCTGAATCTACGCCGGCAATAATTTAAGCGTATTCTGGAAACCAGATAGGCTTAAATTAGGCTAAGATACGAGCGGCGTAAGTCTCCTACGCCGTCGTATCCTAAAGTGTAATTTTTAGGCTGGCCGCTATGTGGCGCTTCCGTTGAGTTCGGCGTAGAATATGTAAATGACTAGATACGCCGATTCACGAACGTACGTGCGCCCGTCGCAGTAAAGATAAAGCTGCCCCTAGGAGACATAGTCAATGTTAAGTATGGCCGTCGTTCCCGCGTCGAAATTTGAAAATTTTACGTCGTTTGCGTAAGTCTACCGTGAATGGGGCTGGACATAATTTACGTTCATGTCGAAACCAATACGTCCTTGCGGCGTATATTGGCGCAATGCACACTGGGATATGTACACAGACGGCGCATGCGCCATTCCTAAAAAACGTCAATCACGTCAGGTCACCCCCCATTAACATAAAACACGCCCCCTCAGCCTAATTTTAATTAGGCGTGCTTACGCCGGCCCCATTTACACTACGCCGCCGTAAGTTAGGAGGCAAGTACTTTGTGAAGTACTTGCCTCTCTGACTTAAGGCGGCGTAGCGTAAATACGGTACGCTACGCCGCCTTAAAGATGCGGCGCTCTACATGAATCTAGCTATGTGGCTCTTATCAGGACACCTATTAGAGCCTACGGCTCTATTTAGGCGCTTCCAAAAAAAAATTGCACTGTAATTTAGATGCCCTGCGCCGACAAGGGGCCGGACACCTGAATAGGGGGCGACAGCTGCGACAATGAATAGATTCATTCAATGCATGAATCTATCTATTGGTGATAGACGGTGCAGGAGAGAGAGGGTGACGCTCCTGCGCCCTTTATGGACGCACCGCCACTGCTTCAGAATGTGACATACATAATTTTACATTACAGTGTGATACTAGCAGCTGACAGCGGAGGGCAACGGATCCCTACACATGTGTTGTGGTAACATGCACATCACTGCAATGCGTCTGTGTGAATCTGGCCTTCATTGTAAGTAAGTTACAAAGATATTTTAACCACTTGCCGCCCGCCAATGACAGATTGACGGCGGCAAAGTGGTTGTAGAATCCTGACGGGACGTCATATGACGTCCTCAGGATTCTGAGACGCTGCGCGCCCCCAGGGGCGCGCATCACAGCGATCGTTGTTGCAGGGTGTCAGTCTGACACCCCGCAACACCGATCTAGGTAAAGTGTCTCTCACGGAGACACTTTACCACGTGATCAGCCGTGTCCAATCACGGCTGATCACGATGTAAACAGCAAAAGCCGGTAATCGGCTTTTCCTCACTCGCGTCTGTCAGACGCGAGTAGAGGAGAGCCGATCGGCTGCTCTCCTGACAGGGGGGGTTTGTGCTGATCGATTATCAGCACAGCCCCCCCTGAGGATGCCCACTGAACCACCAGGGATGCCCACTGGACCACCAGGGATTCCACTAGATCACCAGGGATTTAAATCAAAGGTATGCCACCCTAGACCACCAGGGATAACACATAATGGATGCCAATCAGTGCCACAATGGATGCCAATCAGTGCCCACAATGGGCATCACTGATTGGCAGGCATTGTTTGGCACTGATTGGCATCCATTAGTACAACACATTAGTTAGTGCCCATCTATGCCCATCCATGCCGCCTATCAGTGCCCATCCATGCCACCTATCAGTGCCCATCCATGCCACCTATCAGTGCCCATCCGTGTCGCCTATCCCTGCCCATCCCAAAATTTTCGGTCATTTTTTTATTTTTTTTTGCAGAAAATAAAAATCCCAGAGGTGTTCAAATACCACCAAAAGAAAGCTCTATTTGTGGGTACAAAATGATAAAAATGTAGTTTGGGTACAGTGTAGCATGACCGCGCAATTGTAATTTAAAGTGCAACAGCACTGAAAGCTGAAAATTGGTCTGGGCGGGAAGGCGTATAAGTGCCTGGTATGGTTAAAGTCTCAGGGCCAGATTCTCATACATTTACGTTGCTCCTGGGCAGCGTAATGTATGTGCTGTACGCTACACCGCCGCAGGTTTACAGGTTTACATCCTGATTCTCAGAACACTTACCTGTAAACTTGCGGCGGTGTATCGTTAATTCGCTCGGCGCAAGCCCGCCCAATTCAAATGGGGCGGGCACCATTTAAATTAGGCGCGCTCCCGCGCCGAGCATACTGCGTATGCTCCGTCGGGTAATTGCGCTAAATGACGTCGCGCCGACGTCATTTGCTTAGACGTTTACGTAAATGGCGTCCAGCGCCATTCACGGACGTCTTACGCAAACAACATATTTTTTTTAAATTCAATGCGGGAACGACGGCCATAGTTAACATTGGTTGCCCCTGCTAATAGCAGGGGCAACCTTACGCGTCGCGTACGCTACGGAAACAACGTAAATTCTCAGCGTCGGACGCGCGTAGGTTCGGGAATCTCGCGTACTTACCTCATTTGCATAGACGACGGGGAAAACGACGATGCGACACCTAGCGGCGGGAAAAAAAATTACTTTTAAGATCTGACAGCGTAACAGCCTTACGCATGTCAGATCTAATGGGTATCTATGCGCAACTGATTCTAAGAATCAGTCGCATAGATACCCGGGGCCAGATGAGGAGTTACGACGGCGCTAATGGTGTTGCGCCGTCGTAACGCCTTTGAGAATCTGGCCCTCAGAGTAGTAGACAGAGAGGGTTTGAAAGAGAAAAAACAAAATGTAACATGAGCACAAAAGAAAGTAAATCAAATGTAGCAGCAACACTGACAGCTGTGACCTTATTGGCCCGTCAGCAGCGGCCCCTTCTGCACCTCCTACAGCTACTACACCCTGGTGTACATAATATTTATATAGTAGCCGTGTGAGTTCCACCTTCCATCATTACACACTCCATAGATTTTCCTACCTGTCAGAGTTCCCATACTTTCAATTCCCTCCTCTACGACGGGTCCTCCAGAGGCTTACCTCTAATTCTTTATTTATGTTTCAGATAACTGACATTTAAAAAAACATTTTCCAGAGACATCTGTATCAACAAGAGGAGCTGAAAGTGGAACCCTGCCGATCGCCGCGGTCTCTGCCGCAGACCAAAATATCTATGCTAAGGATCATTCTACGCTTCTCACTAGACTGACCCTTGAAAATGAGCTTAAAGTCGGGGATTATGAAAGTCTCCTCGGGCTTGTCAGTCATAAATCTGGGAAATGCTATCTAACTGAACGCGGACACAAAGAGGAAAATCAGGATCATCCTCAGTGAACAGTAAGGAGATGATGAAGGAAGGAGGGCCCCTGAGTCTCGATGTAATGGGCACTTGGAGGGCCAGTGGAGGAATGACTGGCACATAGTAATAAAGGTAATACAATAATGAACTTAAAAGACTCTTTTTGTAGTTTGACCAGTGGAGATGCACCCATAGTGGGCGCAGGAGTGCCGCCCCTCTCTCCTGCACCCGTCAATCAACAATAGATAGATTCATGCATTGCATAAATCTATCTATTGTCGCCGCTGCCGCCCACTATTCCTCTTGTCGAGCGCCGGCCATCTGAATTACAGCGGTGTGGGTGTTTTAGAAGTGCCAGATTAGAGCCGTCGGCTCTAATAGGCTTCCTGATTAGAGCCTCTGGGCTGTAATAGGCTTCCAAATTGTTAAAGCGGATCTCCACCCTAAAGTGAAGTCGCGCTGATCGGCACCCTCCCCCCTCCGGTGTCACATTTGACGCCTTTCAGGGGGGAGGGGGGTGCAGATACCTGTCTAAAGACAGGTATTTGCACCCACTTCCGGCCACACGCTACGGGCAAAAGACGGGTTTTTCCTGACTTCCCGTCTGTCGCCCGTTGTGTGCTGGGAACACTCGGCTCCCAGCACACAGCGTGTGAGCCAATCGGCGGGCGCAGCACGACTCGCGCATGCGCTGTAGGGAACCGGGCAGTGAAGCCGGAGCGCTTCTTTTCCTGGTTCCCTCAGCGTGGATGGCGGGGGGAGCAGCAGGGTGACGAGCGATCGCTCGTCCTCTGCTGCGATCGGCGCTGGACTCCAGGACAGGTTAGTGTCCTAATATTAAAAGTCTGCTGGCTTTTAATATTTTTTTTGGAGCGCACATCCGCTTTAAGCAACGGGCGCACTGCTGTGTGTACGCTTCTTACGTAGTGCTGTGTTAGGGAATCGCTTCCCTAACACTGACCCGCCTCTCAGCCAATCAGGTGCACCAGGTCTGGTTACCAGTCACCTGATTGGCTGAAGCGACAGGCACTGTGACACAGCTTCACTGTGTCATAGCAGAAGATGGAAGGAGAAGGGAGAAGACATTGAGGACTCGGAGGACAGCTTTGACCGAGACAGGTAAGTGCCGGGCGGGGGGGGCACACTGGTGGCATTTGATGGGGCAAATCTGGCAGCACATTGGCGGCATTTGATAGGGCAAACTGGCAGCACACTGGTGGCATTTGATAGGGCAAACTGGCAGCACACTGGCGGCAATTGATGGGGCAAACTGGCAGTACACTGGCGGCAATTGATGGGGCAAACTGGCAGCACACTGGCGGCATTTGATAGGGCAAACTGGCAGCACACTGGCGGAAATTGATAGGGCAAACTGACAGCACACTGGCGGCAATTGATGGGGCAAACTGGCAGCACACTGGCAGCAATTAATAGGCACACTAGCAGCACGCTGGTGGCGTTTGATGGGGCAAACTGACAGCACACTGGCAGCAATTGATGGGAATACACTGGCAGCAATTGATGGGGCACACTGGCAACACTGGCAACAATTCATGATTACAGTAGCTGCGTTTGATGGCACAGTGGCTGCGTTTGATGTTTTTTTGATGATTTGGCCGATAGCGGCTTACCTCTGCATCCCCCATCCACATCTCACGTTTACCCCTCTTCAGCTCTGACCTCTGAATACGACCCTCCTCTACTGCCCCCATCTTCTCCCCATCTCCTTAAAAGCTCCATCATCTTCCACATGTCTTATTTTTGTTGCTGAAGCCCCCAGCCGGCTCTAGTACCTCCCCGCATACTGTAGTTGGCTCCACCTCTCTCACTTGCGGGGATATCATCCAGCGGTGATGTTGGCATTTGCACTGCACCCGTGTACCCGCATCTCCCTTGTCCCCATCCTTCACTCAGTGGAAGCCACCCAGGAGATCTGATCTGTGGGAGCTGTTGGGGAACAAGCTGTCACTTGTAAGCATAGAAGCCGGATGTTTGTGTTTTCAAGTAATAGTGGACAGCAGGGAGCAGAGGGCCTGAGCCAGAGGTGGTGGAACTGAGTTCCACCAAGTTCCAGCTGAAAAAAGCCGTGGGTCTGTAAATGTATCTTTTCCTCTTTTCCCTGTGCTGTGACAGTTTTAATCTACATTATGGGGCAGATCCACAGAGATCTGCACCCGCGCAGCGTATCAGAGATACGCTACGCCGCCGTAACTTACCCGGCTTTAGTTCGAATCCTTTAAGATTTCGCGCCGCAAGTTACGGCGGCGTAGTCTATCTCTGACAGCGTAACGGCGTGTAATTCAAATCGGCGATTAGGGGGCGTGTTTCATTTAAATGAAGCGCGTCCCCGCGCCAAATTTACTGCGCATGCGCCGTCCCTAAATTTCCCGCCGTGCATTGCGCTAAATGACGTCGCAAGGACGTCATATTTTTTAACATAGACGTGAATTACGTCCATCCCGATTCACGGACGCAAAAAAAAAAAAGAAAAAAAAAAAAAAAACGCGGGAACGACGGCCATACTTAACATGGCAAGTCTAACTATACGCCGCAAAAAAAGCAGCTTTAACTATTCGCCGGAAAAAGCCGACTAGAGACGACGTAAGAGAATGCGACGGCCGCTCGTACGTTCGTGGATCGTCGGAAATTGCGAATTTGCATACTCGACGAGTAAAACGACGAGAATTCCACCCAGCAGACGCCGAAGTATTGCATCTAAGATCCGAAGGCGTACAAAGCCATTCGCCTGTCGGATCTAACCCAGATCAGTAGATACGCCGGCGTACTCTCTTTGTGGATCTGCCCCTATATCTGTAGCTTGGGAGTACTCACCTGTGTACCTGTCCGGGATAATAATCAGGAACCAGAGATTGTTGATCTGGGGTATATCTGATTGCATTTGGGGAGTCAGGAATTCATTTATTTCTCCCCAGCTGGAGCAAATTGGATCATGCTTTATTGGGTATTTTTACCTTCCTCTGGATCAACTGTGGGTATGGGATTGTGTATATAAGGCCCCGTACACACGACAGAGGAACTCGACGTGCTTGGCACGTCGAGTTCCTCGTCGAGTTTTGGGATGAAGCCGCCGAGGAGCTCGGCGGGCCGCCTTCTCCCATAGAACAACGAGAAAATAGAGAACATGTTCTCTATTTTCTCGTCGAGCTCCTCGGCGGCTCCATCGATCCAAAACTGTACAGACGACAGAGTTTCTCGGCAGAATCCGGGTTTTGACCGAGTTTCTCGGTGAATTCTGCCGAGAAACTCTGTCGTGTGTACGAGGCCTGAAGGTTTTCTGTTTCCTTAACCACTTAAAGACCTTAGGTGTTTTTCAGATTTGGTGTTTGCAAGACTAAAACAGTTTTTTCTGCTAGAAAATTACTTAAAACCCCCAAACATTATATATTTTTTTTTCTAACACCCTAGAGAATAAAATGGCGGTCATCGCAATACTTTTTGTCACACCGTATTTGCGCAGCGGTCTTACAAGCGCACTTTTTTTGGAAAGAATTCACTGTTTTGAATTAAAAAATAAGACAACAATAAATTTGGCCCAATTTTTTTATATATTGTGAAAGATAATGTTACGCCGAGTAAAATGATACCCAACATGTCACGCTTTAAAATTGCGCCCGCTCGTGGCATGGCGTAAAACTTTTACCCCTAAAAATCTCGATAGGCGACGTTTAAAAAATTCTATAGGTGGCATTTTTTGAGCTACAGAGCTCTAGGGCTATAATTATTGCTCTCGCTCTAACGATCGCGGCGATACCTAACTTGTGTGATTTGAACACCGTTTTCATATGCGGGCGCTACTCGCGTATGCGTTCGCTTCTGCGCGCGAGCTCGTCGGGACGGAGTGCTTTAAAAAAAAATTTTTTTGGTTTTCTTATTTCTTTTTATTGATTTTATTATTTTTTACACTGAAATAAAAAAAATAAAAACAATGATCACTTTTATTTCTATTACAAGGAATGTAAACATCCCTTGTAATAGAACAAAGCATGACGGGTCCTCTTAAATATGAGATCTGGGGTCAAAAAGACGTCACATCTCATATTTAGACTTAAATGCAAGAAAAAAAAAAAAAAGGAAAATTTGTCATTTAAAAAAATGACAACAAAAAAATTGTCTCTTTAAGAGGCTGGGCGGGACTGACGTTTTGACGTCACTTCCGCCCAGCAGAGCTATGAGGACGGGTGGGGGCCATCTTGCCCTCACTACAGTCCTCACTCTCCAGGCGGCAGCATCCGATCTCCTCCGCCGCTACCGACGGCTACGGTAAGCGGCGGAGGGCGCGGAAAAGCGGCGGGAGGGGGGGGGACCCTCTCCCGCCACCGATAACGGCGATCTCGCGGCGAATCTGCCGCGGAGACCGCCGTTATCGTTTACACGGCCGCCCACAGAAAATATGGATACCTCAGTTGTGGCAGCGGCTGCTGCCGTTACTGAGATATCCATATTTAAAAAGAGGATGTACATTTACAATACGCGGGTCTTTATTAAAGGGGTTGTAAAGGTTTGTTTTTTATTTTCTAAATAGGTTCCTTTAAGCTAGTGCATTGTTGGTTCACTTACCTTTTCCTTCCATTTTCCTTCTAAATGTTTTTTTCTTTGTCTGAATTTCTCACTTCCTGTTTCTCCTCAGTAAACTTGACACCATCATCCAAGCGGTGGTTAGTCAGCCAGAACAGCTTACTGAACAGCTTACTGAGGAGGAACAGGAAGTGAGAAATTCAGACAAAGAAAACAAAGAAAAAAAACATTTAGAAGGGAAATCGAAGGAAAAGGTAAGTGAACCAACAATGCACTAGCTTAACTACTTGCCGACCAGCCGCCACAGTTATACGGCGGCAGGTCGGCTCCCCTGTGCGAGAGCCCGTAGCTATACGTCGGCTCTCAAAGCGGCCACTAGGGGAGCGTGCGCGAGCCCCCGGCTCGTCCCTGACTTCAGTGCACAATCGCCGCCGGGCACCCGCGATTGCTCGTTACAGAGCGTGGACTGGGAGCTGTGTGTGTAAACACACAGCTCAGGGGTCATGTCAGGGGGGGAAATGCTGATCTTCTGTTCATACAATGTATGAACAGAAGATCAGTCATTTCCCCTAGTGAGTCCACCCCCCTACAGTTAGAACACACCCAGGGAACATACTTAACCCCTTCCCCGCCCCCCCTAGTGTTAACCCCTTCACTGCCAGTGGCATTTTTATAGTAATCCAATGCATTTTTATAGCACTGATCACTATAAAAATGCCAATGGTCCCAAAAATGTGTCAAAAGTGTCAGCTGTAATGTCGCAGTACCGGAAAAAAAATCGCTGATCGCCGCCATTACGAGTAAAAAAAAAAAAAATAATAATAAAAATGCCATAAAACTATCCCCAATTTTGTAAACGCTATAACTTTTGCGCAAACCAATCAATAAACGTTTATTGCGTTTTTTTTTTTACAAAAATATGTATAAGAATCTGTATCGGCCTAAACTGAGGAAAAAAAATGTTTTTTATATATTTTTTGGGGATATTTATTATAGCAAAAAGTAAAAAATATTCATTTTTTTCAAAATTGTCGCTCTATTTTTGTTTATAGCGCAAAAACTAAAAACCGCAAAGGTGATCAAATACCACCAAAAGAAAGCTCTATTTGTGGGGAAAAAAGGATGCCAATTTTGTTTGGGAGCCACGTCGCACGACCGCGCAATTGTCTGTTAAAGCGACGCAGTGCCGAATCGCAAAAAGTGCTCTGGTCTTTGACCAGCAATATGGTCCGGGGGTTAAGTGGTTAAAGGAACCTATTTCGAAAATAAAAAACAAACATTTACAACCCCTTAAATTTTTTTTATTGGTTGAACTATATGGACTTATTCAACCTGACTTACTACAGTATGTAAGAAGCATGGTCCCTGATCATGTGATCCCCATGTGAGAGCCAATCAATTTGTTTACAAACACGCGTTTACAGCCTGTGGGTGACACTGTACCTCTCTGTACTTACTGTGCATAGAAAAATAGGTACTGCGTTAGAAGCATTATAGTGTGTGAAAAAAAAATATATAAATAAAGTTTTATACTCTTATGTGTAAAGCAAGAACAATGCAGTGGCCCAGATTCAGCATAGCTTGCGCTATATTTGCACAGGCACAGGGCAACGATTTTGCCCTGCGCCCACGCAAATATTTTGCGCTGCCCTCGATTCACGGAGCAGTAGCTCCGTAAATTGCGAGGGCGCGCCGGCAAACTTGCCCGGCGTAAGCGCTTGCAATTTAAATGATCCCGCCGGGAGCCGGAATCATTTAAATTAGGCGCGCTCCCGCGCCGAGCGTAGAGCGCATGCTCCGTCGGGAAACTTTCCCGACGTGCATTGGGGCAAATGACGTCGCAAGGACGTCATTTGCTTCTAAGTGAACGTGAATGGCGTCCAGCGCCATTCACATTTCACTTACGCAAACGCCGTGAAATTCAAATTTCACGGCGCGGGAAGGCCGGCTATACTTTAGCATTGGCTGCCCCTACTATTAGAAGGGGCAGCCTTGCGCTAAAGTAGCCGTACGGAAACTCTGTACCTGGCTTGCGCGGAGCCCGCGCAAGCTTGTGAATCAGTGGTAGTATGCAATTTGCACAAATTACACAATGGGAGCGCCCCCTAGCGGCCCCCGCAAGAATGCAGCCTAAAATCTGCGAGGCATAAGAGCCTTATGCCGCGCAGATTTTAGGCTGCAGCCGGTGTAACGAGGTTCCTGAATCAGGAGCACTCGTTACACCAGAGCAAGTCAGCAATTGCGCCGTGTAACCTATGGTTACACGGGCGCAATTGCTTTCTGAATCTGGGCCATTGTGTATCAGCGTGTAGTATGCAAATTGCATACTACCACTGATTCACAAGCTTGCGCGGGCCCCGCGCAAGCCAGGTACGGAGTTTCCGTACGGCTACTTTAGCGCAAGGCTGCCCCTTCTAATAGTAGGGGCAGCCAATGCTAAAGTATAGCCGGCCTTCCCGCGCCGTGAAATTTGAATTTCACGGCGTTTGCGTAAGTGAACCGTGAATGGCGCTGGATGCCATTCACGTTCACTTAGAAGCAAATGACGTCCTTGCGACATCATTTGCCGCAATGCACGTTGGGAAAGTTTCCCGACGGAGCATGCGCTCTACGCTCGGCGCGGGAGCGCGCCTAATTTAAATGATTCCCGCCCCCGGCGGGATCATTTAAATTGCGCGCGCTTACGCCGGGCAAGTTTGCCGGCGCGCCCTCGCAATTTACGGAGCTACTGCTCCGTGAATCGAGGGCAGCGCAAAATATTTGCGTGGGCGCAGGGCAAAATCGTTGCCCTGTGCCCGCGCAAATATAGCGCAAGCTATGCTGAATCTGGGCCAATGTGTTCATATTTTTTAAATTGTCATAATAAAAGCATATAT